>NW_027210744.1:600000-972500 GCF_029030835.1 Brachyistius frenatus
GGCTAACCAGCTACAACCATTTTAATGTGATTCTCTTTAATGTGTTCTTGCTCTGCTCAGCAATCTGTGGCCCTTGGAGGTAATTGTGAAGCCATTATGTGGAATTATTGACATTATGCTGGCTGTCATGGCATGATTGTCATATCTTGTGCATTTTTCCAGTAGAAATCATTGCTTAGGGTTAATACGTTGTAATATTTAACTGAATGTGCCATGAATTAAAGTTGTGTGTTGATATGTTATCCTATTATACCAGCTCCACAAAGCATTATATAGTTACCTGACTATATAGAATTAGGTGTCTAACATAACCTCAACCCAGATAATTTAAGGGGTTTTGGCATACATCTTATCTTTTAGCATTTATAAAGATTGTCAGCTTCATGTTGTCTGCTTATTTATATAATTGATGCCGTAAGCTGTATTTTCTATGTGTTGGGTTTGAAACCATCATTTGCCAAAAACAAATGTATTTTTCGCATTTGACCTCCACACAAAATGACCGTAAGTTTTGATTACTTTGTCTGGGTCTGCTCATCGCTACTGACTGATTATCCTTAAAATAAAAGACTAATTATTTTCTATTCTAGCTATATACAGATTGTTCTTTTCATGTACGTCCCCACCAAAGCCTGTATAATATAACAATGAACTGTTCTTCTCTGGCGACCTGATTGCTGAGTGGTTAGGCAGCATGCCACATGGGTGCAAATGCCAGTCGGACCTTTATTTTATTTGTCCACACTTCCGAACGCAATATCTGAACAATGTCAAAAATGGGTAAATAAATTCATCTTTAAAATATCTATTTTGATTACATTTGAATCATTATTCTTATAATACATAGTTGAATAGAAATAACTAATTGCACTTCTGGTCAGATGTCAACTGCATTTCACTGTCAAGTACTTTGAACTGTCAGGTGACAATAAACTTGAATCTAACATCCATTCATGATGTACATTTTGGTCGTGGTTAAAACAAACACATTTCCTTAGATTCATGGAAGTGTTGCCTTCACACTCTTCTGATCTTGATTGTCATTGTGTCTCAGCCATACTTGGTCTGCGACAGGAGGCAAACCCAAGCACGTGGTTTTACTATAAATATTGTCCTGATGGATTTTCCAGTAGGAACCTCATTCCAAGAGAGAGCAGGCTGGATTTTCTAGCAGACTCAATGTGTCTTTCCCAATGGAAGTCCTGATATGTGTTGTGAACCGCATGTCAACAATTTAATTAGATTAACCGAAACAAAAAAATGCCCTCATCTCTTCATCAGTGATGTCAATATTAGCTGCTCCTCTTCTCTAAAACTACTACCATTCCCCGTCAATACACTTGCTCACACAAATCTATTCAGTACTTCTTCCTCGTTCACATATGCACACACACGCGCACGTCCAGTTTTTCCAAAGGTCCTGAAAGACGGAAGAGCTTACAGCATCGAACACACTTTTGTTTCGTGACAGGTATTTCAGATTCAAAGCCTCAACCACACCAATAGAAATCAATGCCTGCACATTCACAAATATGCATATGTACAATAGAGCAGACACAGTTTTCCTCAAAGAGCCAGACAAACAGTGAATGGCTCCGTGTTAGAGGCCCAGAGGCAAACTGAAACAGTCTCTGGCAGACTGACACTTGCCTGAATGCAGGTACACAGGATGGTGTGTAAACCATACACCCTCTTTGTATACAGATAACCATGAGAGCCAAGCCAGCTCCCTCTTAAACTGGTGTGATTGACTTTATGCATTTCAAAAAGCCCCTTACCTAATGTGTCAGTATTGGCATTTTGAGTTGATGTGGTGTTGTTATGTTTTATGGTGTGACATAAAAAGTAAGAGGGAGGCGATTGGCTGTGCAGTAAAAACCTGGGACGGGTCCAACAAACTTGCTTCTTTTTTCTTTCTCTTTCTTGTAATTTGCTTTTTTTTTTGGTTGACTCTCTCCATCCTTCATTTGTCCATTTTACTCATCTTTTAAATTAAAAGTTCATTACTTGCACTTAACTTTTCTGAATGCTTTTTTTTTTTCCTAATATAAAAGATAATTGTCTCCTAACTTGTATTTGTTCTTTGGGAGAAGTAAGAAGAAGAAAAAGAGAAGGAAATTAAATTATTTTTTCTGTCATTTTTGTTACCATATCACTTTTGCAGACGGCTCCACAAGGTTGTTTATTTTATGTTACATTAACTCAGCTTCTACGCAATGACTTAATGTAACATAAAAGATACAACCCTGATACAGTACAGTCATTCATATTTTGAGCATTTGGACTAGTTTCTAGTTTGTTTGTTTACAGTTTTGGCTTCACAGTTTAATTCTGATGTGCAAATGAGATTTGATGTACACACTAGTAAGATGTAAGACACAGTTTTCTCTTTCTGCTGTGGTTCATCACCTAAGGGAGAGACAGCACCCATGAAATAGCAAATTACAACAAAAATGACAGGCTAAAAAAAATAGCTGTTTGTAATGGAAGAAAGCAGCTTATTTTTGTATTAATCAACCACTGAACACTTGAAAAAGAAATACCCGATTAGATGCAGGGAAGTTTAACTTTAATCAGAGACACCGGTTGATCCACTAAATAAATCTGCAGCAGGGACTTTTTTCACTGTGACATGTCAAACATTCTTGCCTATAGATTGACATGTGCTCCATGGTTAATTAAGTTTGGTCTGATTTGGAGTATACTAATTCACATAGATCCACAGGAACATACAGTATATTTGTTTGCACATTATGATAATATATAGCATCACTTTCTGAGAATGACTTTCAAGTGTGACAGCAGCAACGAGAACAAGTCAAAAGAAGAGGCCAGGTTGATTCATCCACAAATAAACAATTACAAAACAAGTTATACATTAGAATCTACATATAAAACAAGGACTGGTTAAAATATTATTGCACTACAACCATACATTTTAAAAAGCATGCTATATAAATAGCTATAATCCCAGCACAATAAACTACCCATCTCTTTCTTTCAAACTCAGCACTTCCTGCTTGTCTAGCTTCACATTAAAAGCCTTTCACTTCTTCATACGTGTGTTTTTTGTGTGTTTGTCATCATATTCTCAGTGGTGTTCTGGTAGAGTGATTATTGTAAATAACAGAAAAAACCTATAGATCAAAATCATGCACTCGGTTTATACAGCAATAAAGTACCGGGAGGCCATTTATTGTGAATGCGCTTCTCTGATAAAAACGACTAACCTGTTGAGCTAGATGAATATTAAAACTCTCATTTCACTCAAATCATTGTTAAAAAGCCTGATCTCTGTGTGGATCTATGTGTTATAGAAGTACAGTCGACCAGGTGTTATAAGGAAAACGGTGGGCAAATTAGTCCTGATGACACAGCTATGTGTTCAGGGTCAGAGGCGATGCTGAACCTCATCTCTTTGTTTTTATGAGGAGAAAATAAATCCTACTTGCCAGGTCGATATTTTTTCGTCACATCTGCAATTTTTGGTGGAGAACAGTGAAGAGGCATTCTTACAGTGTGTACTTACTTCACTGATTTCCTCAATGAAAAACTTTATTTTGAATCTACACCATCAAAGCCTGAGCGATTCATCGGTTGGTTGATTATATTGGCCAATAGTGGCCTACTACAGATCAAGATATATTGGTATTGGTGCATATGTTGTCCAATGTTTTGTAGAGAGCATAATGCACACAAAAAATGCTTAAGACCATTTAGAAATTCCCCGTCCCCCATATCCACCAACTTCTATTGTTTCACTGCGCCTGTTTAGTTCAATCTAAATAATTGGCAGTACTTTTATTCTTGTTCCAGTTTCTCGCCTCGCATCTTATGCGCCGGCCATTTCCCTTTCATTCCGTAACTTACAGACGTATGAAATAAGACCTGTTTTGTAAATGAACAAGATAAATTGATGGATTGTTCTCACCCTAGCTCGCATATATTCCACTTCCTGCAGAGGTCTCTAAATGTGAACAACACCGTACAGTGGGCTTGTGCCAGAGATAAAAGTGTAGTGCCGCCTGTTACAACCTGTATCATATATCATTTAATATTCTTTTATTTTATTCTATTTATCCTTTTACATCCTCTGCCTGCTCTTGGCTCATTCATTCTCTCCCTCTATCATCTGCATGCTCCTGCTGGTATCACTTTCTGCTGCGTAGCTGTCATGATGATTTCACAGGTGCACTGTAATCTCTCCAAACAATGAGTTATGACAGAACAAACACATTGAATACAGAAAGGTATCACAGGAGGATGAGGAGGAGAAGTGTGTTTAAACCCTGGTGACATGAACCTGATTGCCACCCGCCCGTGTGCTGAAGTGTGTTCTGATCAGTCCTCGCTCTGTACAACAAGGACAGGAAGGGCTTCTCATATCTTTTTGTTTTTGTTTTGTTTTTTGTCAATGTCATGTGTGTATGGATAATGTAATATACGTTTACACTGTAGAGGCTCTTTAATCAATGTTCCTGTCATCGGAGAGTGACACTGCAATCACTACCGCAGCCACCACTCTCACCCCGGACTGATGAGAGATGAGAAGCAATGAGAAGGGCTCGCTGCTCTCTCTCAGTCCAGATCTCATAATCAAGGCACCCATAAAATTTGAATTTGTTCAAATGTTTTTTGCTCCTACGTGAGCCTTTGCAACCGACAGATTTGTTGCTTCTTTTTTTTATGTAGGCCTGCTGAGACGTTGATGTCTTGATGTTGATGAGAAAAAATATGTCTTACTTCAGAAATCATAATCGCTTTGTGAAGAATACACGCTTTGTATGATCACATATAGGACAAAGTGAGCTATGATGAAAGGGTCTAAATGGGTAGTGAGATATTAGGTCATCAGTAGTTAATTGAAGAATTGTATGTGAAATAATACACTACATTTTATCTGATGAATTGTCTTTGTATTCACGATCTCTGAATGCCTCCTCGTGTCAATATATCTGATCTATTGCAAGCTACATTGTGCTTTCATAGTTCATATTTATTGTATGTTTCTTACACTCTTTTAACACTGTGACAGTGTTAAATCTCTTTAACAGCCTGTGTGTGCTTAATGAACGGTCTTGTAACACAGCAGTGGAGCTTAATGTGCCCTGGGTGGAGCACAGTTTAGAAGGATGAACCTTTCTGCTGCGCGTTTTAACTGATGTATCTCGGAAAAGGGTATAAAGAACGATGTCAAAGACGGAGCCACAACTTCATCTGATGAGAGCATCTGCAGACGCTCGAGAGGCATATGTTAGGCCTGGGGGCAGGTAGCAGAATTAATTTGTGTCAGTCCACGGATAAGTGTTGCTGATTTGCAGTATTCTAACTGTTGCCTACCTTTCAGATGAGATTTAAATTTTGTTGTGATGTCTGAGAGCAGTAAACTTTGAATCTTAAATGCCATGCATTTTAGATGGTGCTTTCACTTAAAATGTTCCAAATCATCTGAACCCCTCATCTAAGTTGTGAAAGTGAACTTCGTTGATGGGGGAGGTAGTGCTGGGTCTTGCACAGGCCAAAAGACTCTATCTGCAGTTTGTGCCTGTATAGATAATTTGATACCTGATAGATTCAGACATGGTGACTTTGACTTCTCCATTTCCATCCTCTTCACACCGCCCCGCTGTCTCTCTATCTCCTTTGGCGTCATGCCTGGTACACCCAGGCCTCGCCCCGAGCCACCCTCCTTCTGCCTGTCTACTTCCTCTTCCTTACCTTTCTCCACCCCTCACCTCTCTCCTGAGGGAGTCAGGAAGCTAATGGCTTTGTGCTGAGTCTTCACCATTAATCAAGCCCCCATTAGCAAAGCCCATACAAAACTTTGGACTAATTGATGTACTGGAGTAAGAGGACGCTTGAGGAGTGTGCATATGAAGAGGCAGCACAAAGTGGGCCAGGAAATGAGAAAGTAGAGCAGGGGAGAAGGTGAGATCACGGAGCTACAGTTAATTTATATTATTGCCTCCAGAGGTTTTGTGGCACCTGTCTGTCACATCTGCTGCCAGGAGTTTTATAGGTTTCTTATATCTCATCACCTCATCATGGTCCAATAGAAACCGCTTTCCAGATGCAACAAAAAGAGAGTAAGACATATTAATGAGTATAATTGCTCACAAAAGGAATAATTTCTGGGTTCTGACTGGAAAAATTGGAATAGATGTGTGGAAACACATCTATTCCAATTTCAAACCATTTTGATTTTAAACATTAATTAGGAAGAAAAAATGACTCAAACTATTTATTGATTATTTCTCATCCTGCACATACTTATCATTCATAAAGTAATTTCTTGCCAGATGTTACCTGATTTAACTTAAAGTAGCAATCCCAAAGATCTTGATTTCGTTCTCGTTCGTGCTTTTGGACTTCACTTCCCTGCGTTCCAAACAGTGACGTTTTCAAAGTTTCCTTGTTTGCGGTCATCAACACTTTGGTTTGCTCGGCCATGGTAACAGATTACTCACAAGGCTACTGAGACTAGAAAAAAAGTCTCTCCAGAAAAAAAGTTTTTTTTCCAGAGAATGTCACCACCGACATCTAGTTCAATACGCAAACAAAACCGTGGATTAATCAGTGGGCCACAGGCTCAATCACCATTGTGTTCCCTCATTCGATGATAGATAGTCACTAAACATGCATGTATTTAAATGGCAATCTTGTTAATTGAAATTCTAATTTAAGTTACAGTTTCAAAATGTCTGTTGCATATGTAAGAACAATGGCTCGCTCAGTATTTCAGTTTTAGGTGTCCACAGGTCAAACTGTTAACCCTACTGTTTTCTTGCTGAGTGAAGGAATTACATTTCTTATTTTTTTCACTAAAATGGTTTTACTTACATTACAAGTCATGTTGAAGTCTGTCTGGTTCAGCAATACACCTTGTGGTAATCCACCCAATAACAGCAGCCTGTACTGTACTGTCTTTGTATTTCTTCAGCATTAGTTGAGTCTACACGGATCCTTTGATTAGCTTCGGTACACTGTGTGACTGTTTGTGTCCCTTTGCATAGTTCTCCTGTGCAGCCAGCATTCCTGCTTGACAGACACGTGCACAAACCCAGATTTTTCCTCATTATGACTTGGAGCAATTTGCTGAATTGGGAGAATCTTGACAGCAATTATCTAACCCAGAGAGTCAGCAAGTAGCACTACAGCAGAGAAAGGGCTGTAAGACAGAGACAAAACCTTGTTCTCCGAGTTGGATAGTCCTCATCAGACCATCCTGTCTTTGTTCACAATGACAGAGAATAGAGAAAATACTAACAGGGACAATTTAATAGGTTGCAAACCCTGAATATTGGTGTGTGGGTGGAACAGAGAAGGCACTATGATGTGATGTATCATTCTGCTGATAGTAATGGTAAGTTGGCAGCTGAAATGATGGTGCACAGTTACATCTTAAGAAGTGTCTTGGAGGCTGGCTTTTTTCTTTCTTAATGGAACAAAAACAAATGAACATTGCTTCTTTTTTTCTAGCTAACACATGTTATATTCCAGGAAGTGGCGACTTGTATCATCTAATGAGAGCAGATGAGGGAAAAAAACAACAACACGTCCTTCAATCTTCGGTGCTATTATTACGGCAGATACAATTATTTTATCTTTTGAAATGTGTCTTTCTTCCAAAAGAGGTCAGTTTTGTGTTGGGACTGACTTTCCTTAAATGGAACATGCTGAATTAACAGTCACTTGACTTCCCAGCCAATTGGAGGGGTTCGCCGTTCATTGTACCTAAACCCAGTCATTTTCCATCGCTGCAGGTTTTCCTCTCCACAGTGGCAGGGCTTCTACTTCTTGCATGACAGAGGCTCTGCCAAGGTCTAAAATATATATGAGGACGTGCGGTACGGTGCTCCATTTCAGGACCTCCCATTATGACTGCGAATCAGAGCATTCTCCTCAGCGCTGAATAATTCATGCCGAGAAAGTATCTGCTTAGTCAGATTTTTTTCCACCTTGTGTGGAGAATGGATAAAAGCAGTCAGCGCTCATCTTGGAGCAGGGGTACAGAGTTGCCACTGAGATCAAGTTGGAGTCAGGGGACTCACAAAGAGAAAATCAAATCTTTAATCTTTTCAAATAGTAGATGGATCTTGAAAGATGGAGATTGTCCCTGAAAAAAAAAAATCAATTTACCAGGAAGTCCCATTATGATTCAGGAAGAGTATTTTTGGTCGCTTTGCAACCTGCAGCATTTGAATTGCAATGAGAGGGGCAGGTGAGGATGGAGAAGGATGAGTTGGGGAGTTGGGGCAGGAAGGGCTGTTCCGGTCACCCCCTTTTATTTATTCCAGACGCTCTCACTGTCCCATTACTCACGCAGCAGCCTGAGAGCTCTTACTCATTGAAACCCTGTTAAAGCCCTGTGTCAGCAACACAGACAGACTGAGAGAGGGGAAAACACAGAGAGGGAGAGGAAGAGAGGGCAGGAGACAAAACAGAGGTGAGACAAAACACTCGTCCTGCTCTCAGCCCCATTTTTCCTGAGTGTGTCTGCTGCTGGTTGCTATCCAAACCTCCATTAGCCCCTATGAATAATGAAAAGGAGCAATGAGTGTGTTCGGATTGAGCTATTTCCCCCCTTCACAGCTGGGACCTCCACCCCTCTGAGCTAGTGGGTGGGAATGTAGGCAGACAAGGTTGAGAAATTAGAGAATATTGAAATGAGAAAATTAGTTATTTTTCTGAACCGCACACCCAATCCATCTTGCAGCTGGATGGGTTCGTGTCAGGAGAGTCATTGGTTATGGACTTCCTATCTGTTTAAGGAGAAATGGCTTGGGGCAGGAAACTTTGTTCTGATTGGTTAAGAAAGTTTGAGATTGACTTTGGTTTCACTACACTTTCAACTGACGGGAGAGCCTTGGTTACGAGGAACTCTTTAAGATTTGTTAAACTTTCAGAGCCAGTTAGGTTGAAAAATGAAGCACATACTTTGCTGTTTATTTGCATCACCTGCACTCATATATATTATAGAAACCTTTATTCTCAGGGTTAACATTTAAATTATGCAATGCAAAATCCTTAACTACCTATTAAAAATGCATATATATATATATATATATATATATATATATATATATTAATACAAAATAACATACCAGTGTTTGAACTTCTCGTGAGTCACTTTACAAAGCCCATTCATGATTTAAAGAGGCCCTCAGACGACGATCTCAATGTGTATTTTAAGAAGTCTCTTGAATACTTAAGGGTGAATTGGAAGCAACGTGTACTCTAGTGACCTGAAGTGCCAGCTGAAGAGTAAAGTCTGGACTTTTTGAAATAACACTAAGAATGCGACACTGGAAATTTACACTCGTTCAAATTAGACATCTCTCTCTCTGTTTATATGGTGCACATTTTCTATTTACAATGTAGATATAAAATATCTATTTATTTTAGCCTCCAACATTTCCTCGCCCATCTCTCAGCTGTTAGTGTGCACACACCCTGTCAAGTCCATCACCCCCCCTCCTTGTTGTTGTAAGAACACTTGAAACAGCTCAAATCAGACAGCAGCAGCTGGCCTCAGACCTCTTCCTGGAAAAAAAGAATGTCAGCATAGACTGAGAGCAAAAGAGAGGAGAGGCAAGAGTGATGGTAGAAAGAGGAAGGATATAAAGGCTGAATGAGAGCGAGCACATAATAGAGGCTGAGAAAAGGTGAAGATTGGCATTGATGAAATAGAGACGTGAAGGAGACTAAAAAGAGCAGCAGAGTTAGAGTGAAGCTGTGAAAACAGATATAAAAAAGGACGGTGTGTTTATCATTTGCGCTCACCCTCACTTCAGCTCCTCCCTTTTTTGATGACAGCAGGAGGAGATGCGAGAAGGCAACATGAATGGAGGCAGCCTGAATTTGTCACATACACCCTTGCTCTGTCACGTCACTTTGAAGGGATGTCAATTACTTGTGACATGTGGTGGAGCTGCATCACCTGCCATGAGGCTGGAGGTAGATTCTTTTGCATCTTGAAGTTGTTTCTACAGTCATGTTGCTGTCATTCACTTGTTTTATAGCAATGACAAATATATAAATAGGATGTGAAATCTTACGTATATTTAGCCAGCGGGTCGGGGAATAATTTTAAAAAATGAACAAAAAAGTCATACTATACCATGTCATCCAAAACGTGATAAAAAAAAAGTCATACTACAGCATGTCGTCCAAAATGTGATGAAAAAGTCATACTATAGTACGACTTTTTCATCACTTTTTGGACGACATTAAAGAAGTATTACTTATTTGTGCAATTTCTGACGACATGGTATAATTATGACTTCCGTTCAAATTTTGGCAGGCAACACAATAGTGCAGTTGTCAGCGTTGTCATCTCACAGTTTAAAGGTCTGTGGTTTGATACCCACCTGGGACTTTCTATGTGGAATTTGCATGTTCCTGCATAAGCAATAACCTAAAAGTAAAATATGTTGTCCAAAAATATGGATGACTGACTTATGCATGTAGTCTATAATGTAAAACAAGCATGTAATTCATTCATGACGTTTGTAGTTGTAAATGTGACTAAGTCACACCCCAAGCAAGAACATGCAATCCTCCATAATGCCTTCCATAACCTGAACGAAAGTCATACTTATAGCATGTCCTCAGAAATAGCACAAAAAAGTCACACTTATTTAATGTCGTACAAAATATGGTAAAACAAAAGTCATACTGTAGCATGTAGTCCAAAGTATGACTTTTTTTTTATCACATTTTGGACGACATGCTATAGTATGACTTTTTGGTCATAATTTGGACGATATGCTATAATATGACTTTTTTTTTCACATTTTGGACGACATGCACACCTATCGACGAAAACATATTATTTTGATAACTTTTAATTCCAAATATGTTAAGACTGCACAGACTCAATTCAAGTCGGTCCGACCAAATCTGTAGGGGGAATTCATTAAAGCACAACATGTGTGAATCACCAAAAATTGCAAACAAAATTCAAAATGGCAGACTTCCTGTTGAGTTGACCTAATGGTGGGTTGGAACTTTATCCACCGAATTTCTTGCATGTAGGTAAATGTAGCTGCCGGGTCATCTGTTTAGGGGGCGCCAGCGAGCCATTTGGCCACGTCCACTCGTGACTCCACAAGAATACGAAATGTTTCACCGGGAGAGATGTGTGTACCAACTTTCATGAGTTTTGGAATATGATAAAACTACCAAAAAGGAAATTCATTTGTATGAAGAATAAGGAACGAGAAAAATAATTCCTTGGATACCAATAGGGCTTTCACACCTTTGGTCCTCGGACCCTAAAAAGCAGGTTTTTTTTTTTTTTTTTAAATGCATGAAAAAAATCTGCACAAATGCAAAAATGAAATTTTTAAGTGCTGGGATATGGAGCGGATCAGTTGGTAAATTGGAAATGGACTGTGTTTATATATTGTTTCTATGAAATAGTGCTGCACAATGCTTCTCAATTACTCATACACACACATTCCAGCAAGGCACAGGTCTGACAGTAATGAGGGTTCAGTGTCGGGCTAAACAGCACTTTTACTTGTAAATAAGAGCCACAATCACTACAATTACATAACAGTAGCCATGTTTTATGTATGTTTACTTGCCTTTAGTGCTCCAAAGTTGAAAAGGGTCCCATGACTGCAAGTCCCCTCCTGATCCTGACTGTGACTTAAGCATTAGACCCATCACGTGTCAGTTGAACCCCATCCACAGCCTCGCTCCTCACCTCGCCCTGCTCCGTAATCTTGGTGCGCTGCGGTTATGGTGACGGTGATGGTTAGGGTCCACGGTTGGATGTCAAGCACCACACTCAATTGCTCATCTCTCATGTTACCCAGTGCAGGGCTGCACACATTTCATGCTTGACCATGCGTGTTCCCTCTCAATCCATGCTCCCTTCCTTTGTCCTTCCTCCTCTCCATTCTTCTCTCTTCACTTATTAATCTGGTCACTGGGGAAGGGGCTGGATGGAAATGCAGGTGTTAGATTTTGACAGTCAGCACTGTCTCCTTTGTGGGTTTTTTTTCCAACTTTGCATTTTTTTCCTTTTTCTGCTGTCGTTCTCTGCCTCTCCAATTAGATTGCATTGCTTTAGGTCTGTCCCTTCAACTTGTCTTTTTCTCTCTCCCTCTCTTTCTATCATGAATTTATAGTAGGAATTTGCTTTGTTATTGTTAGTATTTACCTATATAGATGTCATACTGTAAAAAGTTATTTGAATGTGTGTTAGGTATGCATTGAGATTCCAGCTGATGTTTGATATTTTACCTTTAAGGCTTCACACTTGTTTTGATGCTGAAACTGTGACAAAGACTCTGATTTACAAACTGACTTAAAACACCTACACATTCATATATATATATATATACATATATATATATATATTTATGAATTAAAATGCCACCGAAGCCCACTTTTCTTTTTTTCCCATTCCACCTACACTATTTGAAAAATGTTGACAGATATCAGGCCTCGTGGAGCCCAGCTAAGATTGTAGGCCTCCACATTTTGATCACACAGTATTTTCTTGCAGATTAAAAAGTCCGAAACACATTTCCACTCATCAGAAATCATGTAGGAACATTTTGATAGAATGGTATACATGGTTGTTTTTTTTTCTTACATTGTATTTCCCCTACAATGTCTATTTGAGGTTAAGGTTTGTGAAAAGTCATCTTTTTTTTCCCAAAAATATTACCAAAGAAACAATACTTCCCAAAGTTTAAGTATATGTTTGAATGGCACAAACCTTACATCACTTGGGATGCAAGAAGTACCATCTCCACTTTGTACATCCAACAGTACTTCTGACATCCTACCTAAAACCTCTATTAAATATCTTTTTAGTGTTTGAAGCTGTGGTTGTATAGTAAGCTTGCTGGAAGAGGATAACTCTATATCCTTTACTTCACCGCTCCATTTTGATCTTCCTCTGCCTGTGTCCCTCGGTCTTTGTCCGTCTGTCCGTCAGTCTCCCTCCCTCTTTGTCCACCAGTGCGCAACTTTGTAGTGTCGGATCTTCAAAGAGAGAGCCAGGCTAGAAATAACCCCTTCTGTTTGATTGCAGAGGGGTCAGTGATGATTGCTGCAGGTTTTAGTTCCTCAGAGAAATTGTCAGGAAAAAAGGCACAGTGTGCATTTCTCTGCATGTGTGTGAATGTCGGGGGTTCTGCAAAATGTGTGGCTGTGTGTGTGCGACTGGATGCTGTTGAATGTGAGCTATTGTGAATCAGCTCAGAGAATGAGAGAAATAGGCAGCTGTTTTGCCCTGAGCCCTCCTCCTGCCTCTCCATTTTCTAGAATGTTGTGACCGAGTGCTGTGGCTGCTTATTACTACCTACAGTCTTTTTACTTGCAGCCAATTTTACCAAGTGTTTCCAAAGCATGACCCAGACAGACAGACAGAGGTGGCAAGGGCAACAAAGAAGGGAGGGTGACCCGTGGCAAAAGAGTAGCTCGCTTCTGTGGCTTTGAATCAAATATAAATCAACACTGTTCATAAAATAGGAACATTCACAGGGAGGCTTTATATTTAACTGTGAAATAATAATAAAAAAAAAAAAAGATGGGGAAAAAATGCCGCCATTGATTCCCAGAGGTCAAAAAGGGGAGCTCAATAGCTTCTCTGTGCTGATTCAGTCAAATGATGAATGATACTTTAAAAAACTCACAAACATGCTTTGATTCCTTCTGTGTCCAGTCTTGTGATGAAGTGTAGTTCTTATCTTGAATGACGTTCCCTCTGCCAACCTGAGTCCCCTGCAGAATGAGCCTCACCTCCAAATTCAAAGGGAACAGACCTATCGTGCCCCCACTGTTCAGAACTGCCCATCTTCAAAACTTTCCAGGCTGCCTTTTTGACCCACCGGTCTAATTTAAAGCAACAATGATTGAGCAAATTTTGAGCAGTCACTATTAATGGAGCTGGCTGGAGCAAGGAAATGGTTAGGAAGTTCGGGGTCGGGGGACGAAGAGGGAGACAGGCGTGATGAAAGGTGTAATGGGCGGGCAAAGAAGCCAGAGGAAGGGGTGTTCTTTGTTCTTGGTACAACATATGAAGCCCCAAAAGCAAAGTGACAGAGGAAAATGTCTCTCTCCCTTTTCTGTTTCCACCACTTATCACTGTGAATCAGCCCCGTGTCATCAGGCACCCATGCTGGTGCATGTTACACCCTGTGAACACTACTCAGTAGTGCCAGCAGACACGGGCAAAATTAAAAAAAAAAAAAAACTAAGTGATTACTTCTTTGTACCAAAGTTTAATCAGTCTCCCACTATGCTTTAGATAACTTTTGACCCAGGCTTGACAGGAAATTAAAATTATTTCTCTGGTAATGGAGACTTGAAGGAGTAGTTTCCTGAAGGTCACCTGCGTCTTTAATTACATTTTGGGCATTTCTCCATTACAGGGTCATTACAAATGGCTTTGTTTAGTCAAAAACCAGGAAGTGAATCGTTACAGGTTTCTCTGGTGCCCTGTGACATCACCAACCTTTCCAAGGACCCAGTGCCCAATCAAACCTGTAACGGTGTCAACGGTTTGATAAAAGGTTGTGTGATTTGATGAAACCATAGACTGAATATAAAAGTGGAGGTAGTTCTGGGTCTGAAAAATGAAGCCGATGCAGAAGTGCCTTAAGTTGCGATACCACCAAGTGCTGCTAGAGGTTGGCTCTAAATAGCCTCCGACTCCATAGACTCCCATTCAACTACTCTTATAAAGTTCTAAGTCAATAAAATATATCCACGAGTTATCTTGGTGTTGCTAGCTGAAGTCGCTCCTCCTTATTAGTTTTCTGGTGGTACATCTAAAAATATTCCCGTCATTAATTAGAAATTAAGTTTCAAAAAGCTGTGTTTTTGGGCGCATGTCTCTTTCATTGACAGGCTGCAAGGCAAGGCAAGTTTATTTATTTCAGATTGAGGTCTGAATCCATGACTACACCTAGATTTCTGGCTCGGTTTGTGGTTTTTAAGATCAATGATTGAAGCTGAGCGCTGACTTTCAATCGTTCTTCCTTTTTCTGTTGTATCTTTGTTTAATTGAAGAAAATTCTGGCACATCCAGTTGTTGATTTGTTCAATGCATTTACCCAACCCTTGTATGGGTTTATAGTCTACTGGCTATATAGTTATGTAGATTTGTGTGTCATCTGCACAATTATGATAACACACTTTTTTTCTTTCCATAATCTGATCTAGTGGAAGCATGTAGATGTTGAACAGAAGAGGCCCCAGAATTGAAACTTGGAGAAAACCATTTTAGTCCGCTCTGATGTGTACTTAGCTACAGGCACAAAGTATTATCGGTCCTTCAAGTGGGATTCAAACCAGTTTAGTGCTGTGCCAGAGAGTCCCACCCAGATTTTTAGTCCGTCTGGTAGCATATCATGGTCGACCGTGTCGAATGCAGCACTGAGATCCAGTAATACTAAAACTGAAATTATGCCACTGTCTGTGTTTTAAGTGGATGTCGTTGAAAACCTTAACAAGAGCAGTTTCAGTACTGTGGTGTTGTCGAAAGCCTGACTGGAAGACGTCAAAACACTTATTTACGGCCAAGAAGTTGTTCAGCTTTTGAAAAACCGCTTTTTCAATTATTTAACTTGAAAATGGGAGGTTTGATATTGGCCTATCATTTTTTATTGTGGAGTCTAAATTAGCCTTTTTTTAGGAGTGGTTTAATAACTGCAATGTTTAGGGCCTGTGGGAAGACACCCGAGAGATGGGATGTGTTTACAATTTGTAAAAAATCAGTGGTCATGCAGTTTGAAATATTTTTTAAAAGGTGTGTCGGTATAATATCCAAGCTGCAGGAGGAGGACTTCAGATGTTGTATAATGTCTTCCAGACTACCATGGCTGATTGCATGAAATGTCATGATATTTGAATGGATATTATTTAGAGATGGGGACAACATATATCCTGTGGTTGGTGTGGAGGCATTTACTGCTTGTCTAATTTTCAGAATTTTGTCAGTAAAAATGGAGGCAAATTGATTGCATGCCCAAGTGGATTGGAGCTCAGCAGCTACTGACACTGGAGGGTTTGTTAGCCTGTCAACAGTAGCAAATAAGGCATGTGTATTGTTATTGTTTTTGGTTATGATGTCAGAGAAGAAGGACTGCCTTGCATTTCTCAGTTCCAAATTATAATTGCAAAGTCTAGATGTCACAGTGAACCTAGAGATTTGTTTTTCGCCACCTGTGCTCAGCTTTTCGACACTCTCTTTTCTCTATTCTGACCAGCGTGGCATTTCTCCAAGGAGATCTTGGCTTACCAGAGACAACCTTCACTTTAGCGGGTGCAATGGCATCAATAACATGTTTAACTTTAGAGTTAAAGCTATCTACAACTCTCATTAACTGAGATGCCAGAGAGGGCTTGTGTGGAGGAGAACTTCTGAGTAAATAGTTCACGGGTGTTTTCGGAGATGTAACGCTTTGTCACAACCTCGGTTTCGACATTTGTGTGCAGGGAGATTGCACTCTCAAAGAAAACACAGAAATGATTGGAGAGTGCAACATCAGTCACAGCCACCTTGGGAATGTTAAGGCCTTTGATGATGATGAGGTCCAGTGTGTGCCTTCTGTTGTGGGTGGGTCCTGTCACATGCTGAGTAGTGCAAACAGCCCCCCACACCCTCTTGCCCATATATGTTTATTTTGCAAATGTGTCACAAACTTGTTTAACACTCAGCCCAATAACTTCCTCCAAGACAGCGAGGATATTTAATTGTTGCCTTCATTGCTTGAGAGACCCACTGGTACAGTGATCTCTACAAAATAAAATGGTCATAACACATTAGAGGTGACACCCATATATACAAGGTTAAGATGAGAAAATCATGTTAATTGTCATCGCTTAAAAATATATTATTTTAAAGCAGGAGATGTTCAATTTCTCTGAGCAGCTTTGGTGTTTTCATTGTTTCGTATTCACACTGTGGAGGACACCACCCTCATGCACTTGGCTGTATTTAGGATTCAGTCTTTGCAGGCACTTTCTTGAGTGCGATGTCTAGACAGTAATTTCATGAATAAATACAATGGATATCACCTCTATTTGGCCCTCCTGATTGATCTGTAAGCTTTGTATTGGTATGATGAATACAATGGACAAGAAATGCTGAGGTGCAAATATCTGACTTGACTAGAAAACAATGCATGAGATAACTGTGTGTGTGTGTGTGTGTGTGTGTGTGTGTGTGTGTGTGTGTGTGTGTGTGTGTGTGTGTGTGTGTGTGTGTGTGTGTGTGTGTGTGTGTGTGTGTGTGTGTGTGTGTGTGTGTGTGTGTGTGTGTGTGTGTGTGTGTGTGTGTGTGTGTGTGTGTGTTTGGTGGGCCCTCTGTCTGTCAGCATTATGCAGAGCAGATTCATACACACCCTCACACTTTTACACAAAACTGCACAACTGCATTCAGACAGGAACACATAGAAGACATGAAGGAATATATGAACACACAAACTCTCTCACACACACACACACACACACACACACACACACACACACACACACACACACACACACACACACACACACACACACACACACACACACAATCATGAATGCAGTCAGTAATAGAAGTAGGTCATACCGACCGAGAAAGAGGCATTGATTTCACTCAGCTGCAAGACTAACTACCTCCTCACTCATTGTATCACATTATAGCAACTGTACACACATTGATTTTGCGGGCTTTGGCACATGAAAACTCCCTAACAAGAGCATTTCATTTGAATCATGCTTAACTACTTTCTATGGCTATAAAGTCAACATAAACAAGAGCTATGACACAATGCTCTCCCACTCATACTCAGAGGTAATGTTCTGTTTTACATGAGCATGACGGGAGGGGTCTTGTCATGCCAGTGATGCAGAAGATGGTGGAGAGAAGGGCAAACAAAGGGATGGTGGAAGACACAAAAAGAGCCGATTGCTTCAGTTTAATGCCCACAGGACCCATCTCTCTCTCTCTCTCCTCTCTCAAATGTCAACTTCTGTTACAGTATGGATTACGTAGATGTTCAGGACAGCATGGAACATGGCTTATTGGCAAATGAACAGGAAAAAAGACAAAATAAATTTTGAAGTAAATACAACCAACTGAAAATATTTTATATAAAAAAGCTGGCATTTTTCTTTCAGCTTTGGTTATGGTTTCTTATTGTTAGCAAATTGGATAAAAGGATTTCCTCACTATGTTGATCAGCTCTTAGCCAGAAGCTTATTGGTTCCATTATAAGACAAAAACAGATCTGCAATCACATGGACATGATGTAATTTCATCATTTTAAGACTATAACACCTGATTTGTAAATTCTGAAGTTGGTTTAAAACTGATCAACCTTTGTAATAGCACTTAATCATTCAAATTAGGTGATCGTGATGGAAATCATAGATTTGGAGTGAAGAAGTCAAAGAAGACACCACTTTGGATGGCAAAACAACCACATTTACTGACAGACCTCCATCGAGGAGAGACAGCTTGACAAGTGTAGTGATGTCTTCCCAATCCATCTCTGAGTTCCTACCCTCCCAGGTCCAGTTAATATTGTCCTCCAGATCGTTAATTTATTTCCAGATAAAGAGAGCCACCTGCCTCATCGTTTAAGCTTTGTTAACCCTGGAACACAAGACTGCCTCTGTCTATAGCCGTAACTGACCAGGATATAGTGACCTATAGTGGGCAAAGGAAACCTGATGAGACAGAGAGACTGGATTGATGAGAGGGAGGCCCAATGATGAATACAAATTCCCTCACTCTGATTTATTTGAAATCCACTATGTTTACTGAAAGATTCAGTGGTCGCAGGTGATTTAGTCTCATAAACATGAGTGTGCCAAACTACACACTGCTAAATTTCAATCCATGGTGCATAAACTATGCTCATGTATGTTATCCATTAGATTCATGTTTACTTTGCTTGTGCCTTAACCCTTTGAGATCCCCAATTGGGGGTCAGGCACTAAACTATTATTAAAATATGGAGATGTGATATTTACACATCTGAACAAATCTCACAAATGCTCCCTTTGTTATTAAAAATATTTTTTGTAATTATTTTTTATTGTGGTTGCAGAGATATATACTTTTTTTTTTTTTTTTTTTTTTTTCAATTTTCGAGGCAGAAGCCTAAAAAATAGGTGTGTTTTTAAAGGGTTAAGTGGCTTGGTGGGCACATGTTCCTCTGTAATTCCTCTATGATCCCTTCATCAATGCTTGTCTCTGTTGAGCTGAGCTTGACTGATACCGTGTGATGATGAGGATGCTCATGCCCCATGGTGATTAATATCACAAACAAATACGACACAATTACTAATTGAAATGTGGGTCGCTGGCCTAAAACGACTTTGTCATTAGTGATGCACAGCGACTGCCCTCTGTAAGCTCGATGGGTAAATGCATTTGGAGAAGGAAGATTAAAGGAGTTAAGAAAATACTGGCAGGGAATACTGCTTTAAATTAAACTGTTAATAGAATGGTGTAAATCATATTATCAAAGCCTCAAGAGGAAGCAATCTCATCTTTGGTTCAATGATTAATTACATGATTAAATAATTCATGGTCATAGTCTGCATAACATTTGGATGTATTGTAAACTCACATTAGTGGGTTGATACATGACAGGAATCTGCTCATGTTTGCTCTTTTTGCATACAGTCTAGACATCCTAATACATGTATTTGGATGCGGTTACAGATGCACATCCTTTTGAAAATCTGCAGTTTTAGTTTGTATGCCCCCCACCGAATCTTCTTCACACAATGGATTACCTGCTGTGATATATCACCCGCAGAATGAAGGGTGGAGGGAACATTGTCTATAAGCACTGAGAGATGAGAGTGGCACTGTGAGCAAATGGGCTGGAAAATTCTGAATAGTGTCGTACTATGATGATGCCCATTTCCTGTAAAACAAGATGGAGTGCACAGAAGCCTTCAAGGGAGTGCAATCGTCTTTAGACTGATGTGGGAGTTGCGCTAATGGTCACAGAGCCAGTGCAAAAGAACAGGGGTAGCAAGCAAAACAGCATGGACACTAATACTGTTTTTTTTAAAAGAAACTCATAAAAAAAATAATTAAATCAAATTTAAAACTTCACTGAGTACATCAACTAAGTCAGCATTCTGCAGTCAGTCATGGAGTCTTTGACTTAAGTCTGCAAAGCCATTATCCATATATGTAAAATAGCTCTACGGGGCAACGAAGCAAGGCAGGCTAATGTGTTGTAGTGCTGACGCAGTCGCGGCTGACTATCTGGCTGGCTGCCTGGTCACTGTCTCTCTAATGGAGATAGACCGTACTCTTGTGTGGGGTCGAAGAGGGTGACAATTCAATGGCCCCCATGTTCAACATCATTTAAAATTCCCATTAAAAAAAAGGTAGTCCATGAGTGACTGAAATAAGATGTTACTTTCCATGAGATTACATTTGATACTTTTCTAAAACAGTAACTATATTATAATCCTTTAGCATCTACGCTCCTTTTGTTGGTGGTACACCTGTATTGTGTACCACATTTGCCACAAAGACCAGTGTAACCTGTGAAATATCTGTATTCCAGATTAAATGATGGTTCATACTAGTGGTTGAAGACCATGAAAGCTTTACATATTATTTGCATTGTACTGGCAAAACATTGAGTGGTACAAAAGGTTTTCACAGGGATGGATGGATGTTGAAAGACTTAACTGTGATCTTGTGTATGAGGCATGTATACTCGTCAGTGTTGAATACCAGGAGATAAGTAAAGACAATTACTTTCTAATCACTCTCATTGATCATGTGTTCAACACAGACATCTGCTCTGCCTCAAAAGTCATGTCCAGATTGCAGCACCTGACACTGAAATTGAATTTTAAAAAAAATGTAAATTATTATTTTATAGGTCTAATGAATGGGAAGTATAATGGCCACTGTTGGCTGCAGGGTGACAAAAAGTCATGATGCAGTGGAAAGGCTTTTAAATTCAAAAATCACAGATTATAACAGAAAGCAGTCAAATCGTGAAGGGGACTTGAGGGCACGTGAGGCAACGGCCACTGAAACATCTCTCTCGTCGGTGGTAGGCGTTTACAGATTACCCTCCAAGAAAATTAGCCATAGGCTTCTGTCCCTGGGGTTACATAGTAGACTGGAAAACAACCGCTGAAGGTTTTCCTACATTTTTAAAGACATATAAAGAATATGTTGTGTATGTTAAAAAACAGACTGAAAGAAAATGTCCCATGCAACCAGTTCCTGTCCTTTCCCACAACTCCCTCACCAGAAGCCATTGAACATCACTGCAGGCCAGAGTTAAAACTTCAGAAGATGAGTCATGGTGAGAACCGTTAGTGTGTTTGTGTGAGGATGCATGAAATGCTTGGCACGTCCCAACATGTCTTAATCAGTGCCAATGGCTCGAGCGGATCCCCGCAGCTGCGATGGGCCAGTGGCTGGTTGTCTGGGTAGGAGCAAACACACATTAACATACAAACACAGACACTGACACGACTGTGAGGGCCATCTGGCTCTCGCAGGCCCCTGCGGTGGGGCCGAGCCCTCAGAGAAATGTGCTAGGGAGTGGGTGGTCTCTGTATAGTAGGAAAAGGACAAGGAAGAGGAAAGGAGCAAAGAATAAAATTTGAGATTGGGGAGTGATAGGCCTCCACCTGCCCACTACTTATTGCTAATTGACCATCAAGCTGTTGACGCTGTGCCAGCCGAGTAGCAGGGTGCCAGCGCACAATCTGACTGCCATATTTTCCATTTCTCTTTGTCTTTGTGTACTTCGCTGTCCTCTCTTATTCCGTCACTGCTTTTGAGTCTACAATCTATGGAGACCACATATAATTGAGGTGTAATGTGATCTGAAAGGTAATATCCTGGAGGGAGAAATAAATGCCATGTGCCGTGGCTTGTGGTCTCCATTTTCTTCTGAGTGACTGTTCTGGGAGAATACAGTGAATCTAAATGCCCTCAGCATGGGCACAAGAAGTGCTCAAGTAGTGTTCTTGGAAAATAGAGACTCATTTTGCCACTCACTCACACACACACACACACACACACACACACACACACACACACACACACACACACACACACACACACACACACACACACACACACACACACAGTTCGGTAGTTAGTTGAGTTAGCTGGCAACACTGGCCGCATGCTGTTGTTCCTGGAACAGATATAATGACTCTGCAAATTAACAATAGCACAAAAGTCTTTGTCCATGTCAACGTACATATGCATTAATACAATAATAAAATGATGATGTATTATTAACAAGAATAAACAACCTCATAACATGTTCTCAATGTTATAACTATGACCTCCATCTTGCAGGGGCAAGTGAAACAGGGAAGAATGTGTCAATCCCTCAAAGGCAACAATACTATTTTGGCACAGTGGCAAGTTTGTGTTATCATTGCAATCCTTCCTCCCCAACCCCCTCAGTTATGTGTTTGGTAATCAGGTTCATGTCTGGAACCATGTGAGGTACGCTACAGGAAACAATCAATACATTTGTTGTATTTATTTATTGAGTTTTTTTCACCACCGAGTTTTGCAGAAATTGTAAAGATGGCAGTGTAGTCAAGGTTTCTAATTACATTTTTTTCATAAGCAAAATTTTAAAAGCAACATCACATTTTTACTATTAATTGTATGGGTATCAATGACAAATATATTGATGATATCTGTGGACGAAGTTATAAATTATAGCATGAGACCAGAGTAAATATGTTTCTAAGACTTAACTTTTATCAGCAGTGTGGAGTTAACGCTAAAACACAACTATGGTTAACGAGCAGAATTTTGCAGTTTGGGATATAAAATTATCACTAACCTTCATTGTCCCTCTAGAAAAGAACTGTAGAGAGTAAAAGCAAAGGAAAAGCAGCAACAAATCAGAGCCAGGGTTTGTTTCTTTGAGAACAAGTGGTAATGTAACATAAAGCGGTATATGGATAAGGATTATAAATGCCCTATTATGGCTGAGTAAAAGTGGCTTTGATTAGAAATGAGCATAGCCACTTAACCGGCAAATGGTGACAAGTGGGTTGGAGTAATTGATAGCCCTCCATAGTAGAGCTGTGGGAGGAGTAGCTCGTATTAAGTTAGCATTGTCTAATATAAGCGAGAATATAATTGTCATTGAATCAAAGTTATGTGCCTTTAACAAACCAGCCTTTTTTTTTGTCTTTCTTTTTTGCCAAAGGAGAGAGACAGGGGAGAACATTTGCCCGCAGGGGAGTTGAAGCATCAGTGAAAAAGTTGGCAGAGGAGGAAGAATATGATTATGTAGCTGGGCATTGCAAATTGAATTATTTAAATGTGTGCACTGTAATCATGGCCAAGGGAGTGAAAATAAAACGATGAGAGAACCAACGAATGAATCAACAAACTAAAGGAGACAAAGAGAAAACGTGCAAGCAAGTGTGTGTGGTGAGATTTCTGTGCACTTTGTTGCATCCATGCATGTACTAATGCTCTCTGTCCCATAAAAAAATCAGTAGATTAGTTGGACGTCATTTGAAATGCAAGGTTCCCCATTTAGAAAGGCTGGAGGACCACGCGCTCTGGCTGGTTTGATCCTGTGGGCGCTTCTCTCCTGACAATCACATCTGAAAGCTTATGGCTTTAAAAGCAGACTATTGGACTCCAGCAGTGAGAAGAAAAGAACAGCATGATGAAACCTTACGATGCACTGCTGTGGCACAGCCGAGGTTCTAAATGTTGTATTTGCTAATTCATTTATGTAACCTGTAGTTGGAGATCACTCACAAACCAATCCCAGCAGAGAGCCACAGATCCATTTCCTCCCCTGATTAAATTCCAACTCTGTCGTTTTGGGTGCCATTAATCCTGTGTGCTAATTTTTTTTATATCAGAGTCTGTATGTCCAATCATCTTAGATTAGCGGTCCTCCATTACATGTTCCTTTCTCATTTCGATCGGCATTCATCCTCTTGTGCTACATGCTAACAGTGGAGCCTTTCTCACAGTTAACAAAAGGACATCCCTGCCCACTTTCTATTATTAATGTGGAAGTCTAATGACTTTATCAGACGCTGTCGCACAGTGATTCCTGTAAACCGTTGCACTGCATAAGCGGGACCCAACACAGGGCCAAGCTGAATAAAGAGTGTAAGGGTCTTTAATTAAATCTGTCATCTTGGCATTTGATAAGCACAGCAGGGCATTATGGCTGCCAGTTATGGAGCTTGATGGTGGGGAGGAGGACTGACAGCCAACCATCCTCATCTATCTTCATTGCTTCAAACCAGGAACAAAAACAAAACAAAAACATCCAGGAGTGTGGACACACACACTGCTTCACTCACCAACATGTGCAGTAAATAACTAAGGTGATATTATTCAGCCAGTATATTCACATCACATTAATCACACAGGGCAACAATTCATGATCTTTCATGGCAGCAACAAAGTGAGTGTGTACGAGGCAAGTGGGAAAACTGTGTAAATCAAGTTGGAGCCATTCAGAGATTGTGCAAGACATAGATTGTATTATAAACAGAAATAGACATAAGATGAAAATACATGATGTAAAAACCATGCATATATTGGCAAATCATGTTGTCCCAATCTATCTGATCTCATTGATGAAAATTGGGAATTCATAAAAAATGTCACCCCAGAACATCTCCAAATTATTTGATTAGTCTGGAAGACAATTCTGCAAAACATAATTTATGTTAAATTCCAACATTTAGTGCCAACACAGCAAGTATTTCCCCACTAATGAAGTGACATTTCTGGATATGAAGTTCAAGGTGGCTGATGGGCAGCTGGTGCACAAGAAATGCACTTATTGTAAGTCGCTTTGGATAAAAGCGTCAGCTAAATGAAATGTAATGTAATGCAATGGTGCATCCAACAATCATTGTTAACTTTTTCACCTATAACCACAATCTTAACTGTATTGTAGTTATAGTGTGTGTTTATTTAAAAAAAAAAAAAGTAATAATAATAATAACAATGAATTGAAAAATGCTGGCATGAAACATTGTAAACATTGACACTGAGTACAGTTCTGGATTTGTGCAATTATCCAGTATCATTGGTGTGTCTGGTAATATAGTTGAAATGTGTCTGCCTTCTACTATATTAAGACCAGCAGTATTTTGGACCACTGTTGTCTGTTAACTAGGGTCTCAATAATGTTCTCATGGCGGTGTGTAGTTGAGTTCACTTGTAGTTTATGCAGTGCTACAGCAGTTTAGGAGAGATTGCAGTGAAATCACTTCAGAAATCATGTCAACATCTGAGTGGAAAGTGAAGGTGAATGTCTCTACCGAGCCAATTCTCAAATATGGATTGCACCTAGAAAGTGCTCGCACAGCCCTCCTTCTCTGTCTAAATTATTGAGCGCATACATGTGATTTGTTTACTTGGCCTGTGTCCATATGAATAAGTCATGCCGTGTCACGCACAGAGCATGTAAAGAGATATAAAGGCCGGAGGGGAGGAACATTTTTTTTACCATCTGATTGGTGAGTGTGTGGGTCTGTCTGGATTTGTTTCAGTGCTGAGAAGTAGGTATCTTCAAACGATAAGATGAAAACTAAGTGAAACTATCCTATTATGGCTGGAAGTTTTTGTTATCTCTTATCTTTGCCTTTTTTTTAAAATTTGGTTTAAGACTGCAGTGGCAGATTTCAAATATACAAGCATATCTCATTTGGGTCACTGACTTTCATACAAATAACTTTTATATTTTTATATTTGATATAAGATCATTGGATTAATTATCTTAAGCAATGAAATGGCTACAAACAGGCTTGCAGGCCCCAACTGAATATATTGACAAACCTTATGCTTTCCCTTCATGAGTAAAACAAATTATGATTGTAAATTAATTTATTGAAATTATTTTTTTGCATTAAGTAATTTAAACTCATCCAGTCATTTCTCACTGGGAGATTACAGCTGGGTTGCTGTGTGTCATCCTGGTAGGCTCCTCTTGCATTAACCAATGATGCACAGACGGCTATGCTTAAACACAATAGCCAATTCACCAATATCAGTCACAGTTACTTCAAATATGCTGTCACTCCTCACTGCCTAAATATGTTGCATGAGAGGTTTTACCCCTTAAAAAATGAATACAGTGGTCAGAAAAATAAGACATCATTTTAAACAAAGGTTTTCTGCTCACTCCAGCATAAAACCTAATTGCACAACTTTTACTGTATGTTTATTCATCCTACATTCTGATGTATGTAACAGTACACAGTCATTAGAAAGTGAATGTAGACTCAGTAGAAATATGATTTTGCTTCCTGGCTTGATTATTCAGTGATTGGCCCTTTCCTCAGGTGGCTGCTGTCATGTAATACCTCTCCACCTGATTCTCCAAACCAGTAGACTAAATGTCAACCTGCTCAATTTCCTGTGCGCCGCTGAAGTGCCTGTCAAGACTTTTTTGTTTCTCACCCTCACCTATGCTGTCATCAGGTGATGATGCTTTCCACAATAGTTTGCATTAAAAGGACAATTTTCTTTGTAAAGCAAACTGTTGCGGTGAAATCCATCAGGGATGTAGCACCATGCTGTTTACTTCACAGCCAGTAAAAACATTGATTCACAATCTACCACAAACTACTTGAGAGCAAGCTGAGTTGCCGGCGACACCATTAGCTTACTTGAATCGTGCCAAGACAGGCCGGTTCGAGCTGCTTCAACTGTTCCATGCAATGCTCTAAAAAAAAGGTTTGTCGCAGATCTTTGGCCTGATATGGCCTGTTCTTGCATTGCATATGCTTGGCTGTATTTTCATAGGCGTGTCATGGTTGACACATTGTAGGGTGGCCATCTGGCTGTGTTATGTGCTAGTTCTTCATGTTGCACTTGTTTTTCTCACTGGCTCTCTCTCCCTCGTGGCTTGAATTTACTAAATGTATTAACCACAAATACAGACACTGTGGGTCATAAAGTCTGTGGGGGAAGAAGGTGACGACGTCACAAGTAATTATTATGTTCACTGTGTCACATCCTGCTTCTTCTCTTGTGCTCGTATTGTGCATAAAGATTGGAGGAAGATAGAGAGGGAAGCATTCTATAAAGTAAAATAGGAAAAAATGTATTCAACTGAAGCTTTTAGGATGGTCATATAAACGATTACCCTTGAACGTGTCAACCCATCATCTTCCCTTGTTATTGTTTGGTAATCATTTTGGTGACTCTTTCCTAGATAAAACTCAATCATTCCTTGGCCATCAAAATGTGCAGCACGGCATTTATTTTTTTTTGCCATCCCGATTGGCAATAGCAGTCAATACAGTGATGGAAAGTCATGTTCACATATTCAGAGCAGGCATCCCCATCTGCTTACTGATAAGCTCAGCGTGTTAACCCTTCAATCTTGCATTGCTGCAAGTCAACAGATAAGTTCTGGAGCTGTTTCTATCAGCCTCAACCCTAATGAACACTCGTGTAGCCGCTCAATAGGAGGCCTGCACTTAGGTGGTTAATGTCCTCTACTGAGTGGACGCAGGAGCTGCTGTCAAAGGAGGGAGATAACAAGGCAGAATGGACTGATGAGAGGGAGAGAGGTATAGAAAAACGTCAAGGACATTCCTGGACGCCTCTCTTTATGTGCCCCTAGTTTTCCTCTCTTCTCATTTGTGTCTCTCTGTCAAACACCGGAGTTATTGTAAAATGTAAAAATCACCCTGAGGCGTGATCCAGTTTGCCTACTGTGTTCCCTATATCATCCCAAGCAAGATCAAAGCTTGTTTGGTACAAGCACTGGTGGGCACTTGTCATTGACCTTGTGGGAAAAAAAATCTGATGTGAAGATTGATTTGCTACCTGCAGGGATTTGTGATATAGGAAAAGCTACAAGGTGTGCCATATAGGCCTGATCCATAAATTATGTTTTTGTTTTTTTCCTTTGTATTCCCAGCTTCTGAAGTCGAATAGGATGTGAAAACTCCAGTTGGGGGTTTCATTGCAAGCGTGGAGGTCTACTTTTGTAGGGGCCTGACTCAGGTGACTGAATCCTAGGTCATTGCTGTCAAACGGCACCAATGATTTAACATGCTGGGCACCGAGGATTACTCTGTGGCTTTGATTTAAGAAGCACTCTGAAAAAAATTGCAACAGTGTGCTGTAAACAACACTATTAGACATGCTGTAACACACACACACGTGCACATAACCTGCATCATTGAGTCGTCTCTTTCAGTTCACAAGGACAAACAGTGGAAGAGGAGACCTTCAGGAAAGCAAACAAATAATGAATTAAATGTGTGAAATGAATTAATTAGAACATGTTTATTAACTGATAGAACTGACAGCAAACTCATCGCACTTATCTGTCACAATGCTTTCATGGTTTGGTACACAAGATGCAGCAAACCAAATAGTTTTCCTTTATATTTTTCTTTTCTTAAATGTATTCGGCTGCCGTGTTGCCCTGTTGCGGACAGCAGCGGTGGTGGCTTCTGTGTGCAGAGCGTGTAACGAAGGCTGACACATGGAGGAGGCAGCCGTCACCCTGTCCATTAACTCTGAAATCCTGGTTCTAGTCAGCTGTACTGCAGCAAAGGCACTGCACAGCACTCACACACACACACACACACACACACACACACACTCACACGCATACTGTGACTCACTGTATAGGCAAAACATGCCCTAAAAGGATATTTTCTGCTTTTATTTTTTGAAAACTTTTACTTTCCCAGTAATAAGTGAAACTGTACACAGAGAACTGGGAAGAAATATCTTCCACTGAGGGAAAATCTGTGGAAAGTATTTATTTCAAGGGTTTCTCGCTCAGATAAGAGATGATACAAGAAGGAGCAAACATCAGAAAGGGGGATTATGACCAAACTGCCTCCCAGAGGGAGAGAACGATAAAGGCTGAAGTTAAAGAAGAAGAAAAAAAAAAGGTCTAAGCTGAGAGCTGGTGTTGGGGGAAAGGATTAAAATGACAGGTATAAATATCAAGAGAAGATTGGGACATCCTGGTGAAAGGACACTCAGGGCTGAGAATCTGTGGAAACTGATATGTATGCAGACAGAAATCCACAACCACTGCCTGTCATTACATTATTCCCTGGTTTTCTCTCTACTTATTGTGTTTTTTTCTCGCCAACTAAATGTCCCAACTGTCTTATGTACAATTTTTCTGTTCCTTTTAAGCTTCTCTACTTTTTGAATGCACCCTGCAGAAGCAGTTTGGTATCACAGCCATCATTCCGCTCAAGGATAATCATCTCATGGTTTTGCTTTGTCTCAGCGTGGAAAATAAGGTGCCTAAGGTTTGGCCAGGAAAACCACATAGTCAGGGTTAAGAATAAATTATAGTTTGGGTTTATTTTAAGTAATTAACATGATGTACATGATGTAAGTTACTTAACGTCATTATCTATGTAACTTTCTTACATCATTTAAAAGAAATCCATATTGACTTTGACTTTCGCACCATTTTTCAACCCCTGGTCATACATGCATGTACTTTTCACGCCTAGGTGAGGCAAAACCATGACACGGTATCCTTGAGCGGACTGATGGCCATGATACCAAGCTGCCTCAGCAGGATATATTCACAAAGAAGTAAAGCTTATAGAAGCATATTTGATCCCAGTTAAGTTAAGACTCTTTAAGACCTCAGATTCAAATCACATTAAAAAAAAAAAAAAGATTTGATAAGCAATTCTTTCTGCCTCTCTGCCTGTCGTCAGTCTCATTAGATGTTATATGTTGCAGTTAAATGTACAAAACCCAGAGAGGAAACAGGGGCAGATAGAGTGCAGCCAGTACCGTCATTAACCTCAGTAATAGATGAGCTTAAAAAAACTTAAGCCTCAGATCTCATGTTGGATTCTAATATCACATTTTCTGCTGCCAGTCAGGTTTGTCTTGTTCCAAATGTCTCCTGCAAATCTCTGAATGTTATATTTAGAGAATCCTGCAGCTGTTGTCACTACTTTTCTTTTCACCACTATTTTATTTTATTAACTGAGCGAAGAAAATATTGTCAAGCCCTGCTCACAAAAATCTCCTGTGGAAACCGGAGTTCCATTTGTGTGCCGCTCCAAATGTTTAGTAAATACAGCTCTGCATGCCTGGTGGCTTCTCCTGTTATACTTGTACATCAGCATCAATGGGTGTGTTGCAAACTCCGTAGGATGCTATCAGCGGTAGACGGAATTGCAGTTTGAGCCATGTATCTCTTACGTGCAGGATAAGACCGAGAGAATTCTCTCCCCAATCTGTTCCCTGCAGATTTCTCATTGTTGTTGTGTGTTAATCTCAGTGATAACAGCAAGGACTTGGCGCTCCCTATCTGGAGTTTAAATCGATAGGCACTTCCATTTATCGAACATACACACCACCAGAGCATCAAAAACGGCTTATGTCTTAAATAAGCTGTTGTACAGTGCACTCTGTCTGTCTTTCTGTTGATCTCTCCTTTTTTTTCCACAGACATAGGCTACACACCCCACATTAACTGCCTTTCCTCTTCACGTAGGCTTTGGATAAATTAGATGTGATTCAGCTGGCATTTTAAACACTGGGGTGTCTCATACCCTAGAGCTCTGCAATCTGGCTCCCCAGAAAGATGATGACTCTTTCTTTCTCTTTCTCATGCACGCTCGCTCTTCCCCGTCTACCCTCCAAACTTTTTCTCCTGCGCCGTGCTCCGTTCCCCTCTTTCCTCCAGTGCTATTGTTGGGCCTTCATTGCGTATAGAAATTGTATTTAAAATCCTTAAATCCTTGTCAAAATTTCTCCCTGTGTGCAAGAGATTACTGTGAGCCAGTATTATTCTGGAATAGCTTTAGTAGGCACTCTCCCTCCCCACCAACCTTTCAGCATGTACCCTGATTATTACCTTCACAATGGGACATAGAAAGGAGTCTCTTCAGGTCCCGGAAAACCTGTAACTCACCCTCTGAAGTTGTTGCGAGGTAAAGAGTAATCACTTAAATAAAGGAATGTTTCACTGCGAATGTTAATAACAATAAAAAGCCATTGAAGTGAGTGTGTTGCACCAACACAGAAGCATCTCTTCTCCATATAGTTTTGCCTCAGTGAGAGTGATACACTGCGGGGCCAGTTGTCCGTAGCTTCAGGTTAGTGGGGCCCCTCATAGGCATCATGGACGAGGGAGGAGGAGGTGGAGATGAGCCCATCTGGCCGAGACAGCTGGGTCCACAGCTGGAGGGACAGACAGTGACAGCTGACTCACCACACAGTGTTAGGCTGCAGAGATGGATGGATGGATGTCTGGAGGGACAGGAAAGAAGCAGGGAGAGAAGAGAAGATGAGAGCGACAGAGAGAGAGAGAGAGAGAGCTGGGGAAAGCTTGTCAGCCCACCAGGATTCTTCGTTTGCAATTCTGTGATGGTGAAATCAAAGAGAGTGTAGTTTTTTTTCAGCGGAGAGAAGAGGTCTATACAGAGCTTGGCAAGTGTTTAACTTGTGGAACAGTTTAGTCTTGTTGCTCTTGATTTCATCAACTGCGTACTCTAACAAGCATTTGCATCACATACTTTACCATTTCTGTGTGCTTATTAGCGCAACATAACTCGAAAGAGTATTTGATATACGTAGATGTAAGTTATTTACAAAATGGAAATGCGGACGTGCTCATTAAGATCATAGTCCCCTTGTCCATATTTTTTTTGCTCTGCATTAGGCTACACATGAGCAGATGACTGTTAGTGGACATAGCCGGCCAAAAGTACTCAGTAAACATCCAGTTCTGGATGACAACAACAAAAAGTTTGTGTCAAAGGGGTCAAGAATTAAGAATGCAATATTAAAACACAACTTACAGCCTGCTAACTCTCTAACCTGCAACTGAACTTCCTGCCAATATTAATTGACACTACTTTGAAAATATTATAATAAAGACAATATTAATAAACTACAGAAAATAAGAATAAAAAAAGGGAAAGGGAACTAAAAAGAAAAAGAAAGATCCTGACATGACCTCTGCCGAGGGCTCTGACCAGATCTGTTCATGATTACTTGGTTAGAAATTGACCGAAGAGCTTGTCTGGGTCATCGAGCATGGCCACACCCCAGGCTGAACCGATGCTCATCTGTCCCACTGTTGTCAAGACAGTGAATTATTTTGACTGTGGGTGAAAAAAAAAACCTGTCTCAGCTGATAAGACAACATTACAGCACCCTGAGGAGTGAGCCATACCTGCGCCGTTTAAATATTCAACATCTCGACCTCCTGATAGATAGCAGATCTTTGTAATTACCAAACACCCAATTACCTATAGGACAGAGAGAACTAACATAAGTTTGGCAGACAATGTCATTCCGCGTAAAATCATTAATGAAATCTCAGAGAAAAGGACTTTTATGGTGACGTGGAAAGGAAGACGGGGAAGGGGGAAGGAGGCGATTTAGACTCTTTTTTTTCCTTATCTCCTTGCTGTCTACCGCTTACTCCCCCATCATTTGATGTGATTAAGATGTGTGCAACCTGCTCCTCCATCCAAGTGAAACAGAAGACACCCCCCTTCAGCTAGTTATCTTTCCTCTACCTAGCAAAAGCTTCTTATGCCCACAAGACACGTTTTCCTTTAATCCCTCCCAATTAATTACCAAACATAGTCATCCTGCTTTTTTCCCTGTCTCCCTTTCATCCTGACCTGTTCGTCTTCATCTAACCCTTCTCCCTATACCTTTTCCCCTGTAACCCTGCCAGTGCTCTAAACCTCTCTTTCATTATCGCTCACAGTCCCTGTTATCCTCACACCATTCACCGTAGAAATACATTTAACTAGCTATCCTTCGTTTCCAAAGCTGCTGAAACCTCAATGCTATTAATGGATTATTTTGCCCATAACTCTGTCCTCTAATGCATCCATCAGCTCTCCATAGACGGCTTCATATTGTGCTTTCATCCTCGTTGGTGCTCTTTTTTTCTGAGGGCATTACCCAACGGTAAATGTAGGCATCTGATTACCGGCAGGATAATTGATGCAGGGTTGGTGGAAAACTGATAGATTTTAATTACAAAACCTCCCCGAAACCAACATATTGAAGTAAGTAAATAAACAGAATGAATTACATTACAAACCGCAGACTGGCTGCGGGTCTGTCTTACTGTCTTTTCCTGGTTTCTAAACAGTTCAAGGCAGGGGCCCGGTGGTAAACTGTGAGAGGTTATTTGGGTCAAATGAGTCAAAACCCCACCTGCTGGCAGCATTAAAAAAAAAGAGTGGCTTTAGTGGTACTGAGTAAATTAAAAATTAATGACAAACCACTCATGCTGTTAAACATTTGTATCCTACAATTTAAAGCAAGTGGCTGGATATAAAAGTGTTGAAATTGTGTTTTTAGTTGTGCTTGGCTCCAGAGGAACTGTATGGGTGTAAAGTGAAGGAAAACAAATGAAAAGTCTCGAGGCAATGAGAGTGGATGGTACAAATGTGATACCAGGCAGCTTAGACGGTCCGCTGCTCCTTTGTAGTTTGACGGGCAAATATTGTTGTCGACATTTGCTCGCCTATACCTGAGCAAAATAACCCAACTACAGGTGGCAGCAGTTAGTATAAACAAAGCATTTAGCATTTTTCTCTTTTATCATTTGAAAGTCCTGCTTTTGAGGCAAATTTTGAGATTTTGAATGTCTCGGTTCCCACCAGCTTAGAGAAATTGTTTCAAACCAAATAGCTCAATCTGCAGATTGTCCAGGAGAAAACGACTCACGTGTAGCCTGTCAGAAAACGTTTTCGCTTCCTGTGTGTGTTGTTCAAAGAAGATGGTACCTGGTCAAGAGCAGCAGGACCCCGAACATTTTTCTGAGAATGTACATGAAAGCAGCAGAATTCATCCAGACAATGCTGTATAATGTGCCTTACTCTGCAGAGTAAACTGCCAAAATGTACAGCTTGGGACAATGAAGGTTTCATTGTGAAACTGTATTGGTTTTATGTGAGACGGTCCTCCTCAAAGTAGATTATTTTCTGTCTCGGTTGTGCCTAAATAGAACGAATGCTACATCTTCCTGACAAGCAACCTTGCGGTTGTGGCTTCTCTCAAAAGCAAAAGTAGCTTGATTTCAGCATTGCACCACAAAATCTGAGACCAAGGCAGGGGTGGATGGTTGGGTGTACAAGAAATATAACTTGTAAACAGAGTTTTCATTCAGGAATTTTTCTATTAACCACAATCCTTTATGTGGGCCATTATGGAAGACACAATGAAAATAGTGGTACCATACCATCTTTATATTGGAATATTTAAATTGAAATATTTAAAGGCAATCACAAATTCCTTATTTTATACATCTTCTCTGTTTACTTGGGGAAAATCATTGTGTGATGTTGTAGTACTTATCACTTCAAAAGTACATTTTTTTAATTATTTAAACACTATAAATTGGTGAGGCATGTTCGCAGCTCCACAAAATCAATTTTGAATAGCCTGCCTGGTAGATGACAGCTCACAATCACAGATGCTAATGACAAACTGTTGTTTGAGTGTCTCCGTTTGGATTCCAGTTATACAAGTTTATTTCCCAGTTTGTAGTATCCAGCAGTGCGCTTATGTAAGCGGCCAACATTGTGTCTCAGTCTGGAGGAAGTTTCCCAGCAGTGCACTTACATAAGCGGCTAACGCTGGGCCTCAGTGCAGGAAAAAGCTACTGAATAGCACAAACAGGAGACTGGAGTTAAAAATTGATGACTTGCTTTTTGTGTTTTGCTCTCCCCCTCTGCGCAAGCAAAGAGATTCAACTTGTCCTAGTTTTCTGACCTCACCCAATGGAAAAATGAAAGCCCTTTCTCTACTTCCTCTTTGGTTGTCATTGCCTCTCGCACCCCTTAACCCTCGTGTTGTCCTTGGGTCAAAATGACCCACAGCTGTGTTCAACCAAGTTCTATTTTATTTCTATATTTTTATATTTTTTGGGGATCATTGGTCATCATTCTTTAAAGAAACCCTCACATCCTCCATGTCACCAATGATCCCAAAAAATATGAAAATAAAATAGAACTTGATTGAACACAGCTGCGGGTCATTTTGACCCAAGGACAACACAAGGGTTAAATAGACCTATACACTAACATATAGCCACGTGCGCCCTTTGTAACGTGCTTCCTTGAAAAAATTTTTTTATTAAACATCCTGTCGCACTTTGTACTTCTGTCATCTTTCCTTCTTAAGATCAAGTGGTTTTTAGGGCTAATTAATTAGGTATATAATGGCAAGAATTTGTCCTCAGGATTAGACTGTAGAGGAGAGTGTTTGATCCCACGTCTGTCAGTAAACTAAGCCCACTTCCTCCCATCTATGACCTCACTTTCCCCTGAGGGAGTTTGGAGTTTCTTTAGCGGAATATTTTGTGTCTGAAGCGCACGACTTTTGGCCTCAGAAACGTAGGCGTTGCATCACACAGCAGTAGTGCTGACGTGACAGTTATGTGTGTGTAGTACAATTACTATGCATGCATGTGTGTGGGGAGTGATTGCTTACCTGTGTGTATTTGTGTGCTCTTGTTTTTGTCCTGTGCCGGAGGGGAGTGCAGCAGCAGGTGTTGGCAGCCCTCTGTGTTTTGCCTCATAATGAGTTCCCAGTCCACACGCTATCCTCTGAAGGAAACAACTATAATGTCTGTGACAGTCTCATAATGAACCACAGCACTGTTGTCCATTACATTTGAATATATTTTGAGATAAGCTTTTATTAAAAAGTAGTAAGCAATTGTCACAATGGTTTGTTACATATAGATTAGATTATTTGGGGTTTTTATTTGTTCTCATCCCTCCCCTTTTTTCATTTTTTTTTTCAGTGTTTCCATACTACCGTTTTTTCTTTTTGAAAATGAAGAAGCTTTCTTTCAAAAAAGCTCCAATATGAATTCATCCAAAATAGTTTAGCTGCCCAGTCCAATCGATTAAAGGCAAGGCAAGGCACGTTTATTTGTATAACACATTCAACAACAAGGCAATTCAAAGTTCTTCACATAAAACCATTGGAAGCATCAAAACATAAGGCAAAAGAAAAGGGCATTTAAAAACAATTAAGAACAGAGATTAAAACATTAAAAATAGTGATTAAAACATTAAGCAAGCTAAAAATACAATGAAAGTTACAGTGCAGATTAAGACATCCTCAAATCTGCTTCAGTGAAAGGCAGCAGCAAACAGAAAAGTCTTCAGTCTCGATTTAAAGGAGCTGAAAGTTGCAGCTGACCTGCTGGTTTCTGGGACTTTGTTCCAGATATGTGGAGCAAAAAACCTGAACGCTGCTTCTTCATGTTTAGTTCTGATTCTGGGAACAGAAAGGAGACCAGTCCCAGACGGCATGAGTGTTCTGGATGGTTCATAAAGGTAGCAGCAGATCAGAAATGTCTTTTGGCCCTAAACCATTCAGTGCTTTATAAACCAACAGGAGGATTTTAAAGTAAATTATTTGTTGGACAGGAAAACGGTGTAAAGACCTCAGAACTGGAGTGATGTGATCCACTTTCTTGGTCTTAGTGAGGACTCGAGCTGCAGCGTCCTGAATCAGCTGCAGCTGTCAGATTGGCTTTTTACAGAGACCTGTAAACACACCGTCACAGTATTGAAATACACTGAAGATGAATGCATGGACAAATCTTTCCAAATCCTGTTGAGACATAAGTCCTCTAATTGATTGATTGATCCTTGGTATATTCTTTAGGTGATAGTAGGCTGATTTGGTAATTGTCTTAATATGGCTGTTGATATTGAGGTCTGAATCCATGACTACACCTGATTTCTGGCTCGGTTTGTGGTTTTTAACATCAGTGATTGAAGCTGAGCGCTGCCTTTCAATCGTTCTTCCTTTGGCATCAAAAACAACAATTCTGTTTTATCTTTGTTTAACTGAAGCAAATTCTGGCACATCCAGTTGTTGATTTATTCAATGCATTTACCCAGCCCTTGTATGGGATTATAATCCCCTGGCAATATAGTTATGTAAATGTGTTTCTTGTCTGCATAATTATGCTAGTGGAAATGTAGATGTTGAACAGAAGAAGCCCCAGAATTGAACCTTGGGGAACACCACATGTTATAATAGCTATAGACACAAAGTATTCTTGGTCCTTCAAGTAGGATTCAAACCAGTTTAGTTCTGTGCCAGAAAGTCCCACCCAATGTTTTTGTCTGTATAGTAGTATGTCACTAATCCACTAGATCCACTAATACTAAAACTGAAATTATGGCACTAAACAGAAAATTCACAGCATGTCAGTGTTGTCCAGTGTCATCTGCAAATAAAATTGTTTAGATTTGGTATCATTTTTGGTAACAAGTACGTATACAAGTTACGAGGTTAATTTAAATGATTATTAATTTGCTTAAAGCTATCCATTGGTGGTCAGTATTTAGATGTATGGTGTGGAAAACAAAGAAATGGAGAAAGAAAAATAAAGTGAATCTGTTGTTCCCTGCAAATTTTGCAGAAATTAAAATCTGTGTCTTTGGACATGTGGAATAAAAACACATAGTTTAACACGCTGGGTCTGGACTCAGCTAGTTATCATGCAAAAACAGTATTACAGCTAAGTGTGTAATACATGTGCCAGTCCACTAAAGAGAAGCGTGTCTTTGATGCACCTATTGACTTTCATTGAGGAGGATGGGGTACGAGTCCAGGAGATAGTAATGTTTTCTTTGAAAGTCCTAACTGGTCCTAACCGTAAATATGTTTTGTTTTGTTTTCCTAATGTGCATGACACCAATGAATCATTTGAGGCATAGACACCACTTTGATACGCTGCCGTCTAGTGGACAGACGGGTGTACTGCATGCCTCTGCCAACCTGATATCACAGCAAAGTGTGCAATACACCCACCCTTCCACTCGAGGATTGTGTATCAATGTCATATTTTGCATGTATGGTTGACGAGGATCAAGGATGGGGATTAAGTGTTGGAGATCATGTGATGAAGTCAAAGTCAGTTAAAGAGAGGTCAGGGATTGCTAGACAGAACAAACACAGGACTCTCACCTGGGAGGCCGGTGTTTCAGTCCATCAGAGCAAAAGTTAATGTTGATTATCTTAGGTAATGTAAGTAAACTACTTCCATAACATAATGTATTTAGCGTATGTAACATATGTAACATATAACTTCTGTGACACACGTAATGTTACTTTTGTAAAGTTACTAATTTTAACCCAAACCATTACCTTCTCTAAACCCTAATCAAGTAGTTTTTGTGCCTTCATCTACCCAAAGTTTATCCCTATCACAGGTAACCCAAACAATGGTCTTTTCTGAAACCAAACCACGTGTTTTTTCCTGCCCAGACCTAAGGCACAGCAAAATGTGACACTAACACGGTATCCTCTAGTGGACTGACGGGTGAATTACACGCTTTGGCATGATACCAGGTTGCACAATAACACCTGCATTTGGTTCCCGGGAACAGAAAAAAGCATGCAAGTTAACTATTGCGTGTAGACCTGTGTGCCAGAGGAAGAGAAGGAGGTGTAAGAAATCCACTCCTAAACACTGCCTTAATTAATGTTAATGTAATAAACGTGTGACATTTAGAACAGGCAACCTTCACCTTTATGTTTTTGTTTTTTTCAGACGACCATTAACTTGTCCGGTGAAAAAAAGTTTTGAGTTAATGTGTTCTTGAGGGTAGAGTCGGTGAGGGGAGTTTATGAAGTATAATTTTAGTTGAGATTTGTCCCTTTCACAGAGTTGTTGACCAAACAGCATCCTCATTTTGCAGTAAGGAATTTCCTGTTGATGTGGAGCACAGTAAATACTTTGGAACCAGCTCTCAGCATCAGGATGTGATAGACCCGGTGTTTAGACATGCTCCAGCTGCCGAAGAGGATTTACTGAACACCATTGCATCCAAACCTATACAGGGAAACTTGAAGTTAGAGAATGGGCACAAGCTTGTGGATTTGGACACAGTAGGCTTGGATGGATTGTGTGTGTGTGTGTGTGTGTGTGTGTGTGTGTGTGTGTGTGTGTGTGTGTGTGTGTGTGTGTGTGTGTGTGTGTGTGTGTGTGTGTGTGTGTGTGTGTGTGTGTTTGTGGAGGGGGCGGGTGGTCTTTGTTTGGAACTTCTGCAAATCACTCCACTCAGTTCAGCAGTTCAGTCTTGGTGCAAAATCGGGAAATGTGTCCCGGTCACCCTGGGTGTCACTTCTCCCTCACACCGACAGCAGCAAGCACAGCATCTCTTGTCTCCCCTGGGATGTTCCCACCTGGCAGAGGTGCTCGCGTGTGTACATGAGTGTGTGAGTAAATGAGTAATAGTCCAGACTCTGTTCTCTCCATCAGTGCAGAAGACCTGCACTGCCTTTTCCCATTTTGACCATTTTTCTTGCTTCTTGTCTCTGGCACTGAGCTCCTGTCCCAACTGCGATCTCTATCAGCCGTGATTTATCTGATACACAATCTCTCTCCATTTCTCTCATTCTAGCCCCTTCCCTCGGTCTTTCTTTCATACTTCCTCTCCTCCTGCCGTCCAGTCTCTACATGTCTTTTCCACACTGCTTGCATCTTTCTCCTCCTCATTATTTTGAACCGCCTGTTCCTCCTACTCCTCTTACCATCATGTTTTCTTGGCATCCCCATTTGTCATTTTCTTTTCTTTTTTCTTTGTTGCCCACGCTAATACCTCTGCCCTCTTTATAGAAAAAAAAGAAAAGAAAGTAACTGAAAATGAGTACATGCTGTGCAGTGGGAAAATAAAAGCCATGCAGAGGGGTAAATTGGTCCAGGCTTGAAAGGTGTGCTGAGTGCAGAGGGGTTGAAACAAAAGGAGGAGGGAAGGGGATTATTAAAGTAAAAAGAAGTGTGGATGTTTTCTTGGAAAAAACAAAGTCATAAAAGGTACGTTTCTCCATGTGCATATTTTGTACTAATGTAACGTGTGGATTTATAAAGGTGTAAGTGTCTTAATGACCTTACACACTCCAGAGGATGCTCGATGTCATCCCAACATATCCACCAGTTTACAATCTTCCGTGTGTGTGTGTGTGTGTGTGTGTGTGTGTGTGTGTGTGTGTGTGTGTGTGTGTGTGTGTGTGTGTGTGTGTGTGTGTGTGTGTGTGTGTGTGTGTGTGTGCGCAAGCAACAAATCCAGCATGCATGTGTGCCTCCCATCCGTCCTGCGTGCTCTCCTCCTTCAATCCTCTCCACTCATTCCCCTCCCACTCTCTCTCTCTTTCTCTCTCTCTCTCTTTCTGCATCAACCAGACACACAAACACTCTCTCACTGTCTCTGCTCTGCCCTGTGTATTATAGTCACCATCTGTGCTTTCAAAGGATCTTGAGTGTGTCCACCTTTCCCCGGGTTTTGGCTCTATTTCTGCCCCTGACTCTTGGTTTCTGCCTTGCCAGTACGGAGCCGTGTGCGCCTGCCGTTTTTAGGGGGGGGGGAGAGAGAGAGAGAGAGAGAGACTGGCTGACTCGATCGGAGAAAAAGGAGACGGGAGAACTGTGCGGGCAGGAAGGATGCGCTCGTTGCTGCAGCTTCTGATTCAATTAGCATGAATTTCACAGCAGAGGCAGTAGCGGCAGCAGCATCATCATCGTCAGACTCTCTCAGCAAGCCAGCAGCAGCACCCTGTGTCGGAGCTCCGCTGAGAGGACCGATGGCCGCTTCTCGTCTGCTTCTCAACCTGGAAAGCACTGTTTGAAGGAGCCGAGGAACGGACTCACTTGTATCCCCAAAGGGGGAAGAGCAAGTGGGACGGAGTTTCATTACAAGTCTAAGGATTGAAAGATTGTTGTGCTGAACTGAACGTCAACCACTCTGATGCTCTGGTTATGGTTTAATCCTGTTAAGGTGTCTTCTTGGTGCTGCTCTGCGTTGCGCGACCCGTATAGATTTATTTTGTCAGAAAGGAGGGAATTCAGCACCGCTGCACTTGGAAATAGCCAATCGTTTTGTTCTCCTTCGGAACAACCTTTTTTGTTTTTTTTCTTGCCAGTCCTTTATTCTATTCATTGCCTTGTTTTCCTGCTCTCGGCTGCAGACTGATCGGGTTCAGAGCTCCTTCAGGGACTCCAAGCCCCGAGAAACAGGATTTGACTGCTCCTTCATCACAGCACCCTTGTCTCTGCTCCTGTTTCTTGCCTCTCCCTTTTGCACTCTGGCTTTACTTCTATTTTTCCATTCTACTGCTCTCCGTTTAAGTTGTCTCCGAAAAGCTCCAAAGGCATGGCAGGAGTCTTTCTATTCGTGATGGAGGCTTGGATTATGGGTGGAGAAACCCTCTGAAGATCTCCCCAAGGCGAAGGAAACCCTGTCGAACAATTAACTCAAAAGAGTTGTACACCAGATATTTTTTTCAGGAGCTAAGATGGAGTCCTTTGTTTGCTAAATCAGTGCTGCTAAACTGTGATTATTTTGCTTTTGGCACCCGAGGAAGTTGTACGTTAAACAAAAGAGGTTAAGTTTCACACAAAAGGTTTAATTGTTAGGAGAGCAGTGGGAGTTGTTTTGGTTCTGAAGCTTTTGGATATCAATACTAGACTGACGGAGAATTTTTGGGGGTCTTTCATTTCTGGAAGGATTTTGTAATTTTTTTTTCACTCATTTTTTTTTTTTTTCAAATTTCCAGTCGTTTTGGGGATTTTCAAACAAGGATCTTTTTTTTTTTTTTTTTCCTTTTTGGCTTAAATTTTTAATCAGTGTTTTCTTTTAGTTTTTTTGTCCTTCCCGGGCTGGAAGGCTGGGGATCATGGGCCCTGGATTCATTTGAGATGTTCACTTCCTGTTTGTGTCGTATGAGGGGGAGGGGCCTTCCGTTCCTCTCAGGCCCCGCCCCCATGGAGCAGGAGGTGGAAGTGGAGGTGGACAGAGGGTTGCTCCTGGTATCCAGGCCAGCTGCTGCATCACCTGTGGTGTGGGCCAGTCCAGCCTTCCTGTTCAGGCTGGTGCTATCTTTGGCACTGCTGGTATTCCCATGCCCAGCAGTGGCCGCCCGGGTCTCCTCCTCCCTCAGTACCACCCACCATGTCCACCACTTCCACAACAAGCATGGTACTGTGCCCATTGCCATCAACCGGATGCCCTTTCTTACACGTGGGGGCCATGGTAAGATCATTTGTCTTTGTTGCTACACTCTTCTGGTACCCATCAGGCAATGACTGACCAATGATTTTGCTGAGCAACATGCAAAAGAACGTGTGAGTTTGACTGAGAGGAATGGCATGTACTCCAGGGGTCAGTAGGAGTTAATTTCCCTCAAGGGGTTGATTTATGGTGGTATTGAGCTCTAAATTGAGTACATAAGCCCAGGCAATTGGTCCATCCATCTATTGATCTGTGTCATCTCTGGGAAGACGAGAGGAGCCAGGTCTTGGCGACCAGTCTCATTGCCTCAGCTCCCCATAGGTCGCTGTCTTGATTCATGTCCCTGAGTTGGCGGATGATGTCTCTAGAAGCCGTTCCCTTCTGGGCTCTTTGCGGCACATCCCCAGCCAGCTGGGTTCAGCTTCTTACCTTTCAAGTTCAGCCGCCATCTTGGTTCTACAGACGTATTGAACTGTGGCCAATTTAAATTCATGTAATCACCACCAGTAGTGAAATTGTTGACACATGATGGCAGCCACTAAAAGAGAATGGCCTTGACTTGGTTGTGTCTCACATGCTGCTTGTCACGGTACATTGTATACCCAGAGAAATCCATTGATAATAGCCTGAGAACTCCTTATTTTGTCCTACTTTCTACAGCATATGTCTTTGGCTCAGTGCTCTGCGGTGCAGTTGCTGCGCTGTTCTTAGCTGAAGCTGTCAGGGACAAGGCAGAGTTTCACACTGATGATTCCTTTGATGTGCCCCAACTCCAGCTTTTTCCACTGCAATTTCTCTTCTCCATTTTTTCCTTGAATTTATTTCCCTTGCTGCCTTTCATCACCCTGTACATACATTACTTTGACAGGAGATGTTAATAGCATTTATTGATTCCTCAGCCTGTTCATGCTCATGTCGGTCCATTTGCATCCACTTAGTGATGTTCTAACTGTATACCTTATGTTTGTCTGTCTGACTGTTTCTGTCTCTAATTTCTAACCTTGTCTCTTGCTCAGTATATCTATAATCTGTATCAGTGAATCTGGTCTCAGATGAGCCAAGGAGCTTTATTTAGCCCTCTGTGGTCTCTGTGGTCTTCTGTCTGTGGTGAGCCTCTGTGGACATTATTAGTTCACAACCTCTTCCCTGGTGTTCAGTGCTGCATTGCATTTATGTGATCCGGCTCACAGCTACATGTAAATACATGTTCTCTCAGTCGAAGTGTGACTGCGCACACAAATGAGGGCTGATACGTGTCATAGAGGAGATAGCAGTTGCTTTATAATTTTTTGCCTCTCATTCACACACTCACACTCACAGCGAAAGCAACTGAGCTGCCATGCAAGTTGCTCAACCTGCCACTGGGAGCAACTTAGGGTTCAGTAGCAAAGGCACGTTGACTGGACGGCTCAGGGACTGAACCGCCAACCTGACGCTCCGTGAGAAACCCATTCTATTATTTATTTTATAAGCCACAGCTGCCCAAAATTACACTATGCGTCAGCCAAATGTCACATGACTGACTGATGAACTTACAGCATTGGTTGGCAGGATGCCTTGACTTCTTGTAGCCATCTCAAATTATCGCATTGTATACATGGGCCAGCCATACACTATGTTCCGACCTTGTTGTATTGACTGTCAAACAATCTCATAGTGAATTCATTAAATAATATTATAGTTTTTCTTATAAAAAAAAATTCCAAAACATGTTCCATGTTGAGCTTTTAAAATTCCAAAATAGCATGTACAATATTAAGTATTGTATTCATTAGATTGGACTGGCCTAAAAGGATAAAAAAAAAAAAAATGTAGACTTCCAACTTTGTCATACTTGTTGACATTTCATTTAATCTCAGATTTTATTTAGTAAAACCAAAATGTTATATCTTTGATCCAAAGGAAGCAGGATCTTTTGTGCACTTTTTTTTGTGTCTCAAAAACTCACACTAATAACACTTCAGATCAGCTTGTCAGCACTTGGTCTCTCTCTTGTCTGTATTAATGGTGCTGCTTGGTCAGTGTTGAAACAGAACAATCTTCATTCCAATCTCTGCCCTCATTATGTGAACCCAAAAGTGAATCTTTTATTTCCTAAAGTATAAAATTGTCAGTGACAGTGTTCCGTCCCAATATGCCCTTTATTTTTTTATGTTGACATTTTAAATTAAACTTCCACATCCTAGTTCATCATAGAGAAACACTGAGTATCAACACACAGACAGTTTTTCTCCTCTAAAATGGCAGCTCCAACTAGTGTCTTCTCTTTATTTTCCTGCCTTCTCGTCTGTCTAGCTTGGATAATTGGATTGCACCTCTCAAATCTTGAGTTGCTAAGCTATTTAAATTGACATAATTAACATATAAATATTATCTGGCTCTCTGTGGATTTATGGCTGTCAAAAGATATTGGCCTGCAAGAGGAATGGTCTGTTTACCCTGCGAAAAGAAAAAAAAACCGCTACATTTCCATATAGCAAACTTCGAGCTCAAGCTCAGGCCATGATGTCACCCCCCCCCCCTCCTACTCTACAGGCCTGTCAGTCTTCTGTGTTTGTTCTCATGTGCTGACAGTCATGCACGGAAAAGTACATGTTGAGCGCAACAGCCGCTAAAGCTACAGCGAGATGAAGAAGTTATTAGGTTGATTGGTTGGCTGTGTTTGCTGTTCTTTTTTCTCCCTGGCAGTATGCTGTTGCAGTTACTAATGTACGCCTACACAGCAAACACTGCTGCTTCTCATTTGGTTTGCGTTGTTTTTAGTACTGTTGCACACTTCCAGCCTTTTCATTATCTATTACAAGACAGCACATGCACATTAAAGCACTGCTCGTGTGTGGGGAGTCAAATTCAGTTGCCATCATAAATACCTCCATTGCAGCCTGGCATATCAGGTCCTTGTCTGAAATGCCAGCTCTCTCTGTATTGTCAACCAAGTGGCACAGCTTATTACTACCACTAATACCTTATGTGGTGATAAGAGCCCACTTACTTCAGAACATTTTCAGCAGGCAGTTTTTCAACTGGGTCTCATTGTCACAAGTCTGTAGAAGAGACTTTACCATCACAAACTCATGCACACACTATCACCACATTATGTTACGATCAGAAGCCCTCGCATCTACCTCCATGCAGTTTGCCAAGTAGCATTTACTGTCAACTATGAAATTAGGCACCCATCATTCATTAAGCTTCGCTTTGTCTCTCTGTCTCTGTGGCCCTGAACCCACTCTGGGGCTTTAGCTTATGAGATCCATGAGATTCAAGGCTCAGGCCTTATCTGCTGCTCTCTTCCCACAGTGTCATTATTATGCTACATCTGTCTGGGTGAGCTCCTGCAGGGTCTCGCTGCGCTCCCTTCTGGCATCCACTCATCTATGAACACACAGAATGATTGTAATCTTATACAACATGTATGTGACAGCAATAGATGTGGCAGTTGGTGATGTGTGTGTTTCATGAGTGCTGAAATGAAAATATATTCTACTTACAGTATATGTTGTATGAGGTGCTTGCCTTATGCAAACATTTTCTTCAGTGTTTTTAAAGTGATCCACAATTCACACAGAATGAAGGTGACAAGCCATTTGCCACTCAGCGTTTCCCATAATAAAGGCTCTATATGGGTGGCCTGCCCATTTTGATTAAGACCTGGCTATGTAGATAAAATCCCTTGGTTTCAGCATGTTTACAATGTCACATTAAATTGAGTTGAGGCATTTAGAAAACATCAGCAATTTGCAGCATCTACAAAAAGCCTGCATGTGGGGCATTCAGGGAACATTGTAAATTGCAGCATCTACCAATAGCCAACACGTGAGGCCTTTACAGAACATTGGTAAATTGTAGCATCTACCTATTGTCTTCATGTGGGGCATAAATTGTCGCTAGAGAAAACATCCAGGGTTACTCCAACCCTCTCCTTGTGACCTGCACGAGTGTGCTTGATCAACGGCCACACGCCATGCCACTCAACACCACAAGCAAATTCTCAACCTGTGGGAAACACTGCCACTGATTAAAGACCCCTACTGCTGCCATCGTCACCTGTGATGGATGCATAGCTGCCCGATTTAGAGAGACCTTTTTGGCTGTCCAAGATGGCCACCAATTGCAGCCTTCTATATGTAAAGCAGTTCATTACTGTCTATTCAGACGCTGCAAAGTATCACCCACATTGCTGTGATTACAGCTAATTGGAGGGTCTTAACCGCTGAACTGTGGCATTTCACTGGGTTGTCCGCCTGGTGATAAGTGACCTCACACACACATTCATGTGCATGCCTCTCACATTGGCCTCTCTCTCAGATCCATCAGACATGTGATGGTTCTTGTGGCAAAGTATGAGTTTAAAACGCTCTCTGAGTCTGTACAAATGTGTTGCGCAGAAAGTACTTCTCATGTTCCATGAGACATTTACAGTGCTTGCGTGGATAACCTAGCACCGCTATTAGAGAGATATTGTACTGAGGTGTTAACAGCCTACCTTATTCCAGATATAAGCCAATAAACTTTGCTCAGGGCTTGTTTATGTGTGATCTTCCCTCGTTCGGTCTAATGGCGCCACCGTGTTTTTTTTTTGGTGTGTCTGTCAGTACTGTATATCTGTTCTTGCAAACACATACACATCCCTGTGCACACTTTTCATGACTCTGGATTAAAGACACTGAAAGGAGATGTTTACCATACAAGGTAATCCATACCTGAACACCTCAGTGCATAAGGCTAAAGGGATTAAACAGCTAGTTTTGAGTCAGGCTGCCATTGATGTGTTAGATGGAGGGCTTCCAGGAGATTTTTACTGCTGAGTAGATCACTTTGTCCTTGGCGGTGGACAGGATGTATCCAGGAGGGACTCTGGTGTGTACATTACTGTATGTACATTTACCTGTGTGCAGACTTTTGCATGAATATTTTATTTTAAAAAATGCTACCAAAAATGGAATGTTTCCCTCATTGGCTAACGGCTACATTTTCTGAAATGATCAGCATCGTATATCTCTTGCCCTGCCTGTCATAACTGGTCTCCCAGGAAACCAAAGTCAGACTCAACCTCAGGTGTGGTTTTGGAAACATAAAGGAATGTAGTCAGGAAATGGAAAGTTAACCTTGATCACCTCAAGCCAACAAATGATTCAAGATTCGGATAGGATCATAATTACAACCGCTCACAAATCATCTCAGCCTTTTTTCAGCTTTACTTCTGCCTTGTGTGTGTTTGTGTGAGCAGCTTTTGTATATCACACAAATGTGTTTTTTTTTTTGTTGCTTTTCAACCTGACCATCAACGGAAAACACACCAATTGTTATATATCTAGCAAACCTTTGTTTGCAATTGTGAAATAAAAAGACAATAACATTGTATTGCTGATGCAAGCCAGACTAGATTTTTCATCTTTTTCCTATTTGAAATGTGAATTGCATCAACAAAATGAACATCGTAGCAGAAAATATAAAATTAACGTGTTGTGTGATCTGCAAAATATGATTGAAAATATACACAATCGTTTGGAGCAATTTTAAGCGATGGCCAAATGTGTTTAGCCACGTTAAATTACACCTTGAAATAAGCCGCAGTCACGGTGTCCATACTTGACCGTGCTGTGTGCTGATGTTAAGTGTCGGGTTACCGTGGTGAATGAAGCGGCCCCTCCTTTTCCTCTGGTCTTCGGTGATCATGGCGACCCACCTCGCAGTGCCCTTGAAGTAATTGGAGAGACATTGTATATTCACGTATTTTGACCAGGCTCTCTAAATTCAATTCCCTGTTGTCATCACTGGCGTACATTTCTTTACCTTTTTATTTTGAGCACATAATTACCACACTGATTATTTCCAATGTCAGTTGTGGTTAAGAGATATCTGCTGTTCTCTCTCTGTTCTCTCCATTCTTTTCTTTGTCATTTTTTTTTTTTTGTATTTTACCTCAATCTCTGGAGAGTTTATCTTCAGTCTACATACAGTATTATTACCCTTATCTTCTACACCTTATCTTCCACCCAGACTTCGTATCTCTGCTTCTCCTCTCTCAGAGCCATGATTTCTCCATGCCATGGTCCACTTCCTTCAGGAGAACAGTCACTGTTTGTAGTCCTCTGTGTGTTGTTGTTTGTTTGGCTTGACATTACATGCATACTGATTCGTTCAGCTGCCGCCTTCGCCCATCCATCCAACCTATCCTGGACAAGAGAGGGTCCAAGCACCATCTTTGCTCAAAACTTCCCAGTGTGTGGCTGTCTCAGCTCAAGTTTTGTCCCAGTCTGTCACCACTGGCCTATATCACCTGTTCACGAGCAAGGACCACCACCTTAATTATGTATTAACAGAATGTATTGATAATGATATGGTGGAATTCATTGGAGCTGGGTAAAATACTGCGGTTTGGGGAAGGCTAAATTGAGAATCCACTGCTGCTCTCGGGCCTCGCAGATCACCAAAAAAGCCTTCCTAAGAAAGCAGTGATAACAAAGTGATGCGCAGGTCTTGGAGAAGCGACTACCGGATGGTTTTGTTGATGGTAGAGGATGTTGGAGAGAGTTTTGGAGAAACTGTTTTATTATTATGGCCTTTTAGTGAAGAGAAATGCACCGTCATGAAGACCCCAAATACTGGCAGAAGGAACGTCATCCAGAATTTGAAACTGGCATCCCGGTGTCCGAATTGAATGCTGTAGTTTGAAGAAATGGAAGGACTGATGAATCTGAAACTGGCATTCTAGTGCCCGAATTGAGCACTGTTGTTGGATGAAATGGGGAACAACCGAAACGAAACGGGCATCTCAGTGCCCGAAATGGACTCTGTAGTTTGATGAAATAGGGGGACAGACTAAACGGAAACAGGAATCCTGGTGCCTGATATGAGCGCTGTAGTTTGGGGAAAAGGAAGACAGAGGAAATGGAGAATTACACAGCGGTGCCCCAAATGAGCGTAGTAGTTTGAGGAAATGGGAGGACTGACGAAACAGAAATGAGCAACCTGGTGCTAGGAGAATGGCAAAACTTTAATGAAATAGGGAGACAGAAGAATTAGAACTTCGCATCCACAAACAAGCACCGTCTTTAAAAAATTAAATTAAAAAAATTTCCCCTCGGGGATTAATAAAGTATATACCTACCTACCTACCTACCTTTATGAAATGGAAATAAGATCCCAGGACTGCTGAAATTAGGGGAAAGAGAAAAGGACCACTGGTCAGCCAGCGCCCGAGACGTGAGCGGGAGACTGTTGGAATGAGGTGGTAGTGGAGAAGAAAACTAGCATCCTGGTGCAAGGAACAGGAGGAAACTGTTAAAAAATGGAGCATATAGGAGGGGGGAACTGACGACCCGATGTGGGAAATGGATCAGACAAGTATAAAATTGAGAATAGAGAACAGGAGCCCTGGCATCCCGGTGCCAGAATTGAAGCAGAAAAGCTGTTGAAAAAGAAGTATAAAGGAGAGACATTGGCATCCCAATGCAGGAAAACTGTGGAAAATGTTGTGTAGAAGGGAGACCTGGCATCCAGAGACAAACAGACAAAAAATTGCTGAAAATTAAGTATGAAGAAGAGAGGGCATCCCAGTGCAAGAAACACAGCGAAACTGCAGAAAATGAAGTTCTAGTCCGTCAGGTGGCAGTAATGAGTAGAAGAAGAAGAAGCAGGTGATGGGGATAGATGATAAGAAGGTGCAAACCTGGCAACCCGATGTTGCAGGAGTGCGTGGTGACATCACGGGCTGAGAAGGAAGGAAGGAGATTTGTTTCTTTTGAGTTGGCCCATGAGTCTTGAGAGGTTGGAAGAAGTTGCAATAACTCGTGATCGGACTGTTGTGGTAGCAGGTCTCTCTTTCTTCTGCCAACAGAGCATAGTTCGTTCGGAGATTTTTTTATTTTTTTTATTGCAGCATGGTCGATGGCGTGGATACGGCTCGAGGTGAATAGCTGTTCCCGGAGACTACCTTTTCTATGGGGGACCACTTGAGCAGGTGAAAGAGGAAGGAGGGCAGCCACTTTTGTGACAGTGACTTTACAGATGGATGATCTTCCTCGAGCGGAATCTCGGATGGAGGACGGTGGAGGTTTTTGTAGTTTTTGCTGGAATGCTCCCTATGGCTATGGCAAAGAGGACATCAACAGATGTTTAGAGGATAAGTTTAATAATGGAGCCGATTCCGAAGGCAAGATGAACGAGCGGCGTGGCGTGGCGTGGCCTGGCTTGCTGTGGCTCTGAACGGACGAGAGCAGACAGATGCGCCGGGTGGGAGGGTATTTATAGACGTGTGACCGGAAAGGGAGTGTTTGAGGTGTGGTCCTGCTCCTGAAATTCAGATAAAATAATCTCCCATTACTGTGCTAATGACAAGCTGCTATGTTTGATAATCACCACTTTATCTCTGGGCTGCAGAGGGAGGTCAGGTGCAGTGTGTGTGTGTGTGTGTGTGTGTGTGTGTGTGTGTGTGTGTGTTTCCATCTGTGTGTGTAAGGATGTTGAGGAGGGGGAGAGCTGTTGAGCGCTCTCCGTTGAGAGTCAAGTCACAACCCTTCTCTTTCAGAGAACACCATTAGTATTCATGATTCTCCCTCCACACGAAGTTCAAGGCACACAGCCGCATGCACGGACATGCGAATCGTGATGAGAAACAGAAAGGACGCCTCGGGTGTTCTGGCCAGTTAAGATAAGCTTGCTGGTTTGACATTTTCTGTCCTGCACCCACACACCCACGCTCCCACCCCCTTTTCACACCTGAGCATTTGTGCTGCCATGAAAGGGAACATATATAAGCCAAGAGTGCCAGGCTACACCTTTCCAAAACGCTGCCAAGACCTAAAATAGGCGAGTGTGTCATCAACTTCAGCTAGCTCTGAGATTTTTTAGCGTTGAGCCCGTCGCAGGAGTACATTTAACAGGTTTTCTTTTTTCAATAACTTCTCAGTCTCCTGCTCGATACTTCAGGCTGGTGCATTTCTGACATTTTAAGTAGTGTAATGCTGGAAAGTATGTCTCAAGCAGCACTGTAGCAGTTCAAAGCCACATTCCTATTGAGCGATACTGCAGACTCGCTCCAGCAGCACCCTCAGAGTTTCTGCTCCATAGTTTGAGTCTACGTATGTGCCTACTGGCGCGTGAGTTTCTCTGTGGCTGCTGCCTTGCTTTCTTACATGAGCATTTGTATCCCTCTGACAGCTCTGGGCCCGAGGCTGAATTGGACCCTTCGGGTTTGTCACCCTCTTGTTTTGGCTATAGTTGCCAGCTGCAGAATGGCAGCCTCTCTTATACTGAAATGTAAGGTCAGCATGCCAACAGGCAGAACTGCTAGATGGTCATTCAGAGGCCGTGGCAGCAGGATATTCGGCAAGACTGTCAACTCATGACAGGTGTGCCAAGAACGTTGGTTGAACTTTACAAAACATGTAATAATAACACAATTTCTAGACAAAAGTTAAATGGAATTTACCTAATTTATGCAAATAAAAAAGTCAAACCGGTAATAATAAAAACAGTTTGATAATCTTTGAAAATGAAAGGCCTACTTTGCCAATCATCTCAACATAATTGAGGTGATTTGGGCAAATAATATTTGATGTAAACTCTTTTTATCTCAAATTCTTTCATTTTCTTTTCCGTTTGGTTAAAGATTACTTCAATTCCACATCCTTTTGTCAGTTTAGTTGCAGCAGAGTAAAACACCATTGATACGACAAAATAATATTCAGAATAGTTGACATATATCAGCAAAGAAGCCACCTCTGCAGTCATTTGCATGAAGCCAGTTAGCTAGTGAGCACATTCTCCCTGCCTGCCAGGGAAAATTATTTGCCCCGTCTTGCTCTCGCATGTTCGGGCACAGACACAAAATAAGGTGTCACACACGGCCACGGGGACCAGATGAACGCGTTTCCCCCAACACAGCCATTCATAGCTTTTCTATTAAATAGAAGGACCGAGTGAGCAGAAGAACGATGGCACTTTGCCTGGCCGCTGTGCTCGGGATCCTCCTCCGCCTTGGGTTTGATTAATGCTGCTCCAAAGCAAGAGGAGCCATGCATCAATCCATGTGTCGCAAACTAACAGAAATGAATGGGAATGGTATTCAAGTTCTTGTTATTTCCAAGTTAGCTATTAGTCGTACACTGAGTTACAACATGGCTGGAGCTGTACCATTGTCAGTATGTCTTTGCTGTCGTAAATACTGTAATACTGCAGAACACTGAAATAGTAATTTGTTGTCATAAATTGTGTTGTTGGTTTTTTTTTTTCCTTCTAACAAACACAGCAGGTGCACTAATGTCACAGATTCTCACCGGTCTTAGCAGTCAAGTGTTTCCTTCTGGGGAATTAGCCCTCTGAAAATGTGTTAAAAGTTGGCATTGAACTCAGGGGAAGTGACACGGTTACTCTGTAGCGTGTGTCGGGATGTTCTGTCATTCCCACCCACCTTCCCTGCCACAGCACATGAAAGCACTGCAGGCACATCACTGGGAGTGCACCGCGGCGTGGGCAACGCCTTGGCTTTGTAGACAGCACAGACGAGGGGGCCAGATCTTCAGAGGTTGTGGTGATGTAAGCCCGCTTTAATTATTTAGCCGTCAGATATTAAAGCGGTGAAACTTGGGGGCCCGCGCCAAGTATTTCAGTCTCCACTGGGAGTGCTCGGCATTAATAAACAAAGTGGCTTATATTATGCATGACTGATGCTTTGAAAAACCGCCACCTCTGCCACTCTTCCCAACCCGAAGGAGGCACAGGAAAACACTTTCATGAGCTTTGCAACTACATGAGGGTACCCCAACCCCACCCTTCATCCATCAGCTAACCTTCCCTGCCTCACCCTCTAGTTTCCAAGGGCCCTTTGATTGTGGTTTGTTTCCAAATGAAGCTCTCCGGGAACTAATCGGCTAAAACATTCCCAAATATAATTTGCGAGGAATTGTACAGATCTGGGACAAAGTGCACCTACATGTCTTGCTGCATCATTCTGTTTAGTTGGCAGAAAATTTGTGGCAGTGTGCATGTCAGTGCACTTTGCATCCTTTGTAAAATGTGCAATAAGCAGCTTTCCAGCATATAAAAACCCTAAAAGATACATGTAAAATATGCACTGCATTATAATATAGAATTAGACCACAATGTCAAAACACAATAAAAAAATGCACACAATAAGACATTTTACAACATATATTGGTATTATTTATTGTTTTATCTGTCTCCAAAAAGCAGATGATGTATTATATCTGATAAACTTTGCATATCGAGATGATTCAGAAACCAATTTGTATGTGTTTTCTTTGCAAGGATTATCAGAGACGAGTCTGTCTGCTGGAGACGAGCAGAAATATAATTCACCTTGATCATTTTCCTTGTTTTTGCATCCCACTGTGTTTTTACACAAATCTATTAGTAAATTGAAGTAAGTGTTAAGAAAGACTTGATCCATTTGACTGAAGTCAGCGTTAATACCATACTAATCAGTGCTGCGTTGACAACATCTTTTAGCCCATTTCGCCCCACCTATTGTGAACACAGTTATGGGCCATTTAACATTTATCTGTAGAGCTAGCTTTGCTCAGTTGGTCTCCTGCTTTGCTTCATCCTTCATTTCCCTGTATTGTAAAAAGCTTTTCATGGCTGTGTTGCCTTCAAATATTAAAATATAATTTCCTTGACAGAAAGCACTCGCAGCAAGCGGGATGTCAACGGGGTTTACAAGTCGGATACTGTTTTGTTTTTTTGTCTGTATGACCGAGGAGGTAACCCGTGGGATGGGCGGTGTATTGGCTATGCTTTTTTTTTTTTTTTTAATTTATACCAGTGATTTATTTTTACTGCAGTCCTGTGGGGCTACTTATTTATTGGCTTAATTGTTCTTTAAAGCTGCGTTGTGTTATTGTGGAGGTGGCATGCACAAGGCAAAATGTGATGTAGTGCTTCAGCAGAGACATGGCCTTTCACTGTTTGTAGAAGCATGTCAGGATGGGAAAATAGGTAAATAAAAGGTTTACTGAAGGAGCTTGACTGACAGACACCTCCTGCTACACATACACCGCATCACATAAATCCACATGTACACACATGCACACGCCCACACATGTTCCGCCAGCAGAAAGTAACTTCAGCAGAGTTCAAGTGAACTTCAAAGATCGCCGCGTCTCCATCTGACACATCTGTGCCAGCGCTGTGATGACTGACAGACATAGCATCCATCACCGTCTTTCCCCCCTGCCACTACAACTAATGTGCCCACAAGTCAGCCCCGCACGCAGCTTCCACATCGCATAAGGAAGGAGGGGAAGATGAGGTATCTGGTGGAAATGAGAAAGAATTCTGGAAAGAGTGGAGATTAATAGAGTCGGGGGAAGGAAGGAGAGCTTGCACAGCAGGGGAGGCAGAGGAAGGTTGGAAAGTGAGGGAGAGAGAGAACTACAGAGTGCTAGGCTCTTGGCATGGTTGTGTTTGAAGCCCTAACGCAACTTCTTGCACACAGAGCCTTGACATACTTAAATCTCCTCCCCAGGGCCTTCGGGGGGCTGTAGAGATGAACCAAGGCACTACTGGAGCAGAACCAGAGCTAGGCGAGCCCCCCGCTACTTTCCACTCTGCTCCTCTCTAGTCCGTGCTGTTGCTGCCATCTTATCCCAGCGCATCAGTCATTTCAGTGTGGAAATAGGTTATCCAGGAGTGTGCCCAGGTGACTGTCCCTTTTGGAGCTAGTCAAAACCAGACTTAGCCTCACATTTCTGGGCCGCAGGACCATAAACCTCTGTCTTTCAGTCCACTTGAGCTGAGCAAGATTGAGATGTGTATTTCTGAATCACTGACCACTCTACTACACACATGGGGAAAACGCCAACAGTTGATAGAAAAAATATCAACTGTTTGTCCAATTGACAAATAGCTAGAGACTATTCCATCAGTTCCAACATAAGGTTGACTTTCCATAATCAGACCATCACTATAGATTTTATGGTCCAGTTTATGGTGTATTTGCAGTTATCTGATTGTAGGATGTGACATTCAGATTGGGTGTGTACGTGTTCCCCTGTAGGAGGGAGGAACGGTGCAGGTCAATATCTACTCAGAGAGAGTCAAGTGAAAGCAATAACTCGAATTGGCTGTAAATTTGATTGATTGCAGGGGAGAACAGTGCAAGTGGAGCATTCATAATGGTAGTGGCGCAGTGAAGGCCTCGCCAGCATCATCCTGTACTTACAGAGAGAGCGGCGTCTAATCTGTCTGCGATGATAACTGTAATGTGGGGGCCTTTATCTGCCAAGGGGGAAACCGAGAGGCTTATCTCATGGCCTGTATGTAAGGCAAATCACTCAGTCGCCCATCCTCTACAAGCTTCACCCTATCCACCTCCTCCTCATCTTCTCCTTCTTCCACATGCCAGCTAATGTTTCCTCATTGGGCAGATTATTGACCGCCAATGGCAGGGCACGTGGGCGGGCTAAGAGGCTCAGTCTGGCAGAACAGTTGAAAATGGATTTTTTTTTTCCCCCCTCCACAGAATCTCCCATTTTAAACTGCACACCCAAGTGTGGAATGAAAAAAACAATTATATCAGGAAGAAATGTGACATTACATTTGTTTAGGCTGGAGGACTAAATGGCCCTTGAGCCAAATAATTTGATTCTGGCACCGAACACATCTCCTAAATACTGAGAATTCCCACTTCATGTGACTCCCCAGTGTAATCTAGACTCTTTGAAATGTTTTCATTTAAACGTGTGTTTCTTGTGTCCTGAAACCTTTGCCTCAGTTAGTACAGAGCTTTGTTCCTGCATGTTCATCAGTCAGGATAATGGCCGTCCACTGCATGAGCTCTCCTGCCCTTTCCAGCTTTGACAGAGGTCTAGGTTTTCCCACAAACTGGGTTCGATTACAGCTGACTGTCATCATGAAACTAAATTCTACAGAGTATTACTGTACCGACGCATGGTTAGTTTGTATTTTTAGTCCTGATGGCTCCTGTAATGATCCGATTACAGGCCTGCTTGCTTTATAGTTACCAAAACAAACACCCTGGCTGGAATTAAGTGACAAAGAAAAATTACAACAAGACTGATTTGGGGAAGAAGCCAATATTAATTTTGATCATTGAGGGATTATACCAACACACAGTAGTAAAGACATATCTGCCTCCAGGTAGATGGATAATTGGCATGGAGTTAATTAAGGTGACTGCACATCCTGTCACTGTCAAACAAACAGCCTCCACCTGGACTCCATTCCTCAGATGCAGACGAACAGGCTTGACCTTCCCCTTGTCCACTCGTCTCCGTGTCAGTCTGCATTTCAGACATTCCCCTCACAGGAGCCTTGATCTCCTTGCCTACGGACGACTGTTGTTTTTTGAGCTCCCTTTATTCTTGATACACTTCCCAAAGTTGTTTATTTTGTTTCCTTTCTATTACTGAGATAAAGATAGTATCTTTGCAATGATAGGTTGCTGTGATCCATTATATATAGTTACCGTGTGCTTGGCTTGTATGCAGAGGTGGACTGCACTCGACTTGAACCATTTCCCTTGTTGAAAGTCCGCTCCCTCTCTGTCAGTTATCTGTCTTGCTTTGTCAGTTTCCTCCCTCAATTCAGAGCCTCCATTTTCCTTTCTGGACCCGCTCTGTGGTCACTCAAACAGTGCAGAGTTACATAAAGCTGTCCAGGTATTGATTGCATTTCACTCACAGGTAGCTTCTATTGTCCATAAACTGGGATTTGGAGATCAAAAGGTCAGAGCTATTGAAGAGTAATAAACAAGATTGATGTTGTGTTCTGGTAGTGGCCCTTTAAGTGGTAGATAATGGATGCACTATTGTTATTTCATCAGCAGGAATATTTTAAGCGTTTGGTTCTCATTCTGATACTCTCTAAAAAACTAAAAAATTCCGCTCTTAAATGTCCTTTAGGTCTTATTTTAGAAGATAATTGAAATACCATCACACATGCGGAAGATGGAGGATTCTATTATAAGTTTTACTCCGATGTGTCAATGATTCAGATGAACTTAAAGTATGCAGTTGATTTACGTCCTGTATCTTGTCAATCTAATATGGCTCATTCCATTTACGTAAATGTGACTTGCTCCAGCACGCGCACACAAATAATCCCACATGCTAATCATGTCCACTCCCAAAAATAGCCTCATAAATGCAATTTAATGGTAGTGATTTTCTGTTAAAATGTTAAGCACTAAATGTGTTCACTTCATTTTAAAAACGACACACCTTTTTAATGAAGTCCTTGTCTCACTAATCCTCCACCAATCAAATCAATTACATGGTGTAATTTTGACCAGGAAAAACGTTTGTTCTGTGTCAAAGCTCAGGAGCAAATACAACACCACCAATGCATGCTGGGTATTTGCATGTTCAGGCTGTCATATGGCTTGTAAAGAGTTCCATCTGTTTCATCACAGTAATGTTGGAAGATGATGTTGGTCAGTTTGTGTCGTGGAAAGTAAAGTACTGGAGTCAATTTGTTCTCATAGCAGAAATAGCAATATGTGTCATGTGTTATATGGGTACACCGTTGCCGTGTGAGTGTGTGTCACACAAGCCCAGATAGATGGAAGGACAGGAGCCGGGAAAGGATTGATGAATGCAGGCTCAGTGGGCGAGCAGGTGAGAGATGGAGAGCGTTATTTTTCTCCCTCTCTCTTTTCTCTCAGCGCCGGGAGGTGACCTCTAGCTCGGCGATATGAAGAGAATGTCACGCAACATTACCCCTCCCTTCGCCCCAGACGCAGACGAAGTTTTATTTTTTGTGCCACGCTGTGGAGGGAAAATAATTCTTTTCCAATTTGATTAATGTCTAGTGTGCGGGCAGGCAGTACACAAGGAGGCAGTAAAGAAAGGATCGGTATCCTTTTATACATTCTCTCTTTCTGATCTGCCATATGTATTAATCAGACTGTTGATATGCTGAGATGAGGAACAGAGCGTCCAGAGTTTCCTCCCTCAGGATGTCAACTATAATCCTTTTCTTGTTGGTTAGCTGACCTCCCTCCTGAAGGGACTGCTGTATCACACACAAACATTTCATGCTTTTCATAGTCAAATGGGATCTCTGTGGAGAATATTTTTTATAAGAAGCAGGACAAAAGTCAAGAGCCAGCAGCCACATCTTGAATACCTAATATATTCCCTTGTGCAATGAATCACCGAGGTACAAATCTCAGTCTGGTCCACTTCTGTTGTGTCATGTTTGGCCCGGCTACATCCGGTTGCCATGTGGAAGCATTGAGCAGCCGTACCAGATGCAAAATCTGTCAACATAGCACCGAGGACAGGTGTATGGACATGACAGTTCTCCAAATAGCCTGCCAGTGACATGTCAGTATGTTTGATTACCCAGCAAAGATGTTAGTTTTCCAGATGGGTGGGGCAGTTAGTATCTACAAGCACCAGTCCATGTGCTTAATTACAAACTAAGGAGAAACCTCCCTCCTCAACCACCGCCTCATCATTTTAATTACCTGTCAGACCTGGCCATCAGATAACTACTCTCCATTGTATAAAAGGGTTTACATTCTTTTTCTTCAACGTTATCCGGTCAGTCAATCAAATCGTATTTTGTGGCTTATAGGTGGAAGGACTGAACCTTGAAATCCTCTAAATCACACCTCCAAGCTTTTCAACTAGTGTCAATGCATGGCCGGTGTTTAATGGTCGTAAATGTCAGATTTGACAGTCAGTCCCTTCAGAGTTGAGCTGTCCAAAGCTTGTCAAGTCTGACGTGTGAAAGGCGAGGTGACATGAGGCTCTAGCTGTGGACAGTGGGTGGTCGGGCTGACTTTAGCTGGCTGCACAGGGACTCAGTGTTAAGCAATTTCTTTGTCTACATAATGTGGTCTGCAAGTAAATAATGGGACACAGCAAGATATATGTTTGAGTTTTTCACAGAGGACTGCATGGTGCAAAATGGATTTGCATTGAGGAAGAAAGTGAGTTGAAGAAAAAGTAGTTGCGTTGTGTGGGTTAGTTTGCATGTTAGTACAATTTGTGAAATGGAATCTATTGGCCGGCTCATTAGAGAGTCATGCAACACATTATATTGTTTCTGTCTAGAAGGGCTCTACTAAATCATGTAAATACATTTTGATGAGTGGAAACTGACAGAAGCTTCCTCAGAGCACAGAATGAGAAGTATGTGTGCAGTTACGTACACTGCTTGTGTATGGTTGCGTGTGGATGCGCGGGTGGCAGAGGAGCTGACATCCAAGCATCTGGAAAGGTGACATTGAATCTAAACATACAGTTGAAGCTGAGATTTGATTGGGAGGAAGATATCCACTCCGGTCCTGTCGGCTTCCCGTCACTCTATGATTATGAATTAAGCCCTGCATGCTTGAAGTGAGCAGAAACCTTGATACAGGTGTGGCAAGAGATAACTGATTATTTTCATCTGATATTTAGTCAGGTGTCAAGTACGTCTTACACTGCAAAGAAGAAAATGGACAAGAGATTACTGTTCAAGAGAATTTATTTAATCCCAGAAATATATAAAACTCTACTGAACCTAACTTTGCACTACATTTAAATACGTTTTATGCATCTGTCTTGTAGTGCAGTAGTACACTGGCTAGTACTGTATCAGTGTCATGCCTCGCCAAATACACACATGTATGTCTGTCAAAGAAAGAGGTCCTGTGACAAAGTACAAAAAGACCATGCATAGAAGAGTTTGGATTGGATGAAACCAAAGATTGATTTAGCGTGATAAGGTGTGGTTGGGTAAGGACAGAAAGAGGTCCTGTGACAAAGTACAAGCTTTGAAGCTGTTGTGTATGGTCAGCGTTTGGTGTAACCCAGGCCCTCACATTTTGGGCTCTTTCTGCACATATATTTCAGTTAAAGTCTGTATTTCCATGTAAAATCTGGTATATCTCTCTTCACCTGTTCACTTCTGCCCTCTCTTAATGATTGCAGGCAGTTGGTTTGTAGTTGGTAGTTGTCGCAGAATTTGGTCTAAAGATGAATCCTTCCAGAAGAACTCTTTTAGGCTAAATCATGGTAAAGTGAGCAGACACTTGGACGCTGCCCTGTATCAGGAAGTAGTTGGTGACATTCTGGTGTTATATCTAGCTGAGGTGTGCTGGCCTGGCAGCCTGATCCTGTTACATGACACAGGGAGTTTTTCATCCCACCATCAGCCTACGGGTGGCTGCCATTGTGACTGGATCTGAAGCCATTGTCACATGGGCTGGACACGGCTGTCAGAGTTCTCCAGAAAATAGTCAATTTCTGAACAAAGTAAGAGAAAGTACTTGGAAAGCGGTAAAATACTTTTGCACTTTACCTCTCAAGTCACTGCTCTCAATCAATTAATGAGACCAAATAAAATCCACAGAGGCTTTGTGTTGCATTAAGCAGTCGGTGATGAATAAAAGAAGGCAGGTGAGACATCGTAAAGAAAAGAACTGAAAAGATTTCTTCCTGACCTCCTTGGAAACAACAGAGTGCTGCAGTTATCCACTGCAAGATACACTATCTCCCTTTGCACAGCTCCAAGGTTGTTTCAGGGAAGCGCCTTAAAACAGAGAAAGAGCAGGGTTTTGATTTGCTTGCTACAGTATGTAAATGGGAGCATAGAAATGTATTTTGGAATGTATAATCATCAAACCACCACCACCACCCCTGCTGGTGATCTGCATCATAAGCGTTATCTCAAAGGCCCCAATTAAAAAACTTCTCCTGATTCACAAACATTGTTGTGTTCAACCTCCGTCAAAACATCATTCTGCTTACTCTTACTTTCCTCACCTCAGTGATCTCGCCCCGTCTTTGACAAGAATGTGACAAACAATTTTGTGTTCCACTGAAATATGAAAGAGCAGTACAGAAAGAGCAGTACAGAGTAGCAAACAGATAATAGAATATGACAGGGAAGATAACGAGAGTATTTAAAAAGACAGTTGGGTTTTACAGGCCAACAAGGCCATAATAAAGATAAATGGGCTTATATGTCAATGCCAAAATTCACAAATGATAAACTTTTATTAAATCAACCTTTTTGAGAAACTCAACACCAATACAAACCAGACCCAATCCACAAAGGCCGTAGCTAGAATGATAGTTAGTATCACAATTAAACTGAATGAGAGGTCTATCTCTGTTGCTGCACCTCATGCTGATTGAGGATGATTAGATTGGTCTAGTTTTATATAAAAGCCTTTGTGAAGCTCACCGTGTGCACCTCCATTGAAAGTGTGACTGACGGTACACAGGCAGGAGTCCCCCCCCCCCAACCCCACCCTCTCTCTCTCACACACACACACACACACACACACACACACACACACACACACACACACACACACACACACACACACTCAAAGGGTTCATCTCCAACATACCACCTCTTGATGCTTTCAGCTTGACTGCTGTCTTCATTGATCCCTCCTTCCCACCCTCTCTTCTGACTCGTTTCTGTTGCATGGCTCCCCCCTCTCCCGGCCAGTTCTACAGTATTTCCCCATCAGTGATGTGGAGCTGTGAGACTTTCAGGGCACCGGCTGCAGCAGCTGTCAATGGAACAGCGGACACTCTTAATTGGCTCCCCTGGGGCCGTCCCCGTGGTGGAGTGGAGCAGGGCACTAGGTGTGGAGGCATGCTGAAGACAACCAAAGACAGGCCTGGTTTAAAACCCACTGAACAGGCCTCTGGGCTGCATTATTGTATCTTATATTAACAGCTGGGGGCAAAAATATAAACGTAAAGTGATAGTTAGTGGCTTTAAATTGATTAATGCTCTTGAGTAATTAGTTATAGGTTTCTTTCTTTTTCCCAGAGCTCACTGCAAAGATCTCAACTGCACTTTATGATGTGGTGTACACATTCACTCAAGTCTGTTTGTCCTCATTTCCTCAGTTTCATACCATCCTTTGCCTTAATATTCTCACGTCTCTTTTTTTTTTTTTTTTTAATTATTCACGTGCTTGCTTTGTGCAGCACAGTGCCAGGACAGAAGGATGAGTCACTGAATCAGACATCTGCTTTCTCCTCTCCCACTCCCTCATTTTCATTCCCCGCCTCTGCCATCTAGCCTGCACCCCTTCCTGCCACATGCCCCTGATGGCCTCATATTCCCTCTCTTCTTCTCTACCTCCCATTATCTGCATCCCTATCTCTATCATTTGATTTCCTTCCTACTGTCATCTCTTACTGTACTATCCGCTCCTTCTTTTTTCTCTGTCTGTCTGTCTGATGCTTTTCTGGTCTCCTCATTACAGCTAATGTAATTCCAGCAGTTGTTTTTCCCTCTGTCTTTCATCCCCTATAGTCCAGCTCAGGCTGATTAGGTGGCTTTGTTACGGGACTCCAAACAGATAAAAGTGAGATTCAGTTTCTCCTGCTATTAATTGAGATGCAAGTTGACAGAAGGATAGAAAGAAGAAGGCATGGAAGAAGACTGAACATAATAAGGGAGGTTTGGAGGGGATAATTTGGGTATCAGAGAGCATTGCCAATCTCACTAATGGCTGTATCTCAGCATAACCCAGAGATTGGATTTTTGGCAGGCGTAATGTTTATGGGTATCAGTGTGGAATCTTGATCTGTGCACTTGCAGTATACTGAAACAAGCTGAAAACACACACACAAACTTTTCCATGTTGACCTTACTTCTACAATTGATCCGACTTGACAGTTTATTTTAGCTCTGACAGAAAGAATCAGTACACACCAAAGCTCATATCCCTCACATGAAGTGCAACCAAACAGCGGTAGGACATGAGGCATTCCAACAAGGACAAAGGCTTGGTGTATTAACATTCATTCACTGGTCTATGAAGTGGTACCCAATTAGCACGAGTAGCCAGGAAGAAGCAACTTTACCGTGTGATATTTTCATAGCCTCTGGTTCCCTGGCATTTTCCGCTGATTTGTTAATTAAAGTTGGTGGGGGGTGGGAGGGTGATTGACCTTTTAGCTCAATCTGTTTCCTTGCTACCGCTGGATCGGGGGTGTATTTCCCTTTTTTCCTGGTGAGTAACTGAGCGAGGAGAGAGGGCTGCACCCTCGGGTATCCTGCAGTCGGAATTATACAGTCACTGGGCCTGGCTGTTTGTACATATGCTGTATAAACACACAGTCATACCACGGCTACATAATCGTGCATCCATGTATGCTCTTGTTAGCAAATGGGGCACAAATACACCTGCGCTGACACACCTGCTTTTGAAGAAACAATATTACTGTTGTGGCAGTAACACAAACATAATAGTGTGCCCGTACGGTGCCTTGCTTTTATTATGTGACAAGTGAGAGTTTGTTGGTTGAATGCTGACAAACAGGGTTTTTGCTACTGTGACTAAAATGTTGTTCATAATGTAATTTGCTTAACCCACAAAATGTTGCTCACTGACAGGCTTTTTTTAATTTTTTTATATTTCAGGCATATGCAATAATATCCCCAGTGAAGTAGAATAATAATACATCCAACACTTGCGATAAAACACGATAAAAGGAACAAATATTGAATATAAAATACTTAATCTGAAATTATTGCTGCCAATGGCATCCACTAAACATGTTTTAAGTCATGGTTATATTTTCTTCTGTATGACTTCTTTGGTGGTGGAATTAACCTTTACTACTGATTACTGCTTTTAAGTACATATAGATGACGCAGGGAATTACTCATGGATACCTTACTAGTAGACTGCCATGTCTCGTAAATAATACATGTGTAAATATAAGTATTGCTCCCAAACTGTTTGTTTCACTTGAATTTCTCAATTTGCCTTAACTCAGCACTGTGGTTATACTCACCAACAAACTACCTCTTCAACACCGACACTGGTAACTCGCAAGTATAACAGCTGTTAATATATTAATATTTATAAAAGTTATTATAAAACATTAAATAATGAGGTCTAACATGAGGCTTTTTTCATTCTACAAGAGTTGACAACCTTCACTATGTTTTGCTGCATAGTTCATTTGCTACTTGTCACAGAAGTCATAGCAAGCTGCGGTGTGGAGAATATACATTTCCCATTCAACTTGTTATTTCTTTAATAACAAATTAACTAATTGCATTAACCTTAGCAGTTAGTGTGTCATGCGCCACTTGAGTTCTGGAGAAAAACTCCACGGCTGACCTTGTTTCTGCCTTGCTTATTTCCCATAATACACCTCGGAAAAAAGAAAAAAAAAAAACAGTTTAAATTCCTGCATAATAAAACCTTAACTTTTATATATACATATATATAAATATTTTTTAGTACAGGAATCAGCTCAACCAAAAGGCACAACTGTTTCAATCACAGCTGTACAGAAGCTTGCCAAGTACCACTTCAAGCTGAGCCATATTATGTGAAGGACAGCTATTGTAGCTGGATAATGAGGTATAGCAGCAGCATATTTTTCAAAATAGGTTTCTCATCTGCTACCGTTCTCCTGTATATTGTTTAAGTATAACACTCGACCGATCCCAGTTAAAACACATCGGTTTCTTAAGTGTTGTTGCAGTGCCAGCAAGGATAAACACGCCAACAGAGGGATACCTGCAGACACACCAGAGTGAGATGTAAAGTTCGGAAGTGAAAACAGACAAAAGAGAGACATAGTGTAACACAAGGTCTCAAACCAAGGCCAGACCAGCCAGATAAGGGGGTTAGTTAGACACCTTACAGGGGTCTGCCACGGGCTCAAATGATGAGTGATGGTGGGTCTAGACTGACAGGCACAGGGGCCACTGAGGCTGGTAAAAGGTGCCATTGGGAGACAGATGAGGGTGTGATGGGAAGGGACATGTCAGATGGAACAGTGGACGAAAAGGGTCAAAGGTTGGGGCACAGCATGAAAGGGAATTCGCACTCTGTGTGTTGTGATCAGAGAAATGAAAGATACTTTGAAGTGGTGCCTTATGGCAGGAAGGCTTTTTAACTGTGAAGTCGACACGGTGCTGGGTAGACATCTAGAGAGCTGGAAAACCTGCACAATAAAACCTGTCTGTTTGTCTCAGACATATTTCTGATACTCCAGAAGAAGACATCATTCAGTGTTGTAGGATATGTCAGAAAGCAACAGTTAAGCACATACAAACACGTAGTCTATGTTTGATAAATAATAGATACCCTGGGCTTTCTCATATGGAACTAGTATTACGCACAGTTTCAGAAAAGAAAACACCTGAATTAACTGTATGGTTTTGTCATATACAGTTTATAATAGAAGTTTAGGATATTTGTGTTTGCCTTTCTTCTTGTATCACCAATAATAAATAAAAAAAGTAGGAGACATAACATGTCTTGATAACATGACCGTTCCCCAGCTAAAATCAACACATTGTGGTTACTGCCTCATGAGTGTTTTTAAAATGTACCTTTACTGTCAGAATGATACAATCATAAACAAAACTCAGTTGTTGACTCCATTCGTATATCTGGTCTGTGTTGCCCTGTACTCATCCACACATTATGAATTTAAATCAAGGAAGACTCCATGACTTCCATAATAATTCTTCCTGCAGATGTAGCCTTATGAATAAACAGTGATACAGGGAAAACAGGAACGAGCTATACGTCCCCAGTCATGAACAAAATATAAGCGAAAGAGAGATGAGTGTGTTGTCCCTGTGCCTGTTAGGACCCTTCCCTGGAGACCGTCCCTGGTTTCAGAGAAGAGCATACATTATACTGAATTTATAGCAGACTGAAGACAAGAGCAGAGAGGAGGATGACATAAAACAAAGAGAGGGAAGTTTGGCAACGGTGACAAAGAAAGGTGGTGAAAGAAACCAACTGGCTGAATGAGAGTTGACAGTGGAAGTAAGCAGACGCAGGGAGTGACGTCAAGGTTAGAGAAGCTTGGTTGTGACAAAGAAGGAAGAATACCAATGTTGTCCCTCAAGAGAGAGGCATGCACATGACTAACTGTTTCAGCCGTGGCCACCATTAGCAGTCCCTCATCTTTGTGGGAAGCTCCCAGTAGAACTGTATGAATGTCAGAGTGTAGCTATAAAAGAGCACGCACGCTCAGTTGACTGTCCTGCATAAATAAATGTTCAACAATAATTAAACTAAAGGTCTGCATCCCTGCTAGCAGCCCTCTGGAGGTTATGTGGTTAATTATACCCGACATTATGCAAAAGTTTTGCCAATTTTCACTTTAATTGTAGCTTTATCATTAGTGTGGCAAAACGTATTAGGTTTGTTTTGATAACCAATGCTTAGGGGGTATAAGGACATAAAAAGTCAAAGGAATGCGAGTGTCCTCAGCAAGTGTTTTGGAAATCTGCTGCATAGCTCGTGATATAACTTGTCTTGACACTCAAGAAATGTTGTAGAGAGTTCTAAGCAGAAGGGGTTCATACTCTGGGAAGCATGGGTGGGCCATGGGCAATCTGCCAATCATGCAGACTGGGCACAATTTCCAACCAGGTATAATGGCACAGTATTAAGACACCACTAGAGGATACCGTGTCAGTGTCACATAATGCCTAGCCTTATGTTTAGGCACCAAAAACCACATGGCTTGGGTTAGGAAAATATATTGGTTTGGGTTAAGTGTGACACGGTAGCAATTTGATCAGGGTGAGGCACCGAAATGACTTGGTCAGGGTTTGGTAAAGATCATGGTCTATAAGTAACAATATGTACGTTAAGTTAAACACATGATGTTATAAAAGTCATTTGCTTACATTTGAAATCCACACTGGCTTTCTCCTAAAGTCAGACTTGAAGTCTCCCTGACGTCCTCTGTTAGTGGACCGGATCACTGTCTGTACTTATCACACCTAGGCAAGACAAAATGTTAACGCAACACAGTACCCTCTAATGGACTGATGGGGCTATTGCACGCCTTGTCGGGATACCGGGCAGCAATTTTGTGCAAATGAAAATGAATGTCCCGATGGAAGAGCTAGAGGAAAGGTTGGGAGGTCACCAAAAACTCTCAGTTTGATCCTATGGTGATCGTGAAAAGCAACAGCAAATTTAATGTAAATATGGCCACTATCTTTTGTGATTCTACATGTCTTTTATTAAGTGTTGATCAAAGCCTAAATTTAACCATGCAATGACAGTAGATGGATGAGCAGTGGTTCACCTACATCGGAGGGCATCATCTGCTACAGGAACATGGATTTAAGTGTTAGATTACAAGGCGATCCAACCGGTTGTGGTCAAAATGTCGTGTTCTGAACCAAATTTGCTTCATTATTAAATGGATCGGAGAAAACTGCTTCCAACTATTTCCTTCAATGACACATTAATAAAAACCCAGACGTTATCTGACATTCACATGCAAATCTACCCTCAGAAAGTCGTCTCTCATTCGAACATGTATTCAGTCACCTAAAGCACAAAGGCTGTTGCACGTCGGCCCGAGAGAGCAAGATGAATCATCTCAGTCAAGACCTTAGACGTTTTCTATTCATGCCACCTCTCTCTATAGAAGCTAATGGGCTTTCCCTGCAGCACATCTTTATTGTCTAATGCACAGTAATGTCTCGGATGTTTTATGAGCTCGACCTAGCGAGCAGACAGAGAAGAAAGTAACGGCGAGGCTGATCGATGGCTCGGTGGTTGATGGATATAACCATATGGAACTGGAAGGATGACGGGGGGAAATGGGGAAAACACAGAGCTGTGGTGCAAAAGGCTACATCAGATTCCTAATGCTGTTCTGCAGACAGACATCTGGGCGTAATGCAACGTACAGGGATGTTTGTATCATATCTATGGTGAATTATAAATATGGATATGTGGGACTGGCGTGCATACTTGGATGGATTTGGACAGAAATGGGCCTAAGGCTTGTAGTCAAATCAGCTGTGGTTATTAACAGACGTTACAAAAATGCATTTAAGCTTCTGATTCGGTTTGTTTCATTCAAAGGTTTTTGGAGTTTTCTCTCTTCTGATGGGAATATTTGAGCAGTTTGCACCAATTTATAGCTTACCTTGCACAGATGTTAGCGAGAAACGACGTTACACAATAGGATTACTGTTGGACAACCATTCTAAACTTAAACTTGTGCTGCTGTCTGTGAGGAACAGTCAGTGGTATGTTCTCATGAAGGGGACAGATTTCATGATCAATCAATTCCGAAATTATACTCACGTGAAGAAAAATAAAGAATTTGATCCAAAAAAAAAAAAGTTGCGAATATATGCAACTATCGCAGAATTTGCACAACCTTTGGACATTTTGAGATTGTGCTCAAATACAGTGAAAGATGTGTGCATGCATGTGGCTCGGAGCCACTTTGCACAAAGAACGATGTTAGTTTAGCCGTGCATAGCATGAAGGGACGGTTCAGCGCGCCTGTTGGAGTGGATCGGTACCAGTCTCTTTTATGCCGGCGATGCTTGGCTGCACTAAGCACCCATCTGTAGAAACACATGGGGTGAGGCAGAGCCGGGCGACCGCTGATGAGGGAATTGGTAACAGTTCAATGTTAGAGAACACGAGCTGCACGGACAAAGAAGCATGTCGTGTGCAACAGACACATTTAAGATATCCTTATGCAAACATGCACACACACAGTTGTCTTCACACTGCTCAAAATCTGAAGTTTCACATTTATACAGCTTATGACAACTCTATCCATCTGGTTCTTCCATCTCATTCTTCTTTATTGATTTCAGACTGAAAGAAGCCACAAAAGACTGAAGTATCTTGCAGCAAATGTCATTTTCAAAGATATTATCTCAATTTTCTTTAGGTTTAGAGTCACATTCTTCCACTAATGGTAGTATTCACCGGAAAATGATACTCCCTGAGGAAATGGTGTCAGAGCTAAAGGTGAATTATTTTCCTGGATTGTTCTGTTATTGGCAGACGACAGACACAGAGAAGCCCCTCTGCAGCCATTTTGAAATCTTAAAAGATTTCAAATTTGGTGAGAATACTCAAAAAGAAAAAAAAATGATAGCCTTCCACTGCGGATGGATCAAGGCAAAGGTCTTTGCTTGCAGATAAAGTTCCACTCAGCACGCCGACCAGCCCGTGTTCCACCGCTGTGTTGGATGGCAGACTTAGGCCGATAGCACCATTATTAAACCCAGTTCAGTTTCTCTCTCTCAGCTCTGCAGCTTCACTGACTTGGCCATCTCTTTCTTTCTGAAGTCCTCATCAAAGTCACTGGTCTTTAGCCAGCCAATCCTCTTAGTACCAGGAAGAGGATCTCCCCCTGACACAATGCTGACGTTCGCAGCATTAGACCTGTTAGATATGTGAGGTGGGAGTGTGTGTGTCTCTAAGAAGCTACGTTTGTGGGTTTCAAAGGGAAAGTGATTTTGAAGTCAGACATCCATTGCCAGCTCAATATAATTAATATCATAGTATTTTGCATTTGCATTTATTATGGATGAAGTGTGCACCTGTGTGTGTGTGTGTGTGTGTGTGTGTGTGTGTGTGTGTGTGTGTGTGTGTGTGTGTGTGTGTGTGTGTGTGTGTATTTGAGGGCCTACCAGCTCTGAAAGTCAGACACCACAATTTGTCTGAACCACTCTTAACAAACAGCCATATGCAGTAGTGCTTGTTGATTATGTCCATGCTTTGGCAGGACAAATGAGCAGTATGTCTTTTTCCATAGCCCCTATAATCTCATTGCCACTTTTTGCCAGCATTTTTGTGACATTGTTAACTCCTGATAATGACCACGAGTGAGCTGACTTTTTATTTATGCCTCTGATGATCAACAATCAGCTTTTACTCTCTTACCATGTGGTTGTTTTTTTTCTCCAAACACGGGTTGCGTACGACTCCAAAAACACAAGGATCATTTCACGGGTGCATCTTTGTCTGAGTGCATCTGATGGTTTAAAGTGCCAGTGTCTCTGATTTAATAACCGCAATTATCACTTTTTCGGGGGGAAAAGAACAGACCGCTTATCTGTATCAGGATAGCTTGAACAGAGCTGTCTGTGTTTGTGCTGCTGCTATCTCTGCGCCACACACAGACATATTTAGGGGGATTGCGGCTGGGTCAGGTTGGGTGTGAGATGTGTGTGTGTGTGTGCGTGTGCGTGTGTGTGTGTGTGTGTGTGACAGGGATATGTTTTGTTGTCTATCCTTGTTGCTTATTTGAGCTCATTTGTCTCAATGTATTGCTCTTTAGGCTTCCATGAAAGAGAGAGAGGGAGGGGTAGAAGAGGAGAAATGGAGATAGAGATGTGGGGGGAAAAAGGCAGAGACAAAAGGAAGCTATAAAGTTGCAACACACAAAGAAGGGAATTGAATGCAGCTTCTGCGAGAAATCAAAACACTGCCAAGGGAATTTAAGCGAGAGTGGGTATATAAAGAAGTGGATAATGGAGAGGAAGCTATCTTGGCTCTAATATTCTCCTGTATAATGTTTAAATGAAAGAAGCATGGCTTAGATATTCAAAAAGAAAGTCTGGGTTAATGCAGAGGAGCCGAGGAAAGAATAAGAGTTCTTCTGGACCCTGATTCATGCATTAAAAAAGTACATTTTGCCATCACTCAGTTATTTAAAAAAAACAGTTGGGCAAACGTGTAGCAGAGAAGTGTGTGAATGTGTGAGTTTAAAGTACACAGGTAAAGGTGATGGAGAGCACAAACAGAAAGGAGTACTTCAGTCTAATATGCGATGCCGTCTGGCTCGACGAACGTGTTTCACGCATTTCACACACGTCTCTGCAACTCACATTAGACCTGCATATTTCATGAGTGTAATGTTTATTTTATTACATGTGTATCTCTAGCCCTTGCTTCATATTGACTCGAGTCAGCCCTTCTTAGCCACTGAATGGCCTCTGTTTCTTCCTATGCACTGCTCTTTTACCCGCTCCATGAATCCACTCATATTTTTTTGTCTTCATTTAACTCAATTACTTTCATAATGCTTCAGGTTACACTGAAAGGTCTGGTCACGCAATGTTTCTTCTTCTACTGACGTTGTCGCTGCCTTCTTGGCTAAAAGAAGGTGCCTGGATTATCCACATTTAAAGCTGTATTTTAGCAACTAAAATCATACCTGTGTGATGTCATAGCTTGCTCAGCCAAAGAACCCATTTGAATCAGATTGTTGTCTGGTATAGATTGCCTCATCCTAAGAATATATGTGTAACAGCAAATAAAATATGTCTGTTAAATAGGTGTCCCTATCATCAGAACGCCATTGTCATTGCCTTTCCAAAATCATAAGACTTTTGACTATGACTAGTCTGCCACCTACATGGTTTATGCTTGGCTCCGTAATGCATCTCACACTACTCATTATCATCATATTGTTGTTGTTTCTTTCATGCCTAACTACCTTCTCCATCTTCCTCTTTATGTATGTCTCTATGATTACCTGCCAACATGTAGGTTTCAAATGATGGGAGGTTTTTTTTAGGGGTATCAATGTAAAGCAGCCAAAGCAGCTCAAAAAGTCGCTAAATATGGCCATACAGAGAATGTTAGGAACAACAGAATATGTTTGTCACGCAGCACAGAGCCTCCATCTGGGTAACAAAACACTGGCACCTGCCTGTCTGTGCAGAGAGCAGCTGTGAGCACGCTGTTTGATATGTGCTGTGGGTTGCCAGGTTGTTTTTGGATAGTGTTTATTAGATTATCTGGCAACTTGGGTAATGTAAAAAAAACAAGAAAACATAGAAAATGTATGCAAGTACGACGATTTCTATTATTAATTTTGAGCTGCCATGGACATTCAAGATAGACAACAAAACAGGAAAGCGATGGGAGATGCTCTTAAAATACAGATGAAACTCAGTGTTAACAGGTACGCTAATGTCTTTTTTAGTTTTAGATAGATGACAAAAACAAGTCTGGCATTTTTTCTGGTGAGTAAAATGTTGTTATTTTCTATTATTTCTTTGGCTCATGTTAATCATCATGTTAATGCTGCCATTCAAAACAGCTTTTACAGATAATGTGACAATCCAGATAGTTTCTGTCTCACAAAGCTGGTCGGTTTTTCTGCAGTCTAATTTATTTCTTCAGTTCCCATAATCCTGAGCAAATGTTGACACCGTGTTATAAACATTTTCAGTTTTTAGCATCAATGTTTCACTTTATCTTGACTTTGTGAACGCAGCACTGTGGTATCAGAAAGCGACATGTTATCCCCTTTGAACGGATGGCTATATGCAGCACTCGCTGATGCTTGCTCATGCTCACTGATGTTTCCTGACATATCCAATTTGGGTGATCCTTCCCATGTGTATGCAAGGTAATGCAGTAAACAGACGAATCTTTAGCATCACGGCTACACTCCTGTCTGGACTAATTATGCTGCCACGTCTGCAGTGGATCGTTTTGAAGCAGTGAATAAGAATATGACTCAAAAATATAGATCCGCATGACAGTATATTTATACAACTGATGGTGCATGTAGTAAAATGGCAAACAGTTTTCAGGGTTGTTGTTGTTTTTTTTTATGGCGGATGTCTTACTTTGGAACTCACTTTAATCCTTATCAAGCTAAAAGACCTTTACATTCACATGCACATCTATTGCCATCTGACATTCACACCACTGTTAACAGTCAGAACACTGCCTCAGCCAAAACGTGCATGTGGTGTTGTTGGGACCGCTACATTGCTCAGGGGCCATTCATTTCCAAGCTGTGCTTAACACACTTGGTGCACTGTGGTGAAGATGACATGTATATGTATGAGTTTCTCGGGGACCAGGCAAGAAGCGAGCGAGCGAGCGAGGAAGGGAGAGAGGGAGATGGGTAGGAGAGAGGAATGGAGACGAGGAAGAAGGGAGGAAGGGTAGTGATTACGCAAGAAAAGAACGCCATAGGTCTAGTGCGGAAATGGGAAAATAATACCAGGCATATGCTCTAGAGTCTTAGAAAAGTGCAATGAAACAGGAACTCCGGGTTAGATGCTGCATTTTGTCGAGGCGGCATGCACTGTGAATTCTCGACAACACTATTTTCATATTGCAAATATGCTCCGGATTTTCAGTGCTGCAGGGCCTCAAAGTTATTAAATTCAGTGATTGGGAAATGGCGAAGGTTGCATCACAGCAGCTTCTCAGACCTATCATTTTTCTGGATGGTAAAGTCTGTGGACACCAGCGAACACAATTTTGTCTGTACAGAATTTTGCCCATGTATATGGAAAAAAAAAAGTTTAAATTTTGTGATATTTCATGAAAGTAGAGAAGGTTCTCCTCATGCCTCAAACATTCCCAGTGAGGATTCATTTTTAAACCAAGTGCAGTGTATAAAGAGCAAAAGTCTACAGGTTTTCATTCCAGCAAGACAATCATTGCAGTTGGTTTTATTGTTTAACACAGCCTCAATGCAGACAGACTGATAAAGTTATATGAGCGCTGATTGGGTGAAATACTACAATAGAAGTTATTTAACAAATGTAACCTGCATAAAATCAGGAGCAAAGCTTATATATCTCCATGATCAACAGACTGCATCAAGGTGTCACTCCCCATCCTCCATCTTTGCAACCAATCAGACAAGTCAAAGCTGTATTTACAATTGGATATTACTCTATCATAAATAACACACGATCAGTGCAACCAAAGATTATTTGGGGCTCATTATTCTCATTCATTTTTTTTTTTTCTGAATGTTTTTTGCAGGTTATTCTCATTTTAATGAATAGCGAGTCTATCAGCTGTGGGAAGGGCCTTGCTTTTGAGGTCCTCTTTTGAAGCTGGCTCCTTGCTAAATATTTAGGCCACAGGCCTGATGGTATAAATAAATATGGATATGTTCTCTCTTCAGCAAAGCCTGCCAGTCTCCATGCCTCGGAGACTTTGCTCTGTTACATATTGTGGGAGTTGAGATTAAAAAGAGATTCCAAAGGCTGGGAATGTCTTTTTAGTGCAAAGTCATCCATACACATTCACATCTTTGGTCCTAATAACAGCTGCATATAATTCCTAGTGCCTTATCAGGACAGTTAATATGGTGTCCACAACAGAATACATTGTTTAACATATCATAATTATTCAAATTTGATGGAAATTCTGTTTGTTAAAGTGAGCTGCGACCTAAATTTGGCAATACTGAAAGGTTAGTTGATTTGTTGATTAACAGAAAATGAAGTGACACCGTAAATATTCTTTGAACACTCAACTGATTCTTCAAAGGACCAGCGTGTAGGATTTTTGCACATCTAGCGCACATCCACCAACATCAGTAAACTCCCCTGTGTGTGTAGGAGATTTATGGTGGCCCCAAAACTCACATAAAACTTAAAACGCCCTTTCTAGAGCCAGTGTTTGGTTTGTCCCCTCTGGTTTAGTGTAGTAGTCTGGCTTTGTGAGCCTTAGCCTCCTTTGCTGTGAATCTATTCTGGAAAACCTGCTCACTTAAAAATGTTTGCAAAGCCACTCTAAACTGGGGGGCAGCAGTTGCAACCTGTGAGGGTGGCTTAGTGTGATGATATTTAAGTCAAGCATTTTTTTTTTTCTAAATGTAGTTGCACAGGCTGCGTAGTTGCAGCGGAGTTAGAGTTTCAGCGCATATGGTGGTCAATGCTGATTGGTTAAAGGCTGCTTCAGTTGTTTGGAATTAACCCGAGGTTTACGCCCAGTAGGATGCAACGACTGGAATCTCTATGATGCATGGCCACACCCATATATTGACACTCGAGAGCCATGGTTGTGCAACATGGTGTGCTCTATGGAAGAGGACCCTGTAGATATGAAGGGATAATTATTTAGCTTCCTGGATTTATCTGTTTAACATTGTTGCAATGTGAATATGTTTGGGTTAGGACTGTTGGTCCAAGTAATTTAAAACCAAGTAAATTGAATCCAAAACACTGGATTCCATACCTTAACCTTTAAACAGTACCCATTGCAAAGACAACCTTACTTTGACTGACAATACAAGTAATAGTTGCTTCCCTGAAATACTCCTTTATCTGAGCCTAAGAGACAAACAGGCTGCATATAAAATATTGCAAACCCTTACTTGACAGCGTTTAAAAAGTGGAGGTGCCATGCTGTGTTGTCTCCATCTCCCTTTCGTGTTCTTTTCTCTTTAAATCTTCAACTTCCATCAGGATCCCCCTGGGATACTGCCTGCATGGTGGAAATGAGTGTAGAGACATCTGAGGACATCAGAACTCTTATTCTCTGATTATTTCTCTTTGACATATTTTCCAATTCTCTGCTGCTTTGCCTCAATCTCTAGCTCCCCATTTTCCTCTTTGTAGTTTTCTGCCCTACCCTTTATAATTTTCCGTCCGTTATCCCAAACCCAGGCTGCCGGGTGGGGCCATTCCCTGCCTTGCTGCCAGTCATATACCGATGCCACCCTCCCCTGGTTCGGTTATGAGCCCTTCCACGCCTGCTGTTCAAGCCCCTGACACAGGATTCACTGCCTCGCCAGCTCAGGATTCACAGAGGCAAAGCTTTCCACCCATGATCCAAATGAATTGTGACAAGGATCTAATGCACCACTGAGAAATTCCTCTTTGTTTTCACGGAGTGTCTGCATCGCCCCTGTCTCTACATAGATTTGTTTATATTCCATGTTCAAATTATTTGTTGATATGCATAAACAGTGTAATTTAGAGTAAGCTACAAAAGCCATGTTGAGAATATTAGAAATATTGATTTCATATTTAGACAATTTATCTTTACAGTGTGATCCGTATTTTTTTTTTTTTTTTTTTAAATTGCACCTCAGACCTCTTAAAATCCAATCCATCTCTGCATGTGCATTTGTGTGTCTGTATAGGTTTGTGTGCAGCACATTTCACACACAGAAACACAGAGCCAGACGGATCTCCACTTAGCTATACCAGCACTGGAGAACCGTCTGACTGCATTCATATCATTTTGATATGGGGGAAAACACTGTGTTTCTTTACACAAATTGCAGTTGTCTTAAGCCCATTGTACACTGATGGTGTCTTTCAAAATAGTCATTAGTGCTTGTTTTGGTGGTACATTTGCACATGAGGAGGTGAGCTCTGGTATTAAAATAGCTAAATCCACACAAAAGACTAAAAAGATCTAAGTAGGCGTGCCTTATTGTGTGATCAAAACTTGCCATTTTCAGCATGCAGGTACGTACTCAGAGGTTATTGTTGTTGTTTCCTGATATGACGGGGATGAAACAACACAAAGATGGTAGCTGCGAAGGAGAATATTGACTGGAATTATTGGCCCACGGCGGGTTTATACCAATATTCTATCCGGGGAGTCGCACTACTTCATCTTTACACAATATTTCCAGAAAAACAAAGATTTTCTCCTTTTATTCGTGGTGGTTCCAAGCAATCAAAGTGGTTTTAGAGTTACTTTTCAATGTTTTTAGATATGTACCTAATATTTCTGCCCCCCTCATACACCAGAGATACATTCGACTTTAGTTTCCAGTGCCCAAACTATTACAGTAGCTACCACGAGTAAATATTTTTTTTTTCTTTGTGGTTTGCCTCAGTGGGGGTTTATTTGTGCAGAAACATTGTACAAAAAAAAAGGATTAAAAAAAGGCAACAGTTGCACCTCCCATTTGATGATGATGGGGTATGTGTGAACCATTAGACTGCATAGTGGAGAGCAGATTGGTCCAAGCCATCATATCTGCACCTGTTAAGTTTGTGTAGTTTGCCCCTTATCCATCCATCCCTCCATGCCCTGCTCTTTCCACCGTTTCATCTTCGCTCTCCTCTCTCTTCCAAATGGCTGCTTATCTTCAGGCTGCCCAGCCTGCCTGTTCAGCCATGGTTGAAGGCACCTTCTGGGGCTGGAAATGAAGAACAGGAAAGGAAAAGTAATAGTCCAGGCCTTGACAGGGGTTTGGCACTGCAGGTCAGCGTGGGTTCAGTGTAAGAGGGACAAAGCGTTAGTCCCCCAGACGCTGTTACCAGTCTGATTGCTTTGGACAGTCAAGTCTCAGGGAACCCAGCTGGGTATCTGGATGGTTACACAGGCATAGAGGGGATTTGTATGTTCAGAAGTGTTGTCTGCAGACAGTGTGCATAGTAGCTTATGTTTGCCCTTCATATGCATCCTCTCTCTTGTTCCATCACGATGCTTTACTGAAATTTTTGTCACATCCACTTTGACTTTTAGGTGTATGATGTTGCTGTCATGCACTATTTAATTGGACCTGTTTGGATTTGGGGGCCTGCTTATTCTTGTTTAGTTTTATATTTACCCAAAGTTTGGTTTGATTCCAGTTTAATAAAAGCCTAAAGCACAGACAGCTGTAGCATGAGTCAATTTTGCTCTGGGCATAATTTAACAGCAGCTTATGGTAATGCACTCATCATCTTTTTCTCTGTATGGAAATGACCAAAATATTGCTGTCTGAAAAGTTATTTTAAAAACCGTTTCTTTGGAAAAACACATTTAAATTATCAATCACACCTACTGGAGCCTAATCTCTGTGAGTTCCCAATTTAAACTTTCTCCAAAAATGAAATAAACAAACAAGAAAGCAAACAGATTAATAAATAAACACATAAACATATAAATAGATAAATATCTTCACAGCTCATTAGAATTTAGCAGTTTACCCCCTGTGTAGCCACGCAGTTCTTCATCCAATCCCCATCTTTTCAATTAACACTGGGTGAGGAAAGGTGGTGACCTTTCCATCCTCCCTCAGCTTTCACAATAAACACACACACACACACACACACACACACACACACACACACACACACACACACACACACACACACACACACACACACACACACACACACACACACACGTGTCCCCTTCTTTGCATTCCTTCAACGTCCTCTCCATTCTTTCCTCTTCCTTTCTCTGCTGAACTCCACTCTGATAGCACTTGATTAAAATGGAGGTCAGTGGAAGGAGCTCAAGGGTAAAAAATCAGAATACTGAAAAGGCTGATATACATGTACACACACATAAGCACCCCCCCCCACACACACACACACACACACGCACAAACAACATAGCTGTACGTAGATCATCCACAGACAGCCACAGCAGGTGCTATCATGCAAACTGATGGGGTCCTGAAAAGGTGTCACGAGTCCTTATCATGTGTCCAATTAGTGCCTGGCACAATCGTCTCTTCTACAGAAGCAAACCTATTATAACTAGGGGGCAGTGCGAGGAGGGTTGAGTGGATACTTGTTTTGTGCAAGACTATTCTTCATGAGGCATCGCTTGATGGTCGACAGCAGAGGGTCCCAAACTCGTTCCTATGAATGACCCAAAATGAATCTGGATGGAGGGCCGAGGGCCAAAAATCTGTTTTGTGAAATGACATTTCAATAAAAAGTATTTTACAGAAAATTTACATTTTGATTCTAAACTAAAATTTCTGTATAATTAAAACACTACTCTTTCATCTGTGTAATAGTAATTGTATTATTTTGCTGAAATTATTGTCTAAAACAGTCCTCTTAACAACTTTTTCTCAAACTTCTCTTGTCAGTGTGTCACTGCCTCAATCTCTCATCTTTACTGGCAACTCACCGTTAGTGATGCAGGACACACTAACAACACATGACAATCAGCAGGAGAGAGAGACAATACCATTATTATTTATAAATAAGACGTAGGCCGATGTAATTTAATCGGGAAACTTGACTGTGAAATGTTGTACATTGACCTAAAACTCATCTACTTTCAGATGCACAAAATCTACAGTTCAGAGTCATTATGGTTAAGATTTTACAGAACCTAAGAATAAGGAGAATAAGCATGAGCTTGTCAAATGATGTGGTGGGCCAAAACAAAGAAGGTGCGAGCCAAACTCGGCCCACGGGCCCCAAATTGGGCTGCTCTGATATTGCATATTGCATGTGCACAATATTGACAGTGCACTTTAACAAGCAAGTTTCCCTGCAGTATGTTCACACTTTTTTTTTTTTTATAGTTTTATTTATTCATTCCTTTATTTTCATTCAACCCAGTGTAATGCTGTAACGATTCATATTTAAAATGTATAGATTTTATCAAATGCATGTAAATGAGAAAAAGGCTCATTTACCTGCTTGTGAGTCCCTCTGCGAGCCTGAGATCTCAGTTAGTTATAGATTTTTGCGCGAATGTGATCGAAGACAATGCACCTGCACCCCAAACACCTTGTTAAAATTCAATAAATGGCCTCCTGTTTAGCATGCCTTCTAGTTCATTCTCCACTCTCTGGAAGATGTTGTTCTGTCGGTACAAGCGCTACAAAGTGTAAACAAACTCTGTATGCTCATGAAATGGCCTCTAAGTGGGCTCTCTGTCCCCAGAGGTTATCTTTGGCTTTAATCAAACACCACAGTGGTCGTGACTTTTCTACTGCACTGACTCGCAGTTTGGATAAAAAAAAAATGAATAAGGTTATGATTCAGGTGGAGGAGCAGAGTCGTGGTAGGCTGCCATGGGAATTTGACGGTCATGGCAGTTATGCTTAATTAGCCAACTATTGGCTGAAGAGAACAGTACATCGCCCACTCTCCGCCCCACCGTTACACCTGATTACACTGCGTATCCACGATATGACTTTACAGCATTGTTAAACTATTAATCATCACGGCTTCAGAATAAAAATAAATGGTTCTCTTCTTGAATGTTTAAACATCCAATGAAACATGTTGTGTATAATATTATCTTATCTAGAACACACCTCAGGCCAAACGTGCCTTACATTTCATTTGACTTGTAGCTTTATTCACAGTCGGCGTTAAACGGTTTCACTTTTCTAAAGCCAACGTTTGACGTGTTTCCAGGTTACTTTGAGGAGAAGGTACATTTACAGCAGGAGAAGATGTACGTATGATAGAGTCCACACGTGCACGAACACACGCAGTCAGGATACAAGTGAGGTCGTAATTTGGTGGAAACATCAGCGGCAGAACTCCTGAATGCAATTAAACACCCTGCCTCATCAGACCCTCAAATCAGTCATTCTCTATACCTTTCCCTCTTGTTGCGTTTTTTCCTTACCCCATCACTAACTATATAGTTAATTCACTGAGACTGAACATTAAATGTGTAGTTTTACGAAGTTAAAATGGGGCAGGGAGAACATGACTTTTAAAAAAATGGCTTTGCAAAATCAATCTACTTACAACTTTTTTTTAAAACAAAAAAACCTTGAATTCCAAACCTAATCTGCAAAAAAAAAAAAAAAAAAATGCTTTGCTGACTGAGGAGACTTCTAAGCAGAATATTTGCAGCACAGGTTTCTAAACAAAACACACATTTTACTCCGACAGATCAATTGAGCAGCACCAAATGTGACATGAGACACTGGTGGAGTGTCGCAGCGCTGGGACAATTATCCTAAACAAAATGTTTTTGTAGCTCAGTTTGCTCACTAGCTCATATGGACTTCCAAAATGCCTTCATTGCACCAGATGCCATAATGCAGTTACTGTGCAAAGTCACTCATTATAATATGAGGAATCACTGTTTGACTGAGCTGATGTTAGCTTGTGTTTTTCATAGTGAAAAGGTGTATTTATATACTTATTTATTCAAAGGCCATTACTGACAATGCATTATGTCACGTTTACCTCTTCTCTGCAGAGGTTGTGTTGATAAAGTAACACAGCTGCGGTACAAAACTACCACTATGAGACACACGAGGCCACTATAGTAAACAAATGGCATTTTTCTCCTACTGTTGTACATAAAAAGACAACATTCTTATTTCAACATCCAATTAACGTAAGTACCAATTTGTGCAGCTCATTATGCAGAACAGCACATATCTTCCTACATAACAAAACAGTGACAAAGATCAGCATACAAAATAATCCCTTACTCATTTCTAAAATGTAACCGCTAGAGTCACATTTAAACGATATTACTCACACATTGGATTTCCCAGTATGCACGGCAGACTAATAATATACATTATAATGGAGTAGGCCCATGATATTGCTGTTCATTTGTCTGTGATATAGTCAGGTCGGAGCACACCATGCCCCAAACCCTCTCCCATACCTAAGTTATTACTGTGAGCGGATGCAGACAATTTAGTCTGCGGTGTTCTCCTCCCTGCACGTACACACACACACACACACACACACACACACACACACACACACACACACACACACACACACAGAGTAATAAATGTCAGCCAAAGTTAAAGTTGCTATTAATTTAGGAAATTGGGATGTTTTTTTTTTTGTGTGTGTGTCTTTATTCCACCTACATTTTACTGTGTTTACATTCAAAGTAGAAGCATAGATATACACAAGTACACTGTGTGCAACCTTTCATTTAAATTAGACTTTGTTGGGAGTTTTGGTCTGTGGCAGGTATGATAGCATTAGCCCTTGTTTCCCGGCCTACCAGTACATACAGTGGTGTTGCTGGATAATGGCGGTTAAAAAGGGCCCCTTTTTAACCAGGCAGAGGTGTTCTGTATTTTAATCGAGGCTGCACAGAAAAAGGGAGATTGTAGTTTTGTGCGTGTGAAATGGATTCGCTCTTTGAGCTTTGCATTTAAGGGACATAGAACATTTGGAAAGGCGAGTATTTGACCCATGTCAGGGTTTTATCCCTCATTTGCTCTTATACACATTAGCAGCAGCACCTAAGTAAGTTATTTATTTGCTACTAAAATGTATTTTGGTGAATATGGGAATGTGTTTTTGTGTCCTCATCCAGGTATAATTTCAGATGTGGTCTCGGGGTTTCTGCCAGGAGCCTGCCAGCTCAGGTTCATCTCGGACCAGTGGTTTTCTGTTGTCAAATATTCTTTTGTTTCGCCTCAGCCTCCAACAGTTAAATTAAGGGGAAAAAGTGAACCCCAAACACGAAAGCGTAGGGAGAAAAAAAAAAATCCAACTTTTTCTATCACTGTATTTGGCACCAATATAGCTGTCATTTCTTTTTGTCTTCCTCTTTTGTTACTTTTTCGTTTCTGTCTCTACCACCAGTGTTTTGATGGCCTCAGACCCCAGGATGAAATGCGGTTGTTTCACTTGTCAAAAGAAATGCATCTCGAGAACTCATCTTGTCACGATGAGCCAGTGCTGCCAGTTCCATCGAGGGCTAACAGTCTGATGCCCTAAGGTGCTGCTCCATGGGTGTTATAAAAATAAAATACAAAATAAAGCTCTTCATGGACTTCTTTGGGTTCGTAGTGGCAATTTCTACAATGCAAAATATTACCACCATGTATCTGCAAAGGGTTGATAGGCCTGTTGATCAATACCAATTACTGCACACTGTTTGGGAACAGAACCTCTGCTTGGATTTCATGAACCTCCAAATCCTCAAACACCTTTGGAGCTAAGATGTATTGATGTATTGCTCAAGGACACTTCAGTGGGCCAAAAGCTTCTTCACTAAATAGCTTTAAAAATGTGTGTCCTCTAGCCTTTCAATACAAATACAGATTATAAATTCATAAGGTACATAATAATACAAAGATAAAATAATAGCCTATATTTCAAGAGTGCAATTATCTGGCTTCCAAAACATGGTTGAAAAACAGTGTTTTTGTTACCCACCAGGTTATATTGTCTTACTGGGTATTTGTGGTGGCCTTTCAATAAAGCAGTAATGTCACATTAAATGTCACAGAGCTAAGAAAGAGATTCTCCCCCACCATGAATCTTCTACTAATATACTCACACACCTACTCTGCCTTTGAATGTTTCTTCCAGTCCGCTGCCTTGCCTGAGGGTCCTCAGCCCCTTGTGGTGCTCGTGCGATCGACAGAAAGAGGAGGGACCTTCGATCGTCTCCTCACTTCCTCCCTTTCTGCTGCACGTCAAAGTCAACCGTTGCGCAAATACACCCAGATCAGGTGCAGAGTCCTGGCTCACGCTACACCCCCTCCTACCTCTCCCCGTTCACACACTTACCCTTTAACGCTAAACTTTGCTGTCAAATCTCCGTGGGCCACCGGAGCGCAAAGACAAATGTTTCCCGTTGAAATGAGAATTGATTTTCCCACCGGCCTCTGTAATCAGCGGTTCGTACATTTTCATTTTGATAAAAAGTGGTGAGGGGCATCGTTGCAGTAATGACCGTCCCTGTGGGGAACTAAAGGGCACCCGGGGGTGAGAGAGGAGGGATGCTGCTGAGCGAGTTGGAGGTGACCAGAACATTGTGTTGTTCTCAGGAAGGTCATGTTCCAGCAGGAGTCTCAGTGCCTTGTTGACACCGTCGAGTCCACTTGTTCATTGGAGCCTTTCCAAACTAGTTACAACTTTGCAAAGATTTGAGTGGCATATGACCATGTGTATTCACATACAACAACCTACAAATATGCAAGCTAGTGCTGCCTCCAACTTGACATCAGAATGGGCTGAGATAATCTACATGAAGAGTGAGGAAGATGAGAGGAGGGTGGACAGAAATCAAGAAAAGATAGAAACAATATTATGAATGAGTGACAGTGTATGCCACTCAGACAGTTTTACTGATGGGGAGGAGATGAGGGGAAGTGTATGGGGAGGGAAAGAATCGGAGCCAAGCTTAATGGCCTATGCAGCGACAAGTAGAGAGGTCAGGTTATAAATCCATGTGCTGATGTACCGGGCCAAGACTTGGCACGATCCCCTGCCAGCGGTTAGCGCTTGCTTTCCACCTGACTTCCTCTTTCTTCTTCTGGCTCTCATTCCTCTCAATCTGCCTCCTGTCGTATTGTCCCTGTCATGACAAAGACATCTGGGTTTCTATTTTTGACATGCGAAGCAGATCCAGACCTAAACTTTTTTGACACTTTAACTGCAGTCAGCGCCAATTGTAACGATCTGTGCACCGATATCTTTTCTTTTAGAAGTATAGGCCAACAAATAATGGAGAAAAACATGATCATCCGCATTTTTATGGATGACCTGGCACCCACAATGCCCCATGCTTTCCATTCGCCGTATCACCTCCTGCCTGGTTCTCCTATATTTACTGTCTCTCTCCACTAAGGACGAAAAACAAAAACATATTTTAAAGTTTATACATGCAATGTCATTACATGGATATCATAAATCTAACACACTGGACAGTTTTATTACACCACAATGCAGCTAATTTAATTTAAAGTGCCATCAATATGCTAGTGGCAAACCTGCGCCTCCTACACATGGAAGTGAGTTTACCCGAGGGAGCAGTGCAGTCGCTGTGGATCTGTTCAAGTGTCATCCCTTTGGAAGGATACAGAAAAGAAGGATTTTTGGTAAATGATGAAAGGCCCTGTAGCACCTTGTGCTACAGCTTTTTTGGAATGTTTTCATTTTGAGGTTATTATTTGGCCTCGGTTCTCCTCAACTTGATGTTTTTAATTCAGAAATACTACTGTCCTTACTATTTCTAACAATACTTTAGGCCTGGAGAGAGCTGGAGAGCTTTATAAGCCTCTGATGGCCAAATCATCCATCTTGTTTAGAATTTGTTTTTTTAGATTTAATGGTGGAAATTAATTTGATCTTCTGAATAGGATGGGTTCTCTCTGTGTGCCTGAATGCACATTAAGATAACTTCAAACTAGTATAATGTTCTAATTGCAAATTTATGCTATTTTCTTTCTACCTTTAATTCATACTAATGAATAGCTTAGGTTACTGTATTCCAAAACTAATTTAAATGTACCTTCGTGCATGAATGGAAAAACAGTCAGGATGGAAAAACAGATACAAAACAAAGATACTCCCACTTCACTTCTGTTGTTTTTGTGCATATGCAAAGGGCATGACGCTCACTCAGTATGCAGAGGTGGAAAATGTATTCAGATCCTTTCATTAAGTAAAAACCATACTGTGAAAATACTCCACTACAAGTAAATGTCCTGCATTCAAAATCTTACTTAAGTAAAAGTATGTAAGTATGATCACCAAAATGTTATGAAAGTATCAAAAATAAAAATACTTTCATTGTGCAGTAAAATACTCCCATTAAATATGATGTTTTTGGATGAATATTACTGCTGCATTTATGTTTATTTTGCAACTGTAGATAATTTCACCTGCTTCATTGGATGTTGCTTAGTTTAATCTACTTCAGTGCATCATATTGTATAAGAGCATCATATCTTTGGAGAAATGATGTCCTGTGAGAATTACGTATCTCTAAAAAGTCAACTCTTCAGCACAAAAAAACAGTCCTGTTTTCAGCTTTGTGAAATTTTGCAGTGAATCCAAGAGGGTTTTAAAAAAGGTTATTTATCTTCACAAGTTTAATTTTCCCAACACGAGGGATCATTTAAACCCTCATATTCATCAGAAACATTAAAATTGAAAGTTGAATTTGGAGAGACATGTTTTCCCTGGACAGGAAGGGAATGAAAAATTATAATCTTAAAAGTAACTAGTGACTAAAGCTTTCAGTCAAATGTCATGAAATGTGCAGTAAGGTATAAAGTTGCATTAAAAGTATAGTAAGAGTACCTTGAACTTTTACTTGAGTAAATGTTCTTGGTTACATCCCACCACTGCTACCATGTATCATATTTCAAGTGCATGTACATGATGTTTGCCCACTGCAGCACTGACAGCAGGTACAACACTGTATTTTTTTTTCAGACATATATGCATGCTGTTTGACATGTTTGTATTTGGGGCATCACCTTCACAAGTCATTGCATACACATTTAACCCATGGCAGTGGGCTCTGTAAGGCACACTGATGAAGCCAAAGTCATTTGCATTAAAACACGTGGTGCGCCTCATTGTCACCTGTCCACCTATTTCCAGGGAATGATCGCCGAGATAGGAATGGACTGTGAGGGTGTAGAACTGTGAATGTGTCTGTCCGTGTGTGTCATAGCAGTGCTGTAAAGTGTGTGGTGGGAATATGCTACCTTTTAGCCTTTGTATCCCTTGACATTTCCGTCACAGTGGCCCAGTTTCTCATCAGTTTGATCATGAAAAGATAGTTGGACAGAGGTAAAATACTCTCCATTTCCCGCTGTATTATTCAGTTTAATTCACCCTCTCTCACAAGAAAATGATCTCCTTTATGGCCTTTGTAATTCTCCACTTTATCCAGATCTATCACATTTAGAAAAACAGGGAGGACTCACCCCCATGGCTTAATGCACTGTATTTCTCATGGTAGGTTGGACTGTTAAGACTAATTGAAGCACAGCATGGCGTTTGATAAACAAGCTGTTCTCCCTACTGCATGCGACTAATAGAATCTCCGCAGTTGAATTAATAATGGTGAAATAATTTAATCTGTGTTTATGTGTGTCACTGGGGATTGAACAAGTGGGGAGGACATTAGTTGGAAAACAAAGATATGTTTTCAACATAATTGTGCCATACCTTTAAAGTCTTGACAGACCGGGGGCGTGTGATTAATGGACATGCTGGCCTATTTTTTTCAAGTAATTTCATGCATAAAACAAATATTACACAACAAAAAGGGATTTGTTTATTTTGAAGGAAATACATTTTTCTGGGGCATCAACCAACATTGTGCAGAAATGGAAAGGATATCCCATCACATTTCCTGATGACAATGTTGATTGTCTCTCCAGTCACCCAGTGTTCTGTGGCAAAGGGCACAAACATTTCAGAGAAAATGGTCTCAAGGACAACGTATAGAGTGGCATGACCAAAAAAACGAAGTTATATCAAGATAGTGAGTAGTTTTTGTCGTTCACTTTTGGATGTAGTAGAGTTGGTAGTGAGCTGGCAACAGTGTTACAGCAGGTTTGGCCAAAACCTGAGTGAGGAAGAGCAGGACAAGATCTTCATCACTTGATGATGTAGAATCTATACTTTTCTGAAGAATGAGCTGACACAACTCTATTCAAACCTGTTCTTGAACAACTTGTTTCAAATTTGCATCGCTGCCCGTATGAATATGTTTGATGCAAAGTATTCCCAGGTGTTTATTCATCATGCCCCCTGTATGCAAAGGCCTTTATAATACTATAGTACTAGTATAGTATAGTATAGTATAGTATAGTGCTTTTGTATGTTGTATCTAATTCTCGTAAAAAAATGTATTTAATCTTTTCACTTACTAAAATATAATACCCCCAAAAAATATTTTTGTTTGTTTATGCTCCAAATATGGCAGAATCCTCGATGCCACACAAACCCAGTTGTTTTGTTTAGTTGTGGATTTTCCCTGAACTGCTGGTTTCAGGTGTAGTGTGCCTTCAAGTGGCTTCAGTCGAGTGGCTAGTTGGTTACAGACTGCCAAGTGGCACTTTACAGATTATTCAGTGTCTGCAGTAGAGGCACCCTGTAGCAAAGTGCAGGACGAGAGTAAAACACAATAAAAATCTGTGGCAAATGGAAACATCTTTCTCAGGCTGGCAGCGAGTTGGCTTGCTGGGTTATTGTAAATGCGCTGTCAGTGAAAGACCGAAGGCTGCCTTTCAAATTTGATTGAAGCTGACATTTTGTTGGCGTTCACCCCGCCGCCCTTTCTTGATACATGGAATCAGCCCCGGTTTGCTTGTCGGACGGTTTCCATTAGTTGGGCGGTTAGGTGTATTAGAACGGCTCCCCGGTGGATTACAGTGTTGATAGTCTGTCAATCTCTCACACTCAAATGTCAGGATTCACAGAGACCTCTCCTCCTTCCCTCTGTTTATCGTGCCCTCATTGATTGAAAGCCTTGATTGATATCTACACAGCAAGGATTCATCTCACAGTAATCACCTGAAACCTCAAGGATGCAAATGTCTGTGCCTTTTTATATGACATGATTGCGTGTCAAATCACATTTAAATGGGTGTTAAAATCTGTAGTGGTGCTTCCCTCCTCTTCTGAGTTGTCACACAGTATCAGGAGATCATAATAATTCATGTGTGTGCAGTATGTGTGACATAGAGTAAACTAGAAAGTGTGGCCATTTCAGACAAATCAATTTTAAATAGTTATTATTTTTAGGGCTTCTCTAAATGACTGACTGCAAGGCAAAAACAAAGCAACTTCCTGAGTGACATCTCATGACATCGAGTGTGACACAGAGTTGGTTTCAAAATGGAGGCGACGGTTTGGGAAATTTAAGAATGAATCATAAAATCAGGTGACATTCATTCACATACATTTTGAAATCAGAAATTATTTTTGCCAACACAGCTCAGATAAGTTGGTCTTTGAAATCAATCAAAACGAGACTGCATCCATTTCTGTCAGCAGCAGTAACACTGCAGTGGTAACAGTAGCTAACTGGTATTATAATGAAAAAACAAACTAAAAAGAGATATGTAGGAGGTGGCTGAAGGCGTCATCGCTCAGTGAAAACATCTATCTACTGTTGTGTGTATAGTGGCTACATTTACATCACAGCTTGTCACGTAAATAAATCTTCAAATATCTACATTTTATGTCATCATTTGTCTTAGCTAAGGAATACTTTTATACCAGTAACTAGGTCTACAATGATAAACAAGATAGTCAATGTGTATCACAGTTGGCGTGTTGGTCCAGAAATGTTTCAGCTGCTGAGAATGAGTCTTTCAGCTGACTTTTTTTTTTCTGCAGCACTGACCAGATCAAAGTTTATCTCCTGATGCAAACTAAAGGAAATTGTTTTTGCCTGAGAGAATTATAGCAACACTGATAGTCGCCTTTTTACCTGTTTTATCTTCTTTTTGAGTTCTGACTTTTATATTTTCCAGGATCTGTATTTACAATTAGACACAATAAAAGATTAAATACCACAGGGATCAATTTTCTTCAGCAGCTCAGAATGAGCTCAGAATGATATAGTGTATAAAAAGGCGCGAGGAACAAATGCACAGCTATGACCCAATCTGTTTGAGGATGGAAATGAATTCAGTCTTAAGCAATTCCGGTTGAGTGACAGGCCTGACGAGAGGCCTTGATTTCCCCACAGCGCCGTCGCTCCATCTTAAAGCTAACCTCATACATAAAAAGACCACCAATTAGGAGTTAGTCAGGGCTGCCCACCATCCTGGATTATGATTCCATAATTGAGTGTGCTGGAGGTCACTACACTTACTCTATCTATGCGGGGGGGGATTTTATTTGGAAATGGCCTTGCCAACAGAAGGTGATGGCTTGTTAATAACTGCCAGCTCCAGGCAAAATTGCCTGTCAATGAAGGTAATTGGGCTCAAAAGCCATTTTTTTGCACTGTCACTTTATCTACATTCAAACAATCTGCAAAAACCTGAAGAAAAAGTCAGTCAGTTATATCATCATGCTGCTGAAGCACAGCTGACATGTTGGGTGATGAAGTAACTCCAAGTTAGACACGCTGTTATTTGAGCTATTTTACCCTCTCCCACTGCATGTGCCCCTTTTGTTTTTGGTGTCAGAATAGTTAAGTGCAGTGGTGGAAAGTTACTTTATCTCAAAGTATAAAAGTATATAAAATAAATATAAAGTCTGCAAAAGCATTAGGTACACAACCTCATACAGTACTTTATGTTTGATATTTTAAGTACATTTGGATAAGAGTACTTTGACTTAAGTAAGATTTGAATACAGGACTTCAACTAGTAATTGAGTACTTTTTCATTGTGGTACTTAAGTAAAAGATCTGACTATCCTTCTACCACTTGTAAAGAGCTCATCTGGTGCAGTTGAGTGTTCAGTGCCGGTAGATGCCTTTCAGTGTAGTCCTTCTTTGAGGATTAAGTTGGATTAGTCTCTTCTTATTGCTGCACTGAACAACAGTATTTAGCTCTGTCAGTTTCTTGAACACACCTGTCTAGTCCAGCTGGCTGACGAGTCTGTGTACATATATGTTCTCAATATCACACAATGTCTTACTTTGAAGTGAATTAGCAGAGCAGCTGGGTCACCACTGGTGCCCAGCACTGTTTTATTCTCGTCTTCCTGTCCTCACTCCTCCACTCCCACATCTCCCTCCATTCCTGCTCGTGAACTTGCTTGTCTCTAACCCACCGGTTGACGCCAATCAGGTTAGGTCTGGCGATCACAGGGTGGATGCTATTGAGGGGAAGCTGAAAATAGCACTGAACGATCAATAGGCAAGCACTGAAATTCAAGAGGAGGAAGGAAATGCATAGCAAATGCAATTGAGCTTTGGGGCAGCAGGAGCCACTGAGGCAGCAAAAGAAGCAGCGGAGGCTCCTGCATACATTATTACACAGGTGTTGCTCTTTTATGACGAAGCTCATGGGCAAAAAAAAAACCAGCATATATAAATGGACTTTTGTAGTTTCGCTGAGGCTAAGAACAAGTATTGACTTTAATATTAACTGGAAGTGAACACATATTTATAAGAGAATCTGCAAGTGAGAAGTGAGAGATACAACCAGTTTAGACCTGAGGGGCATTTGATCTGGTACCAAAGAAAGAGGAATGAATTGAGCTCTACCCTTCAGCCATACCTCACCTTCATAGCTCCCATAAAGCAGGAAATGTTGCAGTATAAAAAAAAAGGGAAACTGATTTACAAATGGGGAAAACTGTAAAAGCAGAGATGAAACACTCTTGATGCGGTAGCTCTCAGCTGTGTATGAGTGTGTACATAAAATTGAGTGGGAGCCCAGAGTTTGAAGACGCATAAAAGCGCTTCCCTCACCATCCTCCCCTCTGGACCCCTCGTTCCACTCCTGCATATCACCTCCTATTGTCTCTCGTTCTGCCTCTTCCTCTCTCTTTCATCTACTTGTATTTACGTGTATCATTTTTGCACGGGCATGACAGGCTGATTGAAGCCATCAATTATTTCGCTAAATGCAACACAGTTCTGGCCAAAGTCCTCCCTTCAACACCTGCCACTGACTCAACTCTGAAGCTGCCTGGTGAATTATTCACAAGTGCCCTCTCTTCCCCCCTCGGCTGCAGACCTGCACAGCCACTTCCCTTCTGGACTTGATTGGTTTTCAGTCTAAGGTGGCAAATAAAGCAGAAGTTAATGCACACATCATTGCGGGGTTCATTCTGGATTCGGCTCCCATAGGGGATTTATGTTGCTTTCATTAGCGCGGCCTATCGGAGACGGCAGCATAATCTTACAGCTGCAAAACGATTCACATGGGTGTGCTCAGATGGAGCTTGGAGTGTGGCTATCAGGTAGTGACACGTGTCAGCCATAAGGTTGATGGCACAATGGAGTGACGGGGTCGGAGCGTAGGTCTGAGAAATGATCTGAGACCAGCTTCGGAGGTCATGCAACAACAACAAAAAAGCATTAAAAGCATATTACAGATGGAGCTTTTATAAAGCAGCACCTGGAGATTAGAGAAAGAGGCAAAATTTGATATACCCTCTGGTTACAATGGGATTATTTGTCTAAAATGTCGTATTACTATTTAAAGCCATATCAGTTCTTGAATAGAAGTGCACTGAGGGCTGATGAAGGGATGTGTGTGGTGGTAGGGCGTCTAGGTTTTAACATTAAAGTCAATAACAAGCATGACAGAGTACACAGTGTGGTGCTGGAGGAACACACATACACTCACACAGTCAGACTGGATGACTGCATCCACCCATGCAATGTGCTCAGATGTTCTTTCTGTGAAGCACATGCATCATGCCCACACATTTCTACTACCCAATGGCCGAACAGTACTTTTATTATTAATTCAGAATTAGATTCATTCATTTTGGCTTTCCTGTAGAGCATAACAAAAAAAATCATATAACCGCAATACAGCTTAGATCTGTTTTATTTAAAAGAATAATAAAGAAGGACGGTTCAGCAAATACAAAGCACAAGAGGGTCCCAGCTGAATTTATGTTATGATTTTGTTTAGCTGTATTAACTAAAGTTGTGCAGTCAGACAATCTGTTAATATTCAGATAGGTCTATTTGTTATCTGTCAGTGCAGCTGACCAGGTAGCTTTCAAATCCAGCATCCAGTCCAAGTTAGGACACCTTGACACCAATATTACAAGCTGGCACCACGACAAAACGTGAAATAGTCACACTTTGGCCTCCATCCGTGACAGTTTCACATATTCCTGTACTGGACGAAAATGAAATGGACTGAATGCATACAGCCATGTGATTTACAGAAAAAATTAACTTTTAGGAGAAACATATGTTAGGGATTTGTGACAAAAAACATGGTTGGGGTTAGAAAAAACAACATGGTTGGGGTTAGGAACAAGAACATGGTTGAGGTTAAAACAAAAACAACAATGTCACTGTCACACTTAGAAAGGCCAAGGCATGACTATCTCATGTTTTGCTGTAGTAGACCAGCATGTGTATTTCATGCTTTGAAAATGAAAACCCCATTGAGAAGAGAGCCAGAGGAAGTGGCATGAGGAGCAGGAAAAAGTCAAATTAGTGGGCCACTGATTCCACTGCCACATTTATCTCAGGGTTTGGCAACAAGGAAATTGTAACCACAGGTGTTCTTCTTAGTAGACAAATAGGACTTCCCACAGTCCCATCTGGTATTGATCTATGTGTGTGTTTATGCTTTGGCTCTATAAAGTTGTGGAGGATGTGTTTTGTATTCTAATCCAGCACTGCAATTTATATGCTCAATGCCATCATTGACACACACAGAAAAACCTCATCAGACTGGCGAGCCCTTCATCACGCTGCTTCTGTTGGTCTCAGTGGACACCAATCAGAACACCAGCTCTGATTTGAGCGGCCACCGCAGCTGTCCAATGTTGGCTTCACTGCTCACCTGTATTGACTGGGTTATTAGCTCCTCCTGACTGATGCAATCAGGTGTAAATGATTATTGGATCGCTGGAGAAGCAAATGATATGGTGTAACCACAAGTTACGGGAGGAAAAATCTGTCATCCGTGGAGATTTTATTGACATCCTAACATTGAAAAGATGGAGGGAGAAGGAGGTGAAGGATCTCCAGCGAGTATTATAGTGAGGAGATGCAGTCACAAATCACGATTTACATACATGCAGTTCTAGTCATATATAAATTGAGGTTGTATATTAACAGATTTGCGGTATGGCTAGTAATAAAACAAAGATCCTTGGCTTTCCATCTCTGTTATTTCTCTTTAAAGACCATCTTTCCTCGGCTCACAAGGACATTTTGGCTCCCTAAGGCGAAGACTTCCGTGTCTGTCAGTGCGTTGAATGGGATACAGAGCGGCAGTTCTCAGTGATTCGGCTGAGGTCATCCTACTGTTGTCTGCGGCGTAGGTACACGGCAGATGGGCCCAGCCCCCTTGGTGAAATTAGTAAAGCAGTTGTCCTTGGTGGCATTGGCTGTCTTTCACTGACTATTGTAGTGCAAGAGATTGGGGACTAATGATTAGCTGGCTCTTATTGAATTAGCTCCCAGTAATCGCTGTTTTATTGTTTTCATATTTTCTCTTTGGAGTAAATAGAGGGTTGCAGATTAAGGGTGTGGGTGTGGATATGTGTGTGTTTTGTTGTTGTGTAATCCAGCCAGTGGATGCTCACCTTCATGAGGGGGTGATTGTGAGGTTTTTGAAAGTTGGTACCAAAGTTTTACTTTTGGTGCTGATACTTAAATTGTAGATGTGACCATCAACTTGTCAAAAACAAAACAAAAAACACATCACATGTTTTTCCCTTGAGTCTCATCAGAAAAGACACTTTTCCTGCCATGGGAAACTTAAGCTATTCACGGAACAAATTAATGTTTTTGGATTTGACATTTCTTCAAGAAAGAGGCAATTTCACCTCAGTTTATTTAAACAGACAATCATAAAACTGTAAGTAAAGAAGATCAATTCCTCTTCAGAGGCTGATATCACTGCCTGAAATATCTTTTCTTCCTTCCTTTGATTGTCTGATCCTTAAAATGTATTTTCTTACACACCACAAATAAAGCCTGTTTTTTTTTTTACTTTGCTCAACTTTTGTGACTTATGGCTTATGAATGGGCAGTTGAATTAATTACAAAAATGCATTAACATGCACAAGGACTAGATATGCAGTGAATTATTTATTAAAATTGTGTTGCCGTAAACAATGTTTTGCTTTGTATGCTGAACCATCTACTCCAACTTTCACCTTAAGTGGTTTTGTGGCACTATGACAATGCTTCAGTACTTCGCTTCTGAGACAAAATGGTCGTCATTCACTTTAACATCAGATGCTTGTTGGGTAAATGCAGGTCATTTCAAGTGTTTAAAGAACTACTGATATTGTCGTTTTCTAATGGAGGAAATGTACACTGCGAAAATAATTTTCTGGAGAAAAATTGTTCCCTGTCTAAAAGCAGCCACGTACAGGAAGAACACCTTGAAATAGCATTTGAACATCCATTCTCAGTCAGTCTTGTATCCTGTTTAAACAAATTGAATCAAATTGTAATGGCCCGGTGTGTTTTCTCCTCCTGACCTCGCTCTCCACCCTGCAGTCTCCCTCCTCGCTTTCCTTGAGCACTCTGCCCACTTCATATCCTCCAGCACGTCCTTCAGGGGAGGTGGAGGCACTGAAAGCAGAAATAGCCACTCGTGCATCACCACAGTCACACAGCCTTGTTCGCTCCTCGTCTCTCACTCCATCTCCCTTTTGTCTTTTAAACAAAGGGGCAGCGTGTTAACCCTCTGAGAGTACTGCATTGACCCAGCACCTTGTAGCTCCCACGCTATTCCCCACTTCTCCATGGTACATTTTTAGCGCACTTATTATAAAATGTGTTATTGGTGTGTTCATGACAGCTGAATGAGAAACGCAGGGCTCTGATTGGTGAAGGATTCACTGCCCTCTGAATTGCTCAAGGATCTTTTTTCTCTCTTCATTTTTTCACTCCCATCCTTCATTCCTCTTCCAGTTTGTATTTTTTTTTCTCATGTTCTTCAGAGTCACTGCAGAGAAAAAAGAGTGACATAAAATAAGAATAAGAATTCAGAACAGAAGTGAAACAGACATGATTTTAGTTGTTTATTTTGAAAAGCCTGATCACATTTAGCCTGAACCAGTTTTACAAAAATGCTTTTCTTGCTGTTTTTGCGTGTAATTGGGGTTTGACTTACTGAGACAGCAGCTAATTGCATTATCAGCAACGTGGACTGATTTCTAGTTAATGCTATCGCCATATTGGATTAGTAACTCAGTGAGCGTCACGCTCCAATGGAAGTTTAATGACCGCGCTGCCTCAACTCTGTCTGGCATATTGTTTGCTCTTATGAAATAGTTACAATATGTTGATTTATTCCTGGTACTGTATTTTCTTTCAGCTTTTATAATTCACTGCAGCTCCTCTGCATACTCTCTCAGTATACTCACTCACTCTGTACTGTTACTTAGATTTATGTAGAACTCATGTTAATTTAGTCATCCCCGCTCACAACCTTCCTTTACATATTTGCAAAAATTGCTCTAGTAAATTGGGTGAATCTTTCAGAAAGTTCACCAAACCGTACTGATCGTATCTTCTTCCTGCCTTTTTTGACAAATAACTCCTATTTCCTTAATTGAACACAGAATTTTGAAAAAGGACTTCACAAACTTGGCCCTTGTTAAACAAGCAGTTACCGTAGCTACGAGCCATCATTGTGCTGATGTTTTGTGTGCATGTCTAGCAGCTTCAGTTTGGGGCTTTCAGCACTAAATGTTCGATTTATGTGCTGTGACACAACCAAGCAGCAACCAACAGTGATATCACCCAGTGGTTTGTGAAAGGCCTTTATGAAGCATCGAGCTCAGATGATGGCCGTCACCATCCTGCCAGTTCGGAGCAGTTTGGACCCAGAAGTGTCCATATTTGGACGATCTGGGGAGTAACGAGCGATTGTATACCCGAAAATACTACTGTACGTCCCGCCCACCAATAGCCGTAAACTGATTGCACCACGGGCCTGTCAATCAAACAGACACGTCCCCAAAAAAACATCTTTTTGAGGCTTATTTTCGAATTAATGATGGGATTATATTTAGATGGACCGCCAGAAAATTTATAAGGAGCAACTTTAGCTGGCAAAACCTAAATGACTTGTGGAAAAATGTACTGACTTCATATTTCATGAGAGAAGTTAACTGGGAGTCTATGGAGCCAGAGGCTTTTTGGAGCCAGAGGCTTTTTGGAGCCAACCTCTAATGGCACTCGGTGGTATTGCAGATTAAGGCACTCCCGTGTTGGCCTCATTTTTCAGACCCAGAAACTACGTCCAATATTATATAAAGTCAATGAATACAACAGGCATTTTAAATAACCAGCAACCACAAACATATTATTTTTGCATATAGTTTCTATCTGACAAAAGTCAGGATTGAGTAGCCCAAGAGATTTAATGAACACAAACTCTGAGCTTTGCTGTTTATTTATGTAGAATATGACATTCAGGGGAAATTTTAGACTGGATGCATGAGCACTCTAATGTGCTAAATCTTCCCGCTGCTGTGGCCTCCAACTCACAATGTCGTACATTTTAGCCCTGCGAATGTTCCTGATGTTAATTCTTGGGATGTTAAAATTCTTGGAACTTTTAGTGGAAACATATCTATTAATCATACGTGTGGCTACATGCAGTTCATTTACTGTTCAAAGTCATTCACCGAGCACCCACATCACAATTATTCAATGTAGTTATTTTATCGTTAGTTTTCAAGGAAGTTGACTCAAAATGACATAAGTCGATGCTCTTTTAGGTGAAGTTTTTGAATATAGCTGTGACCTCCACCCTGTTAGCCATTGTGCTTTGTTTGTAGCCCCTGGTAAGACTGCTACGTGTCAGGACATGGCGGACCGTCCCTGGCATTGAGATTGATCGGCTGCAGCATTGGGGCAGACAGGCCACTGATTGCAGACAGTGATGATCACACATGTCAGGTGCTCAGCGCAAATACCCACTTACACCCTCCACAGCACACATGCTGTAGAAGATATGTACGCTAAAGAAAAATATGCTACTGCTCAGTTACTAAAACCAGGTTAAACACACAAATACAAAGCAATAAAACTATATGAGGGTGATACATTAATTTCTACTGAAATGAAGGATGGAGATCGCATGAGAGATTTGAGTGGCCCATGGCAAGAACAATTTGGTATTTAATGAATTAGATCCTTTCTCTGTTCTTGTCTTGAGGACTCTCTTTCAGGCTAGCTCAGCTCTGCTATCCTGCTTGTTTAAATATCAAGATCATGTATCACCGCAAAGCTTGGAACGTATGATTATATATTTTTCAAGTATTCCGACAATAAATAGACATACAGAGCATGACAATTATAAAATATGGCCGCTGCGTACATATCATCTGCCTTTTCTTATGAATAGGCACTCCAAATTATATTTCCAAACACACACACACACTCTACAATGTGAGGAAAAACAACTGAGTGGAAAGTTTTTCTGTGGAAAAAAAAAACCTGCTCCTTATCAAACTTTAACTATTGTGGCTGCGTCAGATGTGTGCAGCTACAGTCAGAGTGAAAAAGCTGTGCCAGCTTCTGTTATGGTGCTTTTCGTCTTGTACATGTTGAGAAGTAACTCAATGTTATATTTGTCCTCCATATGTAGTTAGTTAACCAGAGTGTTCAGAAAAAGTCACAATGAACGGAAAAATATGTCCAGGAATGCAAGATGAAGTTTAACAGGCAGCCTTATGACTGCATTTTATTTTCCTTTTAAAATAACAACTTTTGTGAAACGACTGCCACAAAAGCTGTCGTGACAGTGTCAGTGTTACAAATAGCTTTGCCGAGGCGTTAAACCTAAAGTGCCTCAGCTTTAAGCACCGAGAATCGCACGGTTTGTTTAAATAAAAGATCAGGGTTGGGATTCCAATAAGAAATCTTATATAAGTAACATTTTGTACGTCAAATAGTTTTCTTTATATACCTATAAATAAGTTAAAAACATTACATTATGTAAGTACCTTGCTTACAAGAAATCCACATTGAGTTTTCCTTTGTAATGAAATCAAACACGGGTCTCCCTGGTGAAAATCCGAACTTTATTATGCTCAACCACCCCTGACTTCCTCCCTAAACTGACTTTATAACCTTCTTTGACCCCGATCATGCACTCATGTACTTTTCACGCCTAGGCAAAGCAAAACGTGACATGGACACACTATCCGCTACAATACTGACCGGTGTATTAAATACGTTGGTGTGGTACTAGGCTCGGGATAATGGTGAATGGCTACAGCTTAACAGTTTCTGTAGTCGCATAAGCAGAGTCATACAGTCAGCGAAGTGGGAGTTGTACAACAATATCTATCTAAAGTTTGCTAACATTAACCTCCATGAACTACTGATCATGCAGACCAAAAAAACACTGAAGCATTTATGGATTAATGGTGTTTTTATTCTTAAGTATTGAAATAATAAGTTTGCGCCTCCTTCTCTCACTTTTATCACCTCCACTCAAACTTGACACTGACTTATGTTTATGCTTATAGCTCATTCTACCCATACACTATTGTGTGTCTGTGGTTAATATGGTACTAATAACAAGCTCTAGAATAGCTGGAGCACTTTTTAAGGCATCGAAAGCCCCCCAAAAACAGTTTTACTTGTGATTTGAGTGATGTATTATGGACGCTCGCTCTCTCCATCTCTAGCCTGGGAAGTAGCCACAATAACAACCCAGGCCTAATAATGATTCCTAATAGGGAGCAGTAATTGGAAATAGCAACTTCATTAGTGAGTGACAGCAGCAGGTGATAAGACAGGGGAATACTGTGTAGCCAGTGATGCTAGGAACTCATTATCTGCAATGCATGCCCCACTCCTTAATTATTTGAGAGGATCTTCACAGTCCCTCTCTCCCTTTGACTGTGGATTTTTAAGTAGTTTCTTTAAAAGAGATATTTGGGGTGCCTCTGTTATCTGTGTTTGGGAGGTGGATGGCCTTGGGATGAAAGCGATGAAACGGAAGAGGAGCTGTAATGAGAATATCCTCGCTTCGGCCTTTGATGCAAAGCAGACGCAGCTATCCATATTTCTTTTTTTTTTCCGTCTGTTGTTGTTGTTGTTGTTGTTGTTTGGGTTAGCCTCGCCGCAGACTGTTGCAGTTGTTTGATTTTTAATATGCCCGACATTACTTGCCAACAGTTTTCATTAGCAGCTTATTATCGCTACCCAAATATAATATGTCACCAACAACACAAAAGTTTAGCTTTAGCACATAACCAAAGAAATGTTCCTCATATTCCCCCTGAAAGCGAGGTTCATTAAAATAAGCAGTCTTCTGGGAACGTAGAGCTTACATGATGCTTATCTACTGTGTGCTTTATGCTGAAGCAACACAGCAGACAGCGGGGGAGGGGAGGGAGGGGGAGACAATCAAGTCTCCCTGCATATCACATGCTGGGACTCTGGCTAGACAAAAACACATGTCTGTGTGAGTAAAATTGCGATTTTGTGTTGTCTATATCTGTAACATAATCACACTGTATGGTAAGCAGAAATAAGCAAGCATGATTGCTGGAGAGGTGAAGCACTGTGAGCCCCTACATGTGTGTTTCTGTGAGTGGATTCTTTAACCTGCTGCAGAGTTTGATTACTTTACAATAGATTTGCTCTCCTTCGGACCCTGATTGGCTGCCACTGAGAGGGCAGCGGGGAAACTGAAGGAGACAAAAGAGAACGGAGGGAGAGGAAAAGGAGAGGAACAGAGAGAGCACTTGAACTCTTGAGTGGCATTGTTGATGCTAATGTGCTGCCCAGAGACAGAGAGAGGGGGGGAGAGAGAGAGAGAGAGAGGGAAGAAAGAGAAAATTGAAATAGTAAAAGTGATTGAAGGAAACAGGGGAGTCTGGATTGCTAATGACACTGAATAGACAAGATCACAATGATTGAGAGAAGAGATAAGATTATCTCTTATTATCCGCACTTGCATTTAGATCAGAGGGAGAATAGAAAAAGAAACTGAGAACAAGTAAGCTGAAGGCATGTAGAAGTCTGAGCTGCAGCAGTGTGGTAGAAAGAAAAAAAAGACTCAAATTACAGTACAGGCTTTTGATTAAACATGATGACCGGACATCACAGGCATTGTGCAAGCCAAGGCTCAAAGGTCAAACTTATCATGCTCTTTAAAAAGCATGATCTACCATTGCATCCCCAAGGCCATACACACACCCATAAACATAAACACACACACACACACACACACACACACACACACACAAGGCTTCCGTTCCTTTGTGCAGCGAGATGTAATTGGGACTGATTAGCTCCCCGTCTGTGTTGTCCTCTGTGCCATCCTCCATGCCAGATCCATTTGCCTACAGGGGTTCCCAGCTCCTCTGGTTGAGAGTGGTGTCAGGCTGCCGCAGGAGGCTTATGACCAATTGTATATAACATATTGCCATCATACAGTTGATGCAGCAACATCATTCAGGATTATGAATATAGATTTGTAAACATCAGAAACAATTTTAAGATGAACTAATCCATCCAGGCAGGTATTTCAGCCGGGGGGTGAGCAGTTCAGCATGAAAAACGCACACACACACACACACACACTCACTAGCCCAGGTATTAATCAGTGGATGTTTTAGAGGGAGATTCCAGCATCTTGCGGCCATCTGTGGTCGTGAACAGACTAACAATGCTTTGTTTACCGCCAGGACCAGCCAAACCAGGCAGCGGTGCTGCAGCCAAAGAACTGTCGCATCCATCTTGATTGGAATTCAAATGGATCACTCTCGCTGGGATCAATATGGCATGATAATGATGTTGTGACATTTGGAGGGGAGATTGTGCGAGCGGATGTGTGTTTGCAGCCCTCGTAGCGATACACTGAGCGAGTTGTCAGTGTATATATGCCCCTACCTGCGTCTGGGTCTGTACTCACACGACCGTTTGTGTTTTCTCTGCAGATGCGTCTGGTCAATGATAACATCATCAGTAATCTATTGCTCATCTAGTTATTTTACTTTTGCACTTAATCACCAACGTTGGCTTTTACATCCAGAGTTCCCTTTAAATCTTCGGATGACTCATTGTGTGATTTGCTTTAGTGTGGATCACCAGGGAAACCAGAAAACTTTGATGTAGAACATTGTTCTGATTTGTTTTAACTAGATGAACTAAAAATAGTTAGAGTATGTCCACCCAGAGCGACATCTCCCTACTTCTCATCTCATTTGGCATTAATGAAGAACTCAGAGGAAATCAAATCAGAGTGCAGCATTGGGTTGGAGGAAGAGGAAGTCAGTAAATCATCTCTCTGGACTTTTCTGGAAAAAGCATACTCGTAATAAGTTCCTGTATCAGGTTTCTGAACAGTCTAAATGAAATTTTAATTGAAAGTTTTTCATTATGGCATTGAAATACATATCTCACTTTTGTGATTTTTTTTTTTTTTTTTCCTAAACCAAATTCTTGTTGATTCCAATGGGGCGTCTTTTTTTTGTTTTCAGTATTGAGTTGTATTTTTTTCACATACCATTCAGCTGACTCATTTTTGGCCTCACGACTACCACAGTCCACCCGCTCTTCCATGCTGAATTGGTTTTAGCTGGAGCAGCTAGCTTTATGAGCGACATCAGCGATCTATCAAAGCGGATGAGGACAGCCCTTTAGCGCCATTGATCTCTCCACTCTGCAGAATGTGCATATATGCCCTCTATACATCACTGCATGACGCTTTATCAAGAGATGGATGAAACACAGTGGCAAGCTTTGGTCTGCATTAGAGATACTAAATATTTCTGAGGGTGCTTGCTCTGCTGATTAATGGCTTCATAAAATGTCCACAGCCTACTCCTCATCTTTAGGCAGCTTTTCAATCACATGATGCTGTCCGACACTTCTGCTCGAAGCTTTTGGAAAGACTGAGACTTGAATCTGATTTGTGCTTGCTTGTTTTTGGATTGTAACATTTATATTGACATCCTCTGCGTCATGTGATTAGTGTCAAGAGGAACCGTCTGCTTTACTAAACTATTTTTGTTCTTCTTTCTTCCTGCTCCGTCTGTTGACATTTTTTTTTTTGCTCATTCCTGCCTCCTAATCGCTCCTCTCTCCCTACGCTTTCCTGTTTTTCAACCTGTCCCGTCTGTCCGGCTCCTGAAAGAGTTGGCTGCATTGTAGTGAAACACTATTAATTACCTTGTCATCCCTCGGCAGTTGGCAGTGACAGGTTTTAGACCAGCTCTCTGAGGAGGTGGGCGGACACCGGCGCTAAATTAAAAAGCCGGGAGAGCTTGTCATATCCTGTCACTGGTATATTTTATGAAAAGCCAAACGTGTGTGTGTGAGCATGTCTATATGTGTGTTTAGTCTGGCGAAAGACAGGGAGATAGACGTGCAGAATTACAAACAGATGGGTGGAAGGAGAGAATGAGACGCGTATCGACTAAGTGAGAGACCAAGAAACAGCTGGCGGTTGTGTGGACGGAGGTTTGGAGACAAAGAGAAATGAAGCCAAATTATACCGTGGAGGCAGCAGGCAGAGCACATCAGAGCAGCAGCCACTATGATTTACACAATTCTTAAGACATGCTTGTGGTATCGCAAGCGTGTCCAGGCAATAACTTTGCAAAGTATAGTTGACCTCATCTTTTTGCCTTTTACCCCAAAAGACTGGTTGCGTGGTGCGTAGTTCTGTCTGTTTTTCTTTTTCTCTCCGACTTCTTTTCATCAATATTGCTGCATCCCAGATTCCAGCGTTTAAGCCTCAGTAGATGAATTTTACAGAGAACACCTGACTTGTAAGGGATTTTATTTTTGTGCAGTGTTGCTTACAGCACAGCTGCTTCTTCCGTAGGTTCAGCACATAACAAGTTGAGCCGCGCTGCCGTCTCAGCGCTTCGCCCTGCAGAGAAATGGAGATTTGTTGTTTGCATTAATACTCCACTACTTCACCTAATGGAAAAGCCATGTCGCGTGTCCCAGGCCTCGTGCATAATGCAGCGCCACGTTACCGCCGTGTAAGGGACGTGTCCCTACCAAGGCTTCAGTGCTGAACCAGTCTGAGACGTGCCCGGCCCTCCGTCGTGTTGTTCATCTAAGCCCAGACCTGTGTTTGTCCTGGCAAGTGTGAACAAGTAGCAGCAGCCCAGAGGAGCTGTCCACGGTGCTGAAACCACAGATCTCTCCTCCACTGCGGGGGATTGCAGCTTCACTGGCAGATCAGCCTCCAGAATTAAGTTCCCCTGACTATGAGACAAGCAGGAATGTGCAACTTAGATTCTTACCATTCTCTAAATATTTTTTGGCCTCTTTCCGGATCCACGGAAATTCACAAGATTCTGATTTTATTGAATTCTGTCCTTTTTTTTTTTTTTAAGAGTAAATGGTTTCCCAGTTTTCATTACGTCAAGCAACCGCAGTAATTTTCTTTAAGTCGGCGTCTTTTGACATTTCAAAATTAATGTGCGAAAGATTGTAAAAGCCTGAGAAAAGGTCACCGCTTTGAAATGAAAAATCACGGTAACAGTAAGAATCATACTCCTTCAGCTTTGCTTTAATCCTGCTTAGTAAAGCAAAGATTAGGCCTGTGGAAAAGTGTCATCCTGATTGGCTGAGCTAAACGTTTCCTTCAAATTAGTCATTGAGGTCAAAAAACTATTTTTCAGACCAGAATGTCTGGAAGCCTCGACACCTACCTCATGCTCACCTAAAGGCAGGCAAACTAAGTGAATTACCTGGCTTGTTTTTGGTAACTGAGATACAATCTCAACAGGTGGTAGCAGGGTTTGCTGCAGCAGCATTTCCTTGTCTATTAAATGCAGCTTGAGTCTTAAACATGGAGAAGAAAGTCTATCGGGAAGGGTCTGCTATTTTCAACCCTTCACTGAAGAGGGTATGATGTTACTGCGGTATTATATCTTGGGGAAAAAAATGCTGTAGGAGAGTAAAAGAAACTAGAAGAAGGGAAAGAGAAAGAGTGAAAATAGCCTTGGGAAATCTCCCGCCCCATCTCACAGGCACCTCAGCTTCCCTGTTCCTCTCACTCACCTCACTGACTTTTAATCGCTGGAGCCAATTTGCTGGGAGAGAAACCCCACGCTGGCAAGAAATTAAACTACCTCAACTCCTTGACACACACCTACCCCACAGCACCGTCCTTCTCCTCCTCTCCATCCCCTCATCTATTCTCCCTTCTTCAGTATCCCAGCACATCAAAGGCCTGGAAGAGAAACACGGAGACTCGCTTGGTCGCCTTTTTGTCTCGCCACTCTTCATTCTGCACCGCGGCCTCACTCCTTCCTCATCTCCCTCCTAGGGTTTGAGTCGTGTGCCAAATCGGTGTCCAAGAGAGAAAGAGGTTGAATCTAAGTGCGGCGCTCCTCTTTTACATCCATGAAATACTGGGTACTCCTTTATAGTATTGGCAGGGGATTGTGTGTGTGTGTGTGTGTGTGTGTGTGTGTGTGTGTGTGTGTGTGTGTGTGTGTGTGTGTGTGTGTGTGTGTGTGTGTGTGTGTGTGTGTTTTGGATTGGTGCTTCATTATTTATTATTTACCCCTCAGCCTCACTGTTATCACCCAATCAGCATCAAGCTGTGGAGGTTTAGGAGAACTGATATTCATATTTGATGTACTGCTCTCTTTACAAAGCCTTTTTGTTATCATCTGCAACCAAAACCACATAAATGTGTCACAGAATATACGTGTCACATAAATACAAAGACATTATTCTCAATTATCCGTATCAACATTTTTGTGAGAAAATGGTCAGAAAATGTTATAAAAAAAAATGGTATAGAAGGACGGAAACAGGAAATGATGGCAGGAAAAAAGAGAGACGGTTGTTTGTCCGAGGCTCTCCTCAGCACAGCAGTGGCAGCGGCAGGGGTTTGAGACTGTAAATAATTTAGCATCTCGCAACCAAGAACACACAATGCACTGCACACTCAAGCACTCTACCTTTCAGACACACACACACACACACACACACACACACACACACACACACACACACACACACCACACACACATAATCCAACCTTCTCTTTGTCTCTCCACACACACCTACACAGACAATGGCCATTTTAGTTGCATCCCCTTATGGCGGCGGCAGCCACTTTACCGTTTTATTTGATGCGTTTGTATATTTCCTGTGCTGGCATGCATCAGAGTGGAGAGGTAAGCTGGGGGCCAAAGTTATCTCCAAGGCCAAGAACTAACACACACAAAGGGAGAGGACTCAGCTCCCCTTATTGTTTCCCGTCCAACTTCTCCTTTATAGTCCGCTGAACTGGCCATTAGAAAAGGCCATGATGCATTTTCGAGTAACCTCTCTGCAGGCCCTCAAAGCTATCAGTGAACACAGCTCAGCGATGACACCTGTTATTATCATCACCAGCCTTTAATTGCATTTCCAAATGCCCAGGGAACAGGGAGCAGCCTTTTACTGCTGCACTGTAATGCTTATATAGTTATTCCGTCTTTGGCATGAAAACACCATTACTCCCCAGAAGGCTTCTCCTGACATTTAATGTGGAAGTGTTGGCTCGGGGGGGAAGCTGGGTTTGAGGGGTGGGTAAAAATGGATAAAGATGTAGGAGGAGGGTGCTGGCAGTGATGTGGAGGGGAGGGAGGGCCCTGTAATGGGGTGCTGTAGAGCGGCGATATTCATGATAAGGCACGCAAAATGTCAGATGTGAGCTGCATAGCGAAATAAGAAGTGAATGTCAAGGGGCAACGGACAGCTGCTAGGCAATGTGCTGGTCATTAGTAAGATACCAGTGACCTGAGGCGGTGCTGGTGACCTTGGTTGGCTCACAGTAAGTGTGAACTGGCCTGTTAGTGACTGAGCCACAGGCTAATAACAATTGTAGTGTTGATACAGCATACAGACAGCGGAGACCATCTCCAAAACGTAGGTGCTACCTTGGGTGTTGATTAGAAAAGTACTGGTATGAGATTTTTATGCTGCGATTATTGTTGCCAGAAATGTCACAGTAAATGGGAACATGATTCACATCAAACTTTGCTGAAATGCCACTGTTAATGCTGAAGTATATGTCTGATTGAATGGTGACTATAGGTCTTTGATTTTGTGCACCCGCATGTGTTTTAATTTTAACGGTGATGATTTCGTGAAGCCAGAACATTTTCAAAAGAAACAGGGATGGCCCGTAGCACAGTCATTATTCCGCCTTTATTGGACCAAGCGGCAACATTGGGACCTGAAAAATGAACCCAATGCAGAAGTGGCAAAAAGTGCAGTTCCTCGAATGACCACTCCAAAGACGAGTCAATCCCCACAGACACTCATCTTAAACTGGTCAACATTACCGCATAAATATACACGTTTACAGTCTGCTGCAAAAAAAAATGATTTGGTCCGAAAAGATTCTCTTTCATGGAAATTGTACCAGAGGGTTATTTTTTTATTTACCAAACTCACCCATTTAAGTTGTATTACAGCTTAAAGTTACACACAATTAAGTGTGTGAGTGGCTGATATGAGTGACAGCTTGGCACCATTACAGTTGGCATGCTGTCCTTCAAGTCTTGACCATTGACCGTCAGCCAGAGCTGCTTTAAGCAATCAGGCTTCATTCAATCCACCTCAGCTCCACCCAAGTAACATTGCCCATTTTGGGATTAGCTAGGAGTCAGCCACAGCCAAGATGGTAACAGTCAAAGTCACCCACTCTGAGCCTCAATGCCACTTTTCAGGAAGCCTCTGGGTGATGTCACTGATGCTATCTGCTTTCTCACAGCAGCTCGGCAGGCCATCACTTTTAAAGCTGGCCAGGCAAACAGCCTGTTTCAGTGGCTGTTCTGTAGCAATTCTGCTACTCAAAAAAATAAGCCTTTTTGAAATCCGTGCCCTCTGGAAACACTGATAATTACAGTAATCACAGTTAAATAATGACAATAATAGAAATTGTTGGCAGAGGTTTTTTTTTCCATCATTATGTTTCACCACATATGGTAGTATAGCATATTTCCAAACTAATATACTTGCAAATTTGTAGTGTACACTACATATTAAAACAGAAAACACTAGCAAAATATGTTTCAAAAGAAAAATAACCAGGAAGTGAATGCACAATGTTTGCACATTGTTAACTTTGAGCCTGTCTGCAAGATGTTAAATGTACTCCACCAACACGGCCCCTTCTTAAAGGTGACACACTAACTGGATTAGAAAACAGGTTATCAGTGAATGTAAGTCATGCAATGAAATGTCTTTTATAACATAATTGTTAAAGCAAATTAGTATTTTATAAATGTCTGTAGTTTTGAAGGAAAACGTGTTATATGAGTAAATGACTACGTTTCTAATATTTGCTTCGCACTTTTTCTTTTTTAAATGGGCAAGAAAAACGGTTGCCAACACAGCATGGAGCGACATAATTTCACTGTGAGCACTAAACAATGTCCTAATTTGCATGCTAACTGTGTTTTATGGACTTTCTCCCCCTCCCCCCCCCTCCTGCCTCGTTGTATCTGAAATGCCAGTAAATGGTAGGGGCTCTGCAGCAATCCCAGCATCCCTTATGGTCTCATGTTCCCTCCTGGCATGACACAGATGGAGAAGGCCGTGCCCCACTGGTGTCACTTTGTTTGGTGGTGTTTCACTGTGATTTTGAAGCCTGTGGGTGCTGGTAGGGCCACAGAGGCCTTCTCCTGGCATGAAGTCCTATCATCTCTGCAGGAAGATAAGTTAAAACGAGGGCGGGCCAGTTGGGAGAGCAAAATGGAGGTTAAATGTTGCAATGCATAGATGTCTGATAGACTTTACTACATATGGGTATCGAGAGGTATTTTTGAAATATATTTAAGTGTTATTATTTTTCTGTTTCGATTATTTTTTGTATCAGATTTTTGTCTTTTTTCAGCTGATCCAAACACCGCCTCTCCTTGATAGTATGTCACTGCAGCAGCAAAACCTTATCTGTTCTCTTTGCATACTGAAGGATACACTCCATCCCTTCCTCCCTTGATTTCACCTCCCCCTCTTCCTTTTCCCACTTTCCCATCTTTACGCCAGTGTGTTACTAATCAGGGCGCACAGAGCCAGACAGTTTGTTTGCAATCCGATAAGAAGGATTGACCGTGTGTGTGTGTGTGTGTGTGTGTGTTTTTTTTTTTTTTTTTTTTTTTTTTTTGCGGGGGGGGGGGATCAGGCAGAGGGAGAGACATTCTGGAAATATCAGCAAATTGGATTTAGCAGGAGAAAATAGCAGGTATCTGATAGCACACCGACTTGATTATATTAATGCAGGCGGAGAAAGTAAAGCAGGTGGTGTGTGTGTGTGCGAGTGTATGTGTGTTTGTGCATGGGTAAGTGTGTGATGGTGGTTTTAATTAAGGAGGTGCAACATAGAACGGTTCCCCCTCCACGCACTTTATGACAGAAGATCAGTGTTTGAAAGCTGGCACTCTCTCTTTCTCTCAACATGGCTGCCCCCCCCACACACACACACACACCCGGCACACTCATACACACAACCACCCACCTTCTCAGGCTTCATCAACCCCCCTACAGGCTCTACTCTCCCTTGAAAGGAGGCCAAAATGCTCAACAAAGCAGTTGTTGCTCGTTGCGTTTGATATGGAAATTTTGAAGATAGCTGCTAATAAACAATGAAGTATAACTTCCGCAGGTTGCCAAATTTTCTCCTGGAGAACTGCCTCTCCCCCTTTTTTATTTTTTTTATTACCTAGCTCCATCTGCACACCGTTTCATCCAATCGCCAGGAAAATGAGAAGCGAGCAACACACGTAAAACACACACACAAACACCCTCCACACTAGCGACTTTTCTGTCTTTTTCCCCTCCCGCCTTCCTTTCAATATCTGCCTTGGCTGACCTAGATAGTGAAAAGCAGGGAGATGGAAAAACATGACTTCAGCAGAATCAAAATGCAAAATTTCAACACTCTTGCAGACTAGCCTTTTGTTATGCAGTTCGATATACACTTGCAAATTCTTCCTCGTCCAGGTGGCAGTATTTATAGTAAAGGTTGCTGTTGTTCCAAACACTTGTAGTTTGTTTGTTTGTTTTCCTCTTCCCTCTTGTGCTCAATAAGGGTAACTTTAAATACTGACTTCAGAAAGGTTTTATTTTATGTGTGCACAAAAACTGGGACAGAGTCATACCTCACTTGTATCCTGAGGAAAGAGAAGCAAACTGAACATGTTCCAACTCGTTTTTTATCACTGTGATTGCACCCAGAAAGCTTCAAGCAGTATTTGATCTAAGTACTAAGTCTGAAGCCCATAGTCTGAGTGTGTTTAGGGTGTGTGCAGATACACTTTACCTAGTTTGATGGCAGATAATCTGAGCAGTGTGTAAAGTGCATGTTTCAAATCATACCTTAATTAATCACAGGTGTGTTTTGGACATAAAATAAACCAATCAGAGTGACATCTTACATTTTCTCTAAAAGCCAGTTGTGCTTGCACCTTGACAGTTTTTTGTTTTGTTTTGTTTTGCCAAGTAGTAGGAAAGAAGGCTTCTCTGCTGATCGAGCAGTTTGATTTCCACAATGATAATATTTCACATTGTAATCTTTTTGTTTGAAATCTTTTGCGTGTTTGTGCACTGCTGCATATCTGTGTGTGTGTAACAAGGGGAGTGTACATGTGTTGTTCCCCCGCCTTTGTAGGAGCATATCACTATCTCAATAATGAAAGTTAATGAAAAAAAAAATTCCCCTCGGGGATTAATAAAGTAAATACCTACCTACCTACCTAATGAGTCCCAAAAATAACTGTAAAACACTGCTGCATTGACTTAAGAGCAGGCTTTTGATGATCAATTGCTCTCAGTTGTCTTAAGACAGCAAAGCCCCAACAATGCACCCTGACTCCTTTTTTTTTTTTAAGACCAGCATGCCCTCTGTCTGACCCACTCTTCACAGTAAGGCCATGTTTTTGCATCAACACATGCTGTCTGTGGAGAAACAGGACGGTGCTCTGCCTCTATACTGTTCCACCACTGCCAAACTAGGTCATCAGACCCTGAGTGTTGAAGATATGTATAGTCTATGCTGAAGAAGTCAGGGAAGTGTGCCACACAATATATGAGCCAGTGGTAAGAGAAGTGCAAATTTAGGCATTCATCTTTGTTCTCTTTTATTTATTTTTTTCCCAAAAAAAGAAAGCGCACACAGTTGTTAATTTTGAACACTTGAATTTTGTCATGCACCTTCTGCACCACATTTCGAGGCTCTTATTCTGCCTCTGGATTCTTCTCGCCTCTCTTGATCTTTGCCTCGGATTTCTCTTTCATCCTGGATGGATGACTTTGTGTAGAGGACGGCATTTATTACATCCTCTAAAGAAAAGCCGCGGCTAAGTATGATAAATGACTGATGAATTTATGCGCGTGTGATTAATGTAGAATCATGTTGAGGTTGCATTTGAACTAACCAGCTTCTCTCTTGCTCTTTCTCTCTCTCTCATGCTCTTCCCCGGCCCCACCGATGCCTTGAAAACAACCAAATAGGTAAGTGACAGAATCCCACTTTGCACACTAAAATGTCCGATTGAGTTATTTGGTTCATTTTCTTTGCTAGAAAGGCAGGTCTGAGTGGCGCCAAGCTTTGGCTGCAGGTACAGAATAGATGCAGAATAGGCTTTAAGGATTATTTGCCGCTACCTGACAACTTTTAAAGGCATTCCGGCCCTTTTGAATGAGAATACAAATGGTGGACACATTATCTGTGCACCTGTGAAGGAAGAAAAAAGTGCGTCGATGCATTACAAAGACATTTTATTTACAACTCTTTTCAGTGGCCACTTTCTCTCACAGTCATAGCATTTTCTGGAAACCTCAGAGCTGTCATTCTGGCAGTGATTCAGGCACAGTCTGCCGCTTGCTTTTAATTACATATTTAGCTCGACCGTGGGAAGCCTTTACTGTAAGTTTTCACGGAATCTGCTCTTGTGGCTTCGAATTTAGGCGTTGCATTAAATTTGAATAGACTCTGGATTGCAATGAATCTTACCTCCTTCTACCACTGATTCATTTTCGACTTATTTCTCTTTGTATCATATTTAAATAGTCAGAGGACATTGCAATATTAATACGTGTGGTGATTATAAAAGGGGGGGAATTGCCACATTTTTCGAGGCAAATTACCTCCTATGTGTGTGAATGAGGGCAGCTCATGCCACCGCCGCAGTGCTGTTGATAGGGCCAATTTATATCAAACTAGTTGGAGGAAATGTGGAGTATTCTTTGACACTTTTTTTCACTCGGTGCTGGTTCCTTTCAACAGAGTATCATTGGGTTGCTCATTAGAGCTCAGCGCAGACAGCATTAGAGGCGGCATGTGATGCTTCACTTCTCACTCATTTCATTTCGTCTCTCTGCATTTCCATGTGCATTTTGCAACCAGCCTCTTTATATTTCCACCAGCACAAAGGTGAATTGCTCATCTGTCTTTGTGGCTTTATTCCACCCTTCTGTCTTTTCATTATTCCTCTTCATTCTCCATCTCCTTTTGTCTTTTTCATAATAATGAAAACCATCTTTTCTTTCTCCCTCTGCCTGCTCTGTATGGGATGCCTAATGGAGCAGGCGCGTCCTGTGCTGTTATTCAGCTCACACCTCATAAGGCAGGAAAAGAGAGCAAGATGGCGTTCGTGTTGCTCATGTGTTCCAATTTAATTTTCTCATTTGATCTTGTCAAACGACTGTATTTTGAATACATGGGCCTGTTTAAATTCATGAGGTTAGATGGAGAGCTCTGTGTAATTGGAATCTTTTACTCACTTTATTGAGGATGCCCTCTTAGCTTATTGGTGACCACAATGTGGCCGAGTGAGTGGGTGGAAATGCACTTGTCACCATAGTAAAATGAGAAACAACAATACCTCATAGCTGTAGTAAGGTTTGAATAACCAAAGGCCCACCTGTAGAATAACATCAGCTTTTTTATAAGAACATTTATTGGACTTTGATGTAACATCTTATTACAAGGACTGGCTCATGTAGAAGCTTCATTTTAGAATCATTTTAGTTTTCTTTAAAAAAAAAAAAATTGAACTCTAAAAATAAGAAAATACAGATAGAGTGAAGGTGAATAACAGGATTTGGTATAACTTAAAGTCCAAATAAAGAGGGTTCCATATAGCTACAAGCATCTGGTGGTACTCTAGAGCTGTTGACCAGTTTATATATGAATGATAAATAAATGTAAATAAAAATAAATAATATATAAATGTAGAGTAGGTAATACTCCTAATGTGAAGCGTGTTCACCAGCGTAAAATTAGGTACCATTCAGTGGAGACATTATCATAATGATGATGTATCTCATTAATCAGATGGTCAATTTAAATATGGTTTAAACTGCAAGATAAATTGGGAGAAGAACATTTGGTGGTGTCAGTCATATACATGTGCTAAAGTCATTGTAGTCTTCGGCAGCAACCAGACATTACCCGAACCATTTTTACTAAAAGTAAAATTTTTCATTTTTTCTCCCGATACCTTCTCAGTTTTGTATCGAGTTGCACAATTTTAAAACACCTAAAATGACCAACCAACCACCGACACCAGCCATCATACTCGTCTATGATGAAGGCAGGCTAAACTGGAATCATCACGTAGTGACATGTTATTAGAGTCGAGAGAGACGGGTAAAAAAAAAGAAATGCTGGTGCTTTGCTGTAAGTGCAAGACAAGACGTGTGGGATTCAGAGAAAAAGGTGATGTCTCAAGGAGAGGAGGACATAGAAATGGGATGAAACAAAATGTGCTGTTGTTCTTGTTTTTTTTTTTCTCAAGGCATAAAGTGCAAATGTCCTCCTCTACATTTAGAAACAATTCACCAGATTGTTCTTGGCAGTGGAGGGAGAAAGGCGTGAGAGAAGCCATGATGTTTGGTATAAAATATGACAAAATGTGTTATTTTGTCTCTTGAAACCACTCACCTTGTAGGGTTTAATCCACTGTGCTTTCAAAAATAATGGTACGAGTGTACGTGAGAGGTAGAAATGGTTGAATCAATGTCAAACAACCTTCATTCAATATAATCATAGATGTGTATCATTTATGTGGCAGCCCTTTCAACAATGTGTGATTTAGGTTTTTGTTGAAATAGCCAGCTAGAGATGAAAAGCACTTATCCTGATGATTGCTACATGCTGCGACTAAAAACAAAAACAAACCCTACCTGAGACGTCATTTTTGGAGTGATCTCAATACAAACTGTAAGGCTCGCAGAACATTTGTACATTTGTAGTTACACTTGATGTAATCACAGTTGATGTGTGTAGCCCAGTGTCCTTCAGAATAATGTCCATAAAAGACACTTCACAGCTCCTGGTTTATGCCCAGTACCAGAATGAAGTGCCAAAATAGTAAGTACAGTGTTTGTTATATGACTGGATTAAGTTTTATTTACCTCTCCCAAATCTGTAACTTATTTGAATTTAGCTACAACCATGGTTCCAATTACAGAGGTGCTTCCCTGAAAGCCTTCTTTGAGATATTTGAGGGTAGCTCTGAAACATCGTCCATTTTTGTAGTCACAGGTCAAATATTTTGACTTTCTCTACAACAAAGTTCCTGAACTAAATAATACCAGTAAAAAAAAAAAAAAAGAAAATTTGCAATTTTTGTGTGTTAATTTGCTCAATTTCCGGACATTTCTTTCCACTAATAATCATTAATTCACCTTGACCACAGACCTGCGTTTTCTCAAATTTTGCAACATGTTTGAGCGGTGATGGTTTATCCTTCAAGACAAAGCCAGCAGTTTGATTATAATGGGCACTGATTTGTTTGCATCTTGAAGATGCAAGATTCATTAGAAACCTACCGCTCTATGTAGTGTATGTGCTGCTTAGTGAAACCCCATTTTACGGACGTTGTAGGTGACACTTAAATCCAAGTGTTCTGCTTTGATCCTCTGCTGTATTGGATTTGTCAGCATGACTGGCAGTCAAAAGTAACCTATAGAAGAATACCTGCTTTTTTCAGCTCTGAAAAGTGTTCATACAGAAAATATATAATAAACACAGCCATGCAGTCACCACCGCTCTGCCCTCTTCTTAAAATCATTTGTTTCCCCAAAGGAGGAAAATGTCCTTCGAGACTTCCCATTGCACGCCGAGGACGTGCTCTCCAATCCTATAGGCTCTCGTTGTTTTTTTTCTTTTTGTTTCTGTCGACTTGTCTGGAGCTTTTTCACAGGCTTCCTTAGAAGTTTTTATTTTTATTTTTTTATTATTATTATTATTATTATTATTAATAAAAAGCAGAATGCCTCTGTGCAGCCTGCTTCATGTGTTACTCCTCCAGACTTCTGCAAACAGCCTCTACAGCTTCATGTTTTTGATGGTATTAAATTGTAACGCAGAAATCTCCCAAGTGCCCACATTTTTTATATAAATCAATGTATCAAGGTTTGGGCTCTGTATCTTTGCAAATGATTCCAAATGGAGAAACAACAGTTACAAGTATCATTTGTTTGATTAGTAATGTTTGAGTGTTGAATTCACTCCTCAGAGACTCATTGTTTACTTTGTATTTATATGAATTTGAATCATGATTAAAAAAAAAAAAATTATATACAGTAATACTAAATGAGGCAAAGTGAATATAGAAAGAAGCAGAGAGGCCGAAGAAGGTAGAGGGACTCTCAGGGAGCAGACGAGTGAGCATCGTGCAGAGATGACGTGTGAACAGAGGTTTCAGTGCTGCAGGGAGTGGAGCTGCTGGTTTCAGTGGTGCTTTAAATGACCCTGCTATCTCTCTTGCATTAAACACACTGCCCTGCAATCTGCACTAAGCCTCAAGCTTCACCCTCTGCAATCCGCTTACCCTTGAATAGCTCTAAATTAGCAGTTGGCTTATTCACTTTATGCCTCTGAAGGGCCAGAGGCGACGCAAGAACGTTTTTTTTTTTTTTTTTTTTTTTAACTTTTATTTTTTTCAGAGGTAAAGACTTAATAGAGCCTGCAGTAAAAATGTGTTTTTAATGAACCTACCTTAAGGGTGGTTCCAATCCCGAAACATTTGATTAATTAGATAGGATGGTTTCAGATGACAGAGGCTGTGGGCGACCCCTCTTTCTTTAAGGACTTCATTAACCCAAAATCCTTTAATGTGACATCAATAAAGTGCGTGCTCCTCAGACCAAAATGTTGTTGATTTTTGATGGGATGGTGGGGGTGGTGAAGAGGTTCGTTTTTATGTTAACGTGGCTTTTTGTTTTACTGACATTTCAGTCTCCTCACCTTTAGTGTTACCACAAACACAGATTCACATTCACTCTTTTCTACCTCTCATCGGTCAGCCATTTAACAGTAAAACCAACTCAGGGATGGATGCCGACAAACGAGTGTGTCTCTGCTGATGTGTCCTTGCAGCGATGCTACATTAAACCTCCCATCTGGTGGGATTACAATTACAGGTATTTAATTTGGTGGCGCGTCATTAGTGCTTTGTTATGCCGTCTGACAGAGTCAAGCCTTCCCCTACTCCAATGACAATGACCTGCATTAGCAGAGATTCAATGATTGGCAAGATGACAGAGCAGAAAGGTAATTGGGTTGTATGGGCGGAAGATCTCCAGGAAGGGATAAATCAAGGATAGAGACTCACGGAGTTGAAAAGAGGGCAGAAAAAGGAGAAAAGCTGCACAAGACAGATTTTAAAGTACAAATAAGTCATCGTATCAGCTTAAATTACAGATACCCCTCCTGAGACACCACAGCATTTCTTTAATTACCCAGTAAAATTCTGAAAATGAAAAAAAGCCCAATAAGGGATTAATAAAAATGCTAAACTGCTGCTAAACAGCGCTAAATGAGTTTGCAAAGCCACACCACTCGTTTTTTTGCTTCTTCTTTTGTCCCATCGGCGTACTTCAGAGTATAAAACCATTGCAGTACCACTTCTGTAATAATGGAGTTCCCTTTAGTATTCAACTTGGAACTGTTTTGAATGGGTTATCACTGCCGCATTGCACATTTAACCTTTAGCCTTCAGCAGTGTCCAAGATTCTCTGACATATACAGTATATACAGGCTCTAACCTTTGTAACTACCATCAGTGGCCTCAAGCTGCCTTCGACTGGTTGAGTCTTGTCAGAATTTCAATGGGCAAAAAAATATTTTTGTTAGTCAGGCTCTACGAGGACTGTGCAGAAAGAAATGTTATTCTATTTCCCGCACCAACCCATCCTCTACACACCCATGAAAAGCTCAGGGTCAATTTGAGGATGTCGATAGGACATCAGAGATGTAATTAAAGGGGTAGTTTGATATTTTAGGAAATACATTATTCTTATTGATTGTCTATCTGAGAGATGGGATATTAACTTCTCTGACCGCATTATTAATATGAAGTTAGAGCTCGGTTAGATTTTATGAAATACATTCGTAAAAATGTCAAAAGAAAAGCTTGTGTCTGAACGTCATTGTTGATTGATATGTCAGGAAAAACACAAGTCTGTCTGGTCCGTGACAAGTGATGGATGTCTGATACCAGAATCGCTTCAGAAACACCAGCAGAGTGGATCGCTCTTGAGTCAGTCGCACCCTTCAACGAGCGCCGCACCTCCACCACTCCTGCAGTGAACAGAATGAAGTGTTGAGAGCGAGGAGAGGTTCAACTGGGTCGGCAGGCCGATCAGAGCCACGCAGTCACTGCGGTTAATGGATCGTTGTCCGTCCGCTGCCCCTAGAGAAGATTTACAACCAGCTCCCATCGCATCAACATCTGCTGTTTAACATGTCGCTTCCAGCCTGGCAAGACCAGCGAACAAACACACGCATGTAGACACAGAGGAAGGGATTCAACAACAAAAGCAGACAGCTGTGATTTAACAGCACCACAAAAAGCTGCAGCACATACTGTATAATGATCTGTCTTCTCTCGAGCCCCTTCTTTGTTAGCTTTCCGCATGTATGTCGTTTTGTCCTAGTGTTTTCAGGGCGTATTCAAAGTGACATCTGTCGAAATGGAGAGCTGTCTGTTGGGCACGCAGTTGCTGCCATTTTACACAAGTGATATCCGTCTGTTTTCCGTCACGCTAGGCAACACACTCAACACGTTGTTTGCCTTCAGTATATTAAACAGTTCAGCATCCGTGACATTTCAGGTGAAGCAGGGAGCAGCGTTCCGTTTAGCCTTTTCACCTCCCACACATGCAGTTCAGTTGCATTTGCACATGTTTTGCCAGATTAAAAATGTACAAGCCTTAAAAAAAAAAGGATAAAATATATAGTTGGCACTGTTGATTTCCTTCCATAACAGCCAATAGCTTGCCTCAAGCTTTTTTTAATCAGATGCATGCAGGAGTCTGTCTTAGTCGAATGAGAAGAGAATAAAGGGGGCTGACTGAGGGGGGGCGTGGAGGGGAGGGGAAAAAAAGCAACGAACAATTGGCATGAAATGAACTGTCGTCAAAGCCGGCGCTCCGCTGAGCATAAAACAGTCAGAGGGGGATGATTTATTGTCGCAGGGAGAACAAGGGCTCTACTCTGTATGCATATTGTATGTGTTCTGATGGAGTTGTGGCCTCTATCAAAGAGTATTTCTAAAACATGAAATCATAGTAATACCCAGAGTGGGGAAAAACTGGCTGAACCTTACAAATTGAAACTCTCACTGCGTTATTTTCCCTGTCTGTTTCCTGTCTGAATCTTGTCCATCTCTTACTTGTTGTCATTAGGTCTCTCAGTCATCACCATCTACTTGTGCATGTCACTCCCTGATTCACTTTCTGTTTTATTTTTCCCGGCTAGCCGTGTCGCTCTCTTTCCCTGCCCGGATGTGTTACAGTCTCTGGCTTACATCCTATTCTGTTGCTTCTTCACATATTTCCCTGTCACCCCCGGCACCCACCCACAATACGGGGGGGGGGGGGGGACTTTGTTGTCAAATTGACTTGCCGGTGTTCACCAAACAGATGAGCCGGGCACCAACCTGCCCGGCTCGACAGTATGCATGACACATTCGTGCCTGTACATCCACTCCTGCCAAAACGCTGTCTTGGCTCTCGTCCCAACTCTCTCCTTATTCTCGCAGCACTCGGGGGGGGGGGGGGGGGAGACAGGCACAAAATGGCTGCCACTATCACTGCACTCTTCTCTCAGCAAATGAGGAAGGAAAAAACTGTGTTGCTTGATGTTTTACAAAGAATGAGATAATGCAGGTTGTAGAGAGTGTTTTTATGGGTCAGATATTGAGATAATGGTTTTAGATTTAATATGCAATCCCTTAAAGACAATTAGAGACGTAATGATGTTCACAATCATAGATGTATTAATATATTTTACTATTTTTTTTTAGATAAAACCTTTGTTCTTTTCATTTCCATGGTTGTGGTTTCTTGTGTTTGTCCATTGAAAATGTAAATTCACACAGAGTGAGGGTCCAGTACCAGAGTTTCCTCTGTTGTGTCCCACATTAGGTGATTTGTTAGTTGGACGTGATTTATTACTTCGAACTTAATAATAGTTGGACATGGTGTCACTTTGTCCCTAGAAATTGGGTGGTATGAATTGGTTTAGAAGTTTTGGTGGCAGCTCACACAGACCTTCCTCTACATTAGAGGCTCACTTGCATCAGCCACCATTTTCTTCCTGGCAAGCATCCTCATTTTGTAAATGTCACTGGTGTGCGCGCTCTTCAGTGTAGCATAGTCCCTCTACCATTGTTCCTCCTCCGTTCTCTCTTTTTCTGTGATTACAGCAGAGCATGAATGCAGCAAACACTGCGCTTCCGTTATTACGGCCAATTTCCATCACTCCGTCTCCCCTTCTGTCACCAGTGCTCCTCCACCGGGGCAAAAAAATGGATTTTAATGGGTGGTAGTTGATTAGTGCAACACTAATGACAAGTCAAGTAGTGTGGAGGGCTTTGGAGGGTTAAGTTGATTTAGAGCGACGGAGCAGAGGGACACGAGAGCAAAGATGAAACTCAGAGGGAGTGACTCAGCTATTGATTGACTGACTGATTGATGGGTTGCAGCAATTCAATTTTTCTTTTTTTTTCTTTTGTAGCTATCCACACATATGATTACAGTACGTGTGGATTCAGAACAGTTATTTAAATCAGAGACAGAGTGAAACTTCTGACTCACACTGTTTGACATTTCTGTTTTTCCTCTCGTCATTAAAGCTCGGTCATTCTGTCCTTGTCTCATTTTGCATGCCACTCTCTGACACTCTTCACATGGTGTGTGTTTGTCTCGTCATTTCCACTTCCATTTCAGCTTTTCATGTGCAAAGTTAATGGTAAAAACAAGTTGTTTTTCCATTCGACTCAGGTACTTTATAACAGTGACTTTCAACAAGAACAATCCTTATAAACATTAAGTTTAAAGGGCTCAGCCGCTGTTATGGTCCAGTCATAAATAAGTATCATAATTTGTATCATAACTACAGCCACCGTGCAGAGGTTTCAGTTTCGATAACTGTAAGTGGTACACACTTTTTTACAGGCTTCCAAAGACCACACTTGCATTTTTCTGAATGAGTTTTAATTGGCTAAAAACAGAGACTGAGAGTGGGGCTGTACAACGAGTTACTAGTAAATGTGAAGAAATAAGTTGGTCAAAACCATATGTTATACAAGACATATAGACATATCATGAGCTTGTGGTAAAACAAAAGAATATTATCACACTATCCAATTGAATACAAATTATTAAAACTATTACATTTAATTAATATAATAGATATTAATATATTATATTAATCCAGAAGCACGTATTTAAAATTGTAGCAAGCAGCAAACAGAAGGGTTAAAAAAGGATTATTGAAGCTCAGCTGACAGGTACCCTGTTGCAGCTTCATAATTTTTGTTTTTATCGTATTTGGAAAACTGTTTTCCAGGATTTCTATTTAGATTTTCACCCCACTCCGATTCCTTTAGCTTTCCATTTCACCTGCAGCATCACCTATGGAATGATACATGACAGGAGCCGTGTCAACAGCACAGACTTCTGGCTGTTGCAAGAGACCTCATGGAAATGAGTGTGTGAGCTGTGATGCATTTATTAAAGACCTCTCTCCCTCCCTGCCAAATCAAAAGTAGGTCACTGCAAAACTGTGGGCAACTGCAAATCACTCCCTCCATGTGCTGTACCTCCTATTTCCTCACTGCGCTCTCCCATTTCTATGTGTAAACCTTATATTAACACCGGCCTCATATTTGTATTTCAAATATGTCAGCTGCCTGACATGTCAAGGGGAAGGATCTAAAATTGAATTAAGGGGCAGGATTTATTGCAAAAAAAAAGTGCAGGCAAGATAGCGACGAGGCTGTTGTTGTGCCTCGCAAAACAATTTGATCATGTTAGAGAATTTGGGCTGTTTTTGTAACGGCTAATAAGAAAAAAATTGAATTTGCTTGAGCCTGTTGGACAGTCACGAGCAGCTTTTCTTCTGTTGCGCCTGAAGATGAAGCAGCATCCCTGTGCTCCAACTCCTCCTGTGGTAGCTTTGTGTGTCTGCACAGGGTGTTAGCTGTGCTTATTGCCAGGCTCACCACCCTGTTATGTGTCACATAAGCAAGGGGAGTGTAACTTTTTTAAGTTAAAATGCACCATAAATCAGTGACAGAGGAACCAAAGGATACTTTCAATCCTCCCCACTTGCCTGCCAGCCACTACACCACTTTACTAGTGATCTTACTGGGCTGCACAGCAGTCGTCCAAAAGCTGCACATCAAAAGAAGTGTATGCTTGGCGTTCAAGTGGTTACCAGCATCTACAATAGAAGCCACAGAATTTAAAAACGTAGCAAGTGTGTAATGTAGTCCAGTAAAAGCAAAGACATATTGACAGAGGAAATAGATCAGCTCTATGGGAAGTTGTTTTATTAAATTACGAAGAAAAACTAGAAAAATGATGATATATTAACTTACCATCTAACAAAACATAAACCTCTGTTCAAATATCAAATAAAAAATGGCACCCAAAGGGAAGAGATGGAGAGACTGGGGAAGAAAGGGACACAAATAACAGAAGGATTTCATGCAATCAGTTATGAAGCCGGCTTGTGATGGCAAGTGGTTTGCATTGTTTGCATGCGGTGGCTCGGCCAGCGAGGGGTAAATGAAGCTGAGGCAGGACTAAACTCACAACCCTCAGCCTACTGTAGCTCCTGATGACACCACTCTTCTCATCTCTCTCATTAACGTCTGCTCCCTGCGTCCCTCTTTCTAAACCACAGCTCCTTTGTTTCATGTTTGCATGTGTGAGCGGTTACATTGTGCACCAAAGCTATCCCATTCAATCACGCCCTCACACAGGATCATGCGGATCATGTCATTTTACAGTTTTATTTAGGATTGTAAACCACCTGACATTCCCAAGGATTTCAAAATAACCAATGCCATGCACAGCTAGAATGTCTCTGTCTTTGTGTCTTACTTTCCCTGAAAAGCTTGGTATAAGATGCATCTTGAATAATCCTAATAACATTACTTCACTAATATAAAGGAAATAGCTTTGAGCTCTTGCAATAACTGAAATGGTGTCACCCTGTTTGCTGCTTGTTAAAACACAGATTGGCTTGTTAAGATGGATTTTAGTGCAGCCACAGTGTTGCATTTTAAGCAAAAGAAATGCACACATTTTTTTAGGTATTCCTACATGTGTCTTCTGCATCCCCTCTGCTGAGCAGTCAGACTTAAACTGCAAAAAAAAAAAAAAAAAAATCACTTCACCCCAGTAATGGCGTCTCTTCTCTGTCTCCCTGATGGAGGATTAGTTTTAAGATTTCATTGATCAATTTTTCAAGCGCAATTAGGTCCTGGCCTCAAGTTAGATCATGTACTTCTGAACCCTCTCTGAGCCAGTGTGCAGCCTCAGATCTTTAACAAGAGAGACGACTCAAATTAGCACGAGATTGTGCGCCTCAGGACTGTATTGTATTTGTATTGACAATATCTGAGCTTGTTTTTCTCTAAGAACACCTAACTTTCCGTTTTCACAATAAAAAAAAAGTTGGACTTGACCTGACTTGGCTGAGGTCTTGTTCCCCTCTGCCTCTTTGCCTCTCATTTCATCTTGCCTCTCCTTTTCTATCTCATGCTTCATCTCTTCTGTGCCTCCCCCCCTAATCTCTCCATCCTTCCCTTGCTCACTCTAACCTCTCCCCGTCCACCACTCTGTGCTCGTGTTGCCGAAGGCAAGGGACAGGGTGGATGTTTGAAATCGCACTGTGAGTGTCTCATTAGAAGCAGCAAGGCCTTTCTCTACATACCGACCAGACGAGCCTGCTGGCAGAGCATGGTCTGCGTCAGCTTCTGCAGGAAAAGAAATAGGGCAGAGATTGAAGGAGGTAAGAAAGAGACAACAAAGAGAAAATAGCAGAAGCACTTGAAAGTTGGGGATAGAAGTAATAGGCGGTGGTAAAGGTGCAGGTTGGCGGTGTTTCATCCCATCAGCTTTCTTACCACACTGTTTTGTCCATCTTCGCTCCCTCTCACCCTCTTACTTGCTGGTAGCAACAGCTGTTGGAGGAAATGGAGTACAAAATGTCACCTCATTGCTCCATTTTCACCCACTATTCACATGCCTGTGTCATGGCTGACACCGGCCCATTCTTCCTCTCCCTCCTCATCTTCTATTCTTCACATAAATCTCACCTCTGCCGATAATAGAGAGTGAGATCTCTCGTTTGGTTTCGACTGTTAAGTTCCCCCCAACCTTACACACCTGTCACATTTTTACTTCACCTAGGCTTTCCACATTATACCCTGATAATAGGATGGTAACAATATGTGGTGGATACGTTGCTTGTGTTTCCAGGGACATGAAGATAATGTCCTAAATTGAGATAAATTATCACATAATGTGGCATTTGTTTTCTTTTTTGTTTTGCCAATGCTCCACTTGGTAATATTTTAAGAAAGTAGTCTTAACAACTTAAACGACTCACTTGAGGTCCCTTAATGAAATGCTATAGATATATTGACTGTTTTTGTCATCTTACTCCTTGCAGTCATGATCACTTGCAGTCAGCACTCTGAGAATTCTCTCATGCATTTTCTTTTACAGTTTTTGTGACCTAAGCAAATGTAGTTTAGCACCAGCTTTTCGTTTCATATGTGCACCGCTCTGCTAAAAATGACTGTAAATGTATTCTTTAAGACTCAAATGACAAAACTTTTTTATTTGCCCAAGCTTTGAGACACAATGGAGGTCAATGAAATTGGTTTATGGTGCCTGCAGTGCTCAAAGACAGCATTGTGTCAATGCCACAGTTACAGTTTCAGAGGAACAACTTACTTCTGACGAAATAATCCCTATGAAACCTATTTACAGTGATGTCAGTTAATTTCCTCTTGCTGCCATGCGGAGTCAGCAATTTAGACGGCTTGCAAATATATCTTTTTTTTTCAGGCACAACTATTTAATCTCGCTGCAACTATACAACAATCCAGTTCGACTAAAAATAATAATATTTTTACAACGTAATTTTAGAATGAAAATCCAGACCCCAACACCTCAATGAAAAAAAAGGATTAAACATATGATTTTCAATTAAGGCTAATTGAGGCTAGTTGCATGAACACCAACGCTCTCTCAGGTTTGCTCTTTGTTGTGTCCAATCAAATATGCCCCATGTCCATGAACCAGTAAGAAATCAGATTGTGAGTCTTCATAAAGATGAGAGAGGGTACAAGAGCATCAGTGGGCTACTGAACATGAACACAACAGCAGCTTTGTTAGCGGAGGTATATTAAGACACTCGTAACAGAAGATGCAGAGACCATCCTCGAAAAACAACACAACATACAATTTACGATTAACTGAACCTTGCATTGAAAAGTTTAAGTGCTGCCTGGCACAACGATTATCCATTGAACGTGGTGTCTCAGTAATTGCTAAAAAAGAGAAGTGAACCTCTATGGACGCCGCACAAAAAAGAAAATCATTGCTCACAAAACTGCAAGATTAAACTTTGTAAAGGAGCCTGGTGAATATTGGCAGCACATTATTTGAAACCAAAATAACTTGTATCAGGTCAGTGTTCTGCATGCAGAGCTGGCCAGCAGTGATGGCAAAGTGTGATCGTGAAACGTGGGCATGTGCTGATGTGGGGCTGCATAGGCGCAGTATGAATGCAAGTTTGTTTACGCAAATTTTCCACCACAACAATCATCCAATAGTTTTTGAAGGGAAAAGCATGTCCCATGACTTGAAACCAATCCAACCCCTTTGCAGTATTTTAAAAGTGAAAGATAGAGCTACAAAATCCCTCGAGCAAAGAGCAGATAAAAAAAAAAAAAAACTGTGAAAAATGGAAGAATATCTCTCCATAGATCTGAGTGAGACTGCTATCATCCATGCCCAGCAGGATTCAATCTGTCGTCCAAAGTAAGGGTGAACTTAGAAAATATCAAGACATAACTCACTAGAGATGGGTGCTCTTTCTCCTGATGCAGTTGGTTCTTAAATATGTCCTTTCATTAGAGTATATTCTGTGTTTCAACTTAATTCGCTTCATTCTTCTCGGGCTTTAGCTATGAACAAATAGAATTGAGTTCAATTTTTTTTTTTAATAGTTATTTTGGTGATATTGACCAGAGTGGACTCAGTTTTGTACTGTAACTGTAAATAAAATTGTTAGCACTTTATAAAAGTAGGACACAACTTGCGGTTGAGTGTTCAGATTATTTTGTCCCTTATTTACACTAAAACCCCATGCACTTTCACCACACTACAGCTAGGGGGCGTCCACTTGACTACATGCACTGAACTTTAGTCGGAATGCAGGGAAGAGGGGGGAAAAAAGGGAGAGCGAGAGCACAAGATGATGAAGTCTATCCCTATATCCTCATAGCCGTGTACAAGAAGCTAATACTTCTAGACATCCGTGAAGCTCTTTTTAATCTGCTGACTGAAAGTGATGGGGAGGGAAAGGAAATGTGGATAGAAAGGAGAGAAGAGAAGAGGGAGTACTGCAGGAGCTTTCAGTGTATAAAATCAGCTGCAGTTTGAAAATGATCTGCTTAGTTTGTTCGTATTTTTTTTTCAGTGTTGTTGGCACACCGCTTGGTCCTGCCGAGAGGGGCATTCAGCCGTAATGTGTCTGCAAATCCTTTTTTTTTTTCTCTCTCTCTTTAAGCAGACATAATTTATTGCAAGGTTGGAACTCCCATCACCAAACATAAGCCGTGTAACAGTCAATGTGCTGTGCAGAGATGTGTTACTTTGACAAGCCTGAAGACATAATCGTGCTAATTTTACATTTATCTTCCGCCTCCGTTTAGTTTGACAAGTTCATGTCACGTACCTTTGGTGTTTGCACCTGTGATCAGACAGTTGATACCTGTTATATCATCTGGGCCATAGAGACAGTAACAGAAAAAGAGTGGTATATAGATGTGCAGTGAAACTTGCCTTACATCTTGAAGGCTCGGGAAGATTGCTACGATCACCACTTCCTGTCCATGCCTTGGCAGGGAAGCTCTGCTTATTACAGAGAAATTATTTGCTGTTTGTTTACCAGCGAGAACTGGCTGAAACAATATATTTCCTTGCCATTGTGAGGCCCCGTAGACTGGCTGCTGTCTGCGATGTGTTGACTTGAATCCAGGGTGAGCTGCATTCGTGATTTGTCTAATTTCTCTCATTAGCCACAGCGTACAGATTTAGTATGAGCTCGGGAAATGAGTTTGGGTTGTTTGGGGTGCCGGAGTTATTGCGGTGGCAGAGATGCCATTGGAGTGTGTGGACACTGGAATGGTTGCCTGGTTGCATCAAATCACATTTCTGTTTGGGGGGCAAACTGTGCTGTTATCAGCTTGCTGTTGTTAATAAGACAAGATGAAATAAGATTTGTGCTTTATTTGCCTCCGAGCATTTCTTTCAGCCATGTTGGCTCCAGTTCATTTCTATAACCTGTCGTCTCTCACTTCGAGATGGAGTGTGAACAGTTTGTTGTTACTTAAAGGCACTTACCGTGCAATGAGAAGAAATGTCTCTGCACTGGAGAGGCAGAATTTGTTCTTTTCCAGCCCTGAAATAATTCTTCCTATTTTACAGAATTACACCATCATGACATTTAATATTTGTAAATGGCTTCGTGGCAGCACAGCCCATCTCACCAGTGCTGCCATTCATTGTCCAAACACTCTCAACAGGCTCTGAAATAGCCCGGAGCTAAACACTTGCATGTGGTTTTTTTCCCCACTGTTCCTTCCCCTCATGAAAATGCAGTGTCTTCCTATTCATCTAATCTATTTCAGTTCAAGCACCCCTCGAGGCTGCAAACAGCTGAAATTACATGTGAACGGCGCAGTTTGAAGGTTACACTGCCCCAAGCACGCTAGGAAAAGTCAACAAAATAGACCGGAGGGAAACATGAAGATGCACGTTTGTAACTTTAGGATACATTTGATCAATGTAACAAGTTAGGTCTTTCTAACACACTCTGCTTTGAACGTACTAAAGAGTCCTCTTTTTACTCATTGACAGTTTTCTGGTTTATACCTCTCAAATATTAATTGCTGCATTTGTCAAAGGAACATTTGGATATTATCAGGCGTTACAGCAGTGTCCGTACTTAAAGTCCCAAATTTTGTGGAACCATACAAATACCTGGCCTTTGTAGCACTGCCCTACTTTCACACAAGCCTAGTATCATGTCAAAGCATGTATCACATGTAATACACCCACCAGTCCATGTGTCAGTGTCACATTTAGACTCACCTTGGCGTGAGACGTAAACAGATGGTATGACCAGGGTTAAAAAAAAAAGAAGGTTATGTGACGAAAGAGCGATAAAGTCGGAGTAGACAGGAGATCGAGTGTACAGAAAGCCGAACCACAGAAATTCTCAGCAGACTGACGTTCGAGTCTGTGACAAAGCAAAATGTTTGTACATTTATCAAGTAGTGCAAGCAAGTTGCTTAAATAACATATAAAATGTAACTTGCGTTATGTGAGTTAAGAAACCTGCGTGTGATGTTGCATAGCTACATTTTTTTTTAAATTTAAACCTAAACCATGATCTTTTCCTAAACTTGACCATATAGGGCACCCTGTTCTTCACGCCGAGGTGAGGCAAAACGTGACACTGTCATGGTATCCTTAATTGGACTGGTGGGTGTATTTTACACTTTCTTATAGTATCGGGTATAGTCATATTCTCTCTTTGCTCCTGACACATACTAGTCATTGTCCATACCCTAAAAAACTCCTCGTATGATGAAAATGATGCAGAGCATTTTTTGCTATCACTTTAGTTTCGGCACCTAAAACTTGAAGAAATACATGAAGAATAAACATTGTGCCCTTTCTGTCTGAAATAAGAAGTCACAGCTTTTTCTGCTGTTCCATTAAATTATTTTTCCTACTTTGAGGACTTTCTTCTCATCAAATCAACAGTCTGGGGACTAAGATTTGTACATGTAATATAGGTTATAAAACCCTCTGAGGCAAGCTTGTGATTTTAAGCATTAAAGATAAACTAGATATTATGATAAACAGGAAAGCCCTGTTTACTTTTGCCCTACATACCGAACATGCAGAAAGTGAAGGCATGCTCATCGTGTATAGAACAAATTTCATGGGTAAATTCCTTTTAAGGGAAATGTATACACAACTCTTATTTGTAACAGCTTTCAGTGTGTTTGTATACACCACAAATTAAACCACTTTAGGATAAACGTCAGTGACTTCAACAAGACATTATTAAACCCAACAGATTGCCTGAGAGTCCAGTTGGCTGCTCAACTGATGACGCACCAGCGAAGAAGAGCATGAGACCTCCACTAGTAGCCCCAGTGTTTGTTTTCCATCCTGTTACAGTCTGTGTTTGTTTGTTTGTTTGTTTGTGTACACCAGCGTCTGTGAATTCTTATTTCCCCATCGTTCAGGGCCTTGTTTGCTGCTTGTGCATCAGCCGCCAAGCAGTCTCAGCTCCAGCCAACAAATGGATTGTTATGTAACGGCCACAGCCAGCTATGCCTGACTGCCAACCTGCAGAGAAAGAGAAAATATGGGGGACAAAGGGAGGGTTAAAGATAAAGAAAGGGATTGAGAGAAAGAAAGCCGGGTAGTTAGAGAAAGAGAGAAGCAGTAAGTGATGCGCCTCTGGCTAAATGTTGTGGTTCCAGACACGGCACAGCAAATCTCCTTTGCTGTTGCCCCTTTCTCTCCCGCGGTTTTTTTTTTTCCCTCTCGTCACATTATTGGTTCAACTTGATTTGTTTTCCATTGAAGGGCTCTCAGCAAAGTACAGACAGTCATTTATTTAGCATCTCCCATTCCTCGCCTCGCTCGTCCATCTTCCCAGCTCCCCCCACATGTGAAATATCAGCTCTGTGACAGCTGCTGTCCCTGTCCGCGAGTCCTTCTGGGCCCGTTGAGACGAGAAAAAAAAATACAATCAACTGTCTCTACTTTACTCGGCCACTTTAACACTGACTCACCATCAGAGAACAAAGGCACCAACGGCATTTCAGATAACCTATCCTGGGTCCACAGAGAGTAGACTTGTGATTTTTTTTTTTTTGCAGTCACCCCTTTGCTTTATCCGCAGGATCGAACCAATTCTTAACATTTAGCATCTGGCTGCTCAGTTCAGCCTCCACCAAAGCAGCATGTGGCAGATTTAAAGTCTCATGAGATCAGAGGGGAGCCGGACCACCTTCAGTCTTCAAAGATACAGGCTTATATTTGTCCTATTTTTCTTCTGAGACTAATCTGTACGGATGCAAGCTCATGATAGCTGAGTGAAAAGATAATGGACCTTCTATGTGGGCAGAAATGGATATGCAGTCATGCAGCATTGAATCCCGCCCAGCAGTTTTCATGCGTCAACAACACTCAAAGCTCCGCAAGATCCCCAAAATCCTGCGTGAACTGACCCAAACCAGCTCATCATATGTGCATCTCAGAACACATTCAACACGCATGTACTTCACACATCGACTACAGACTATGTCATCCTTTCATCTTCTCACTTCATCCGCCTCAGCCTTTGATGTGGGAGACCCTGGAGTCTCGGGAATACAGTCCTGGGGAATGAAACAGAGTGGATCTGTGCTCCTCAGTAGAGGCTTCCCATTGATCCCCTTTTCGTCTATTGCTCTCTGTCTCTCTCAGCATCCTTCTGTTGCCTTCAATCACTCACTCCATCATCTTTGCCACCCTCCAAAATATACCCATCAACGATAAAGGTCAGCAATGAATTAGCTGTTCTCATTGCTCCTTCTTCTTTCAACCCCTCCTACACCTCTTGTAGCCCAATAACAAGTCATACAAGCCCTGCAGCACACTCAGCTCATTTCATGAAAGAACCATTTAGGATATTGCTCCAAGCTCTGGTCAAGTGTTTTGCATGGGTCGAATTCTAGAATGTCCATTGTTAACCCTCCAGGGTATGACGCCATTTTCTAAATTTTTTTTACCTATTTTCTTAAATTTGCCTTTTAAAGCCACGTGCATGAAACATTAAACCCATGTTTCCTATAACAATTTCCAGGGTAATGTCAGCCATAACTGTAATGAAGCAACCGTTTTACCCACAGCACGGAGTAAAGAGATAATTTAACCCTAACGCTGAGTTAAAGTGTGATTTTGGAAAGCTTTCAAATAAGAACATCCTTAAATTATGTGGACAAATTGTTCTGGTGCTAGAAATGGGTTTATCAAAGTCTTAGGTTCACAAAAGTAGTACAAAATATCAAAAGATTAGCTGACAAATGCATGATAAATGTCTAAAATATAATTATATTATAACGTTTTTGAGTAGATAATAATAATAATAACTTTTTTTATATAGCGCCTTTAAAAACAGAGTTTACAAAGTGCTCTACAGAAAAGCAAAGCATAGTCATACATAACGTCAATACCGGTAAACATTTAAGAAAACAGGAGGCAAAAAAGACCATACCATAAAGGTAATGAATACGACAAAACCAAACAAATAACCAAAACGAGCAAATGAAATAGAAAACAAACAAATAAATAAATGAATAAAATAAACAAACAAAAACAGGGGAACAAAAGAACAGCATAAAAGGACATAAAAGGACGACAACACAATGTGTTGTAAGCAAATGAAAAATGACCATTACAAACATTTTTATCAAACCAAATACTTACTATTACACAGAAAAAAAACTCATTTTTAATGTAATGTTTTTATGTTGCTGGAGAGATACTACATGCGGTTCACTGGGCCGAGCCATATGGTATCCTCTCTTTAAAAGAAAATTTAAAAAAATAATTTAAGGCATTCATTAGTTTTATTTACAGAAAATTTTCACTCTTTTTCTTTTTTTCTCCTCCACTTCCACCTCGAAACACATTAGTTCACCCGGTAGTTTTACATTCAGAATGAAGTTAAATTTTGTTTCGTCTTATCGCTGAATAGATTCCTTTTGTTTTCATATTCAAATGAATCTTGAACACCTCTGTTCCACCGCTGTTCATGTCGTTACTTTCCAAAACTTCTACAGAAACTTCAGCAGCTCTAAACTTCTTTGGCTTTCTTCTACGATTATGGCTGAGTGAAAACTGACCCGTTTTCTCGAGGATGAATGTCCACGAATTGGTTTCACAAAAAATGTAGACGGACACAGGAATCCACCAAATGTGCACAGTGAGAGGCAGATGAAGTGTGTGTTAAGCTCTTATCTCAGCTTTTTAGCTCTGGCTGTGGGTCATCTCGCGATTAGATGGAGTAGAAAGTGGAGGCTCTACAGATTTCGACGAGATTTGAACCATATTTCTGAGCCGTATTATTGCCGAGATATTCTTAGAGACTTGAAGTTTGACGTGCGGGAGCGTTAATGGAGCCCAGAAAGTGGAGGGTGATGTTGACTTGGAAAAAAAAATTACTCTGCTGTGTGATGATGTGCTTACTCTTATTTCTTACAAGTGGTACCTCTCAGAGGCCATTATGTCCATGGAACAAGCTGGAGGGGCCATGCTAGTGGAGACAAACACAGTAGACAAGCTCTAGTAGTTTAAGAGGGTTTTCCATTTATTTGAGTGTTATACTTTGGATTCAAGTGGTCATTGTAAAGTCAACATGTTTTGCTTTTAGATTGTTGTTTGGAAAAAGCACGCAATCCAAGATGTCACTTTGGAATTTTGGAAATTTGTTTCACTTTTTTCTGATATTTTACAGACGAAACAAATCATCAGTTGTGTGGCAGATTGATTTACAATGATAATGATCATTCCGGTATCACACAACAGCGTGTAATACACTCATCAGTCCATTAGAGGATACCATGTCAGAGTCACGTTTTGCCTCGCCTAGGCGTAAAAAGTATGCACACATATGACCAGGGTCAAAGATAGAGGTCATGAGTTGTGGCCTCCACCCTCTGGAGCCATCTTTCCCCAGTTAATGGAGAGGCAGATTCAGTTGATAGTTTTAAGAAGCTTTTAAAAATGTACTTGTTTCATAAGCACTTTGCACTCTAATGAATGCTTGCCTCCTGTATAGTTTTTATTGATTATCTGTGTGTGTTGTTTTTAGTTATTTTATTTTTTTAACTTCTTGTACAGCACCTTGTAACCTTGGTTTTGAAAGGTGCTTTACAAATTAAGTTTATTATTTATTAATATTATTATTTTCTGATAAAGTACAAAGAGTGATAAAGTCTGCATAGGGAGGAGGTGGGAATGGGACAAACACAGGACCTTCACCTGCACAACTGGTGTTCAGGTCCATGATAAATCAAAAGTGGACTTACTCAGGCGACATACGCTACAGTACTTATGTGAAGTTACTTATTTTAACCTAAACCATGATTTTTATTTTCCTAACCTTAACAATGTAGATTTTGGTTCCTAAACCTAAGACACCTTATCTTAAAAAGTGAAGCAAAACATGATTCTGACATGGTAACATTTAGTGGAAACGGGTGTATTACATGCTTTGGCGTAATGTCAGGTTGAAATAATAGTTTGTCCTTAATTTGTTTAAAAACATTTTTTATTTGACATTTTTCTTTGAAGAAAAATCTATATTTTGCATTCAGAGGTTGTTTTTTTTAAAATGTTATCAAACCCTCTTTTGTATCCCTTTTACTTCTTTCTTTGAATACCACCTGAACACAGTTCCTGCAAAAACGTCCCGCGCTTGTGTAATTTTTACAATTTGAGCCACCATTTCGTAAGGTCACCACTTTAGGGATGAAATGGCTAACACCAGCTTTAGCCGGTGTTTGTTTATGTGCTGTGAAGGCCACTCCAGCGTAATTAGGATGATGTTAACACTAATTGGGCCTGTGGCTATTAAACATTATCAAGAAGTGCACACACTCATTTGTACCCCCATCACACACAAACGCACACTCAAGCACAAACACAAGAACGCACCTGTATTCCCATAGACCGAGCAAGAACAAAACAGACTGACCTTTTCAGTGCATCACAGCTTAATGACTCTATGGTAGAGAAGGATGTTATTCTATGCAGGTATGTTATTATTTCTTCATACGGCACGTCAGTGTTTGTCATGTGCTCTTGTCTTTTTTCTCCTAGCATTAGCCCCCTGTCGTTTTATATTTTTTTGCTTAATCCACTCTGTTTTATTTAAACATTAACACCAGCCAAAGTCTTGCTGAACGTATTCACCATATTTTGCAGTCGTAGTGTTTGACGGTGGTGGTGGGTGGTGGGCGGGGTCAGTCTGGTGATGCATACCCTCCAAACATTGTGAATAATTAAACAACAGAATCCCAGGGCAGAACCTCAAGCTGAAATATTCACACATATCTGGCTGCTGCCGCCATTTGATTGACGTGTTATTAGAGTTAATGTGAAAACATGCTGCCGTTATTGCTGCTCTGAACACGTTTGTGCATTCTTGCAGTTCAATTCTTAGTCGGGGAGTGTGAGACCACGCGGCTCGGGATTGTGAGCAGTTGGTATGAAGTTGTCAGCCTCACCTTCACCCACCCATGGGCAAACAGAGTGAGAATAAGAGAACAGAAATGTCAGGCATGTGTGAACAACACATGCAAACAAACAGTGATAAACACAGTCACTGCAACAAATTAAATGGCATACTGATGTGCTAAACTATCCAGTTGGTCTTGTGTGTGCACCATCAAAACTTGCTGGCTATGCTAATGATTGAAATATCTGATTCAAATCCTGTTTAGCTTTAGCTTTGGGGGGGGGGGGGTCTATTTTTCTTTACCACTTACAATAAATGTGTATTAGACAAAATGTGAGAAGTATAAATGACCCCAAAGTCTAAAAATATATACTTCATGTTTAGATTTTGGATGGAACTCAACTGGAGCCTTGAGAACTTTTCTTATGCTATGACATTGCAGCTCTAGTATCATTGGTCCACTTTCAAGTGAGCAACAGAAACACAACTGAAACTTTAGCTATTAGTGCCAGTATTATGTAGAGAACTGAATCAGATCTAAACAACCAGAAAAAGAAATGCTGATCTCAACCTGTCTTTTTGATATTTTCACTCTCCTCCTCTTCATTTCTTTGCATCATTGATTCAAACAGCACAGTTACACAATAGCACAGTTATTTAATGACTCAGTCATCTTTTCTTGTTGTCAGCAAAATGTTCTTCTCAAACCACGATTTCTTTTAAATCCTTCTCATAGTTCCTCTGATGTATTGGAAACATCAAAAATGTACTTCTTGGAGCTTATGCAGGAGTTAATTGGTTTATTTGGCAAAACGTGATGGATAAATGATCTTTTTTCCAGAGTTCTGTGAAAATATTTTACTAAATGTGTAAACTGCCTCATTGAGTTAGTGTTTGTTTGAGCCTTTGACAGAAACAAAAATTGCTGCTGTTTTTCTTAGCTCTGTTGGTCATCACTGTCTCAACCTCACCAGACTATTGAGCGCCGTATCAGAGAGAGGAGGGTATTTTTGGGATGATCAATAAGCTTCGTAGATGATGTATGCAGTGTAGCTGTGCTCTCCTACCTAGCAACCTTTTCTAAAGACTACTCTATACATTACAGAGTGTAAAGCAGCATAACTACATGACCCCCCAACACTCCCTTTTCATGTTTTCCTACTACCTATCCCCCCCCTCTGCCTTCTATACAGCTCCCACCGGAGCACTTCATTTCAACATATTTGGAAAAAGACAAAGATAGCATCTGAGTGCTAGTTGCGGCATGGTATTTGTACAAAAATCACTCTCTGATTGTAGCATGCCCTCCAGGGACATAACAAGCATTTTGAAATGTGTCAAACAAACCTTGCAAGTGCATCATCGGTGTCGAAAGCAAAATAGGAGAAACATTTGAATCCTCAGGAATTATAAAAGGTACAGCTGTGTATCAAGTCCCTACTGGCATAATTAGGGAGGGGAATAATCATTAGACATCTCGAGCTGACAGAAGTGATTTCTGAACAGTTCGAGGGAGGATTCATAGAAATGCGTGTTACTGACATACCTCACTACTGACACCGTTTACAGAAAATAATCCAGCGTTCATGTTATTTGTAAATATTTCAATGATTGAAATAAATTAATTTAAAACACACAACACATTTATTGTCAATTATCTGCCACCAGGCTTTAGTTTCGGAACAAAATATGAAGTAGGTTTAAGAGGAGGGTAACAATCTGTCATTGAAATCAGGTCCATTTTAACAGTAGCCTGTAATTTGATTCAGAAATACAGAGCTGGACTGTTATTCCGTTATGACTATCAAACTAGAAAGAAAGCACCCTTTTGCACAAGTTCACACAGTGACATTAAAATCCTGACTGAGCTAAAATGTAAAGGGTAAATTAAAGAAGTTACAAACTAATAATTTCTTAGAAAGAGCTCTAGGGGCAAAATATATTATATGGTCACATTTTTGAAGTTGAAATTAGAAGAATGACAAATATTAATTGAGGCAAATAAGGTACTCGAATTAAAATATAGGAAGGCACATCGGTCGGCACAGGAGTAGAACAACTGGCTGTGTTCACTGGTGGGAAGACAGTGAGGGATCAGGTCCTTGTGGATTTTTGTTGATAACCACCAGATTCCTGTTCACTTCTATCCTCGATTAATTTATTTCCAGCATTTGCAATTCTCACAGGCATTGACCACCAATAACCCTCCAAACCAAACCTTGTCAGATGAATTCAGACATTTTAATTGGTAATATTGTATTTTGTTACATGAGGAGATCTACTTTAGAGCTGTGGTTCAAAGGAACATGTCTCAGCTCCAGATTTGGGTATGCACAGCATTTGAAATATGCATGATCAGTCCAATTATTTTCCAAGTATAAGGTCAGTCCAATTACTCTTTTACAATACAGTAAAAAAAAAAAAAAAGGCCACTGAGTCTCCAAGCTAGCACTGCAGACTTTTCTCGATCCAATTCCAAAGGAAACTGTTACCAGCCTGATGAAATCAAAGTGAGTCAAAAAGACAGGATTAGTTTGAATTTCCTTGAGGTATAAAATGGATGTGATTTAACCTCATGAGGACGACAATAGCTGTGTCAAGTGTGATCGAGTAAGTTGTCTTTAAATATCTTTTAAATACATTGTTTTGCTGCCAGTAGATGCTTGGGAGAGAGAAGAATGGCAGTCAAAACTGATGAGTATTTTGTCTAAAGTCCTTTGCACATTTTGCTAAAGAAAGAATTTGCATGTAGAAAAAACAAGTTAACACATTATGTGTTGTCCTTGAATGGACTCTGCGAAGTGTTGGAAACTTTGAGACTGCTGCAATCAAGTGTCGTCTCACCTCATGTAACCGGAAGGTCCCTCTCATCCTTTGAAGCAATCTTGCAGAGAAGATAGAAGAGGAATATTATCCAACCACATTGGGGAATGACTTGCTATTTCCACTCGAGATGCAGCCAATCTTTGGGATACCATTTCTATGTTTTCTTAGATACTGCCACAATGAAGTATCCATCAGACCAAGGGTTGCAATGCTGACAAAGTTGTTAAACTACAAAAAGTTTGCATCTGAGGTTATTGATGTCTGTGCCAGAACAAGTGAGGGGAAGAGATGGAAAGACCCTAAAATGTCAGCAAAGTGTGTGCTCTTTGCCGAGTTCTTGTCAGGGTGTGTGTGTGTGTGTGTGTGTGTGCTTGTAGTTCTGCAACTTCAAAGATCAACAGCTGTCTGGAAACTTTCAACAAATGTCTCATCTCAGCCCCTATCTATATCACAGACAATAGCTCTGTCTCTCTGACTGCACTGATGCAATAATGTATGAAGGTTGGCAGAACTAACTCTGTGTTATTGAGTTATTGTTTGAGAGTCTGTCTGAGAGTTTAAAATAAGAGATGTGTATAAATTTACACGAGTGTACTGGTGGAGCCTCAAGTCTCATTGCCTCTCAAGAATTGACTTCCTCACTACCATCAGTCCTTATTTTCCTTGAGGAGTTTCAATGTTATGGCGGGCTTGTGTCACAATTTTCATGTTGTCAGCTCCCATGAGGCTTTGCGACCATTGTTGGACACCGCACCATTGACCGCAGACCTAAATGAAAAATTGTGGCATCCTCTTTCTCCAATATGACCTGTTTATCCCCATGGTAGATGGTAGTGGCCTAGAATCCACTATCCCAAATCAATCGCCCCTCGCAGAGAAAGCATCTCAACTGATAAACTCAATTCTAAATACACTCTCCGCTCGCCCCAATGTAGAGTGAGGAAAAGGGAAGGGGGTGAAAAAAATTAAAATCAATAGGTTTTTCATTACAGCTTTGATTCATGAGTCTTTTATGATTATTTTTCAACCGGATCCGTGGACAAAGGAAAATTGCATTTATTTTTTTTACCAAATTACCAGCCAGCCCACGTGCATGGAAATAATAATTAAGGGGCATCCTGTGACGGTTTGATTCATTTCGATGCACTTTCTCCACCTCTAGAACTGCAGGTGGGATTGATTGGTTGGATCGATGGCGCCAGAGCTAATTGGACAAAAGTAATAAATATTTAGCCTCCCCTTTTTTTTTGATGGGGGGGATGAGACACGAGTGCAACAGAGCATTTCCATCATTATTGTTATTCTAGTGAAAGCTGGCAGGCCAATGTTTTGACTGGAGGGCTGAAGGTCAGAGGAATCCATACCTGGCCGGCTTTTTGTTTGCTGACAACTCCCACTGCAGCGCTAATTTACTTTTAACTTACAGTTTTCAATAAAGCCAAACAGGTGCTGCTTGTTAGAACTTCAAAGCAGATTCCTTTGTTTGTCTTGATCTCAGTAAATTACAGACACACATTTTCACAAATACACAAGAAGCCCACATTAAAAGTGGGAATATATTCATCTGTGTGTTTGAGCCCGTGTTCAAAGGCCTGCGAGTCCCCATACTTACATACAACAAAATCGGGGTTTTTTGCTAATGACCTCCAGAACTTCCCGTGAGAAACAAAAATAAATCACTTGGGTGTTTCTTAATCTGCCTTGTCTTAAGGAAAGATCATGGTTTAAATAAGCAAAGGCTTATTGTTGATAGGAGACTGAATGCAAAGTGCAACCTCTAGTTACTGATACACTTTGTAGGCCCAACAATAAAGCCCAACACATTAACCAACTTGACCACAAAAGGTTACTTGTCAGGAAAACATCACCATAGATGACTTTTAAGTATTTGAACAAACCTCAAAGGAGTCTTCTGTATACCATCCAGCTAGAGAATCATATTAAATGCAATTCAGATCAATTTCATAAATATAATGCCAAATAACAACATAAGTCATCTTAGGGCACTTTAGATAGTAAGGTCCAGCCCTTATAACATCATAGAAAGAAAACCAAAAATTCAACAATTCCCACATGAGCAAGCGTTGGCAACAGTGGGGAGGAAAAACTCCCTTTTAACAGGAAGAAATCTCAGACAGAATCAGACTCAGATGCTGTAGCCATCTGCTTTGACCAGCTGGAGCAAAGAGACAGCGTGGAGAGAAAAGAACAGCATAGAGAAACAACAAACTATAAACACTGGGCAGGCCGGTGGGGATAGTAACAGCTCCTAAGCCAGAGGTACCTGCAGAAATGAGGATAGGTGCTGAGACCAACATGGGAAGTCCCCCAGCAGCCAAGGCTTTTAGAAGCATTACTAAAGGATGGTCCAGGGTCTGCTGAGCCAGCCCAAACTATAAGCTGTGTCTAAAAGGAAAGATTTAGGCCTTTTTTTTTTTCTTCTTTTTTTTTTTTTTTTAAAGAAAAGCTGTTGTCTACATTTCATCATATTATGTTATTATGAAAAGCAGACATAAACTTTCAGATTCATTTCTTGGCAACAGTTTGATGTGATGACCTGCTGGAGAAGTTGCAAGCAGTAACTCTTTTGACCTTCTTGTGTGCATGATGTTCCACACACCGAACATTAGTTTGTAGATGTTTAATGGTTTTAAGGAGATCATTGTCTTGAAGACAACTGGGGAAGAATGCCCTCCAGACCTGTCTTCTTGGATTTGATAAACACATTTTCTCTCTTTTTTTCCCGCTCCATCTCCCCCTCCCATTATTGTGTGTTGCACTGCAGTATTCAGTGGATTTTGCCTCAACCGGAGCAGCAGGTGTTTGCTGGGAGAAACGGTGACACATGGATGCGCCCTGTCAGACTACTCATTAGAGACTCTGCACCTCCTTTGTCTCCTCATTTAGAGGGGAGACAAGTGCACATACACACAAACACATGCACACGCGTTTACCAGTGCACAAAGCAGCAGGTGGCCACTATCAGCTGGACAAATCAAAGCAGGCAAAGTCAACACCAGCTCATCCGATGGATGTAGTCGCGAGAGAAGTAGAAAGTATTTCCAAGTATTTCTAGAGTTTATGAATTCTTCTTCTTTTGTTTGTGACAGAGTAAAGTGAATGTGCTGCTGATGAAAACAAAGCAAAAAGTGACAAGTAGGACTGTGACACAAACGTCAGGCATATAGAAAACTCTAGGGAAGACAAAGCATATGGTAGCTGCTACGCATGAGAGGGGTGTTAATTGATGAGAATTAGTTCACTGTGAGTACACACATAAGATATGCGGCAATGATACGTGCTGCATGTCTAATTCGTGTTACACCCTAAATGAGATGTCAGTTAGTATTAAATTCATGTGGCTTTTTGAGGGCCTTCTCCCCTTTATGTTATACCACGCCATCACTATCAGCCAATACTGATTAAAAACAAAGATGCCATTTTCTGTTGCTGCACCATTACATCAAATGGTATGCATTGGTATTCTGCATTGTTTCAAACATTTTTAAGTGGAATTTGCCTTGACAAATTAGATATTTCTTAAAGCCTTGGGCACTTCATTTAAATTTGAAATGTAGTGCTGTGGGTTTAGTGCAGTGGTGACTACTGCTTGGTAGTTTAGGTACATTAACAGGGGCTTTAATCTATCCTCCTGGAAAAGTTAGCTTTTTTTTATCCATTTATAATTATTTCCTCCAGCAGTTGGATATGTTGTGTCTCAGAGTAGAGTCCCTGCTAATTTCCTGCCTCTGTATTAAACTCTTGGCGCAGCCAGAACAGAATAAAGCTTAAAGTCTTAACATCAGGTACTTGAAATTAGACTAGACAACTAGATTGAAGAGCATACAGTCACACTTGTGTCATTGTCTCACAGTGATGGAATTTCACAATAAAGTAGCATCAGATAGATGATGTGAGTTTTCATCAGTATAGTTTGAAAGAGATGAATGTGACACAATGTTCAATTACTATTGACAAAAGTAAAAAATAAAATTAAAAAAAAAATGCTATAATGCACTTCTAAATACTTTAAAACAGTGTACTTAAGTCATTGACTGTTGCATGTCCAAAGTTAATGAACTCCAACAGGCAAATTAATAAACAAGAAAGGCCAAATCTGCTGCAGCAGATGCAGATATATCCAGACTATTAGTTGGTGAGGAGAAAGTGTCTTATAAAATGCTGGATCACACACTTCCTCTCATGGAAACCTCATACAGTCTTAGGTGAGAGCATCCCTGCCTTTAAATGTCCACGTGTTATACAGCGGCTGAGAGGTAATCCCTTGGAGTAGAAGATGTAATAAGACATATAAAACCAGCGGAGTGTTGATGAACTCTTATTACGTGCGTAATCACCGACGTTAACATGCACCAACTTCCCCCACCAATAACCATTTTCTGCTTTTCCCCTTGTGGCTCCAGTCTCATCTATCACAACATGGCTCCACTCCCTCTCTGTTTGTCGGCCATTTTAGAAATATTTCCTCCTCTTCCTCCCTGGTTGTCTCTTGCCCAGTTTTTGCGAAGCTCTGGTGCTGCACTGTTAATAAACACTGGAAAGAAGAAGAAAAAAACAACACCAACTTCTTCTCTCCACCATCCACAATTCACACTTTCCCATCCTCTTTATTCCCTGCCTCCATACCCTGTTGTCTTTCTTCATCCTCTCTTCTTTTTTTTCCCTCCTCCTCCGGCTCACAACCTCTTTATAGCCCTCCTTGCCATGCTGCGATAATTAGTCAGCGCTAAAATAATACAGCCTGAAGAAAACAACAAGAGCTGAGCAGAGGGCTTAGCTCCGCTGGGAGGGAAGGAGGAGAGGAGGAAGGAGGGAGGAAAGGAGGGGTGGTGCGAGCCAGAGAGAGTGAGATGGAGAGAGGAAGCGAGAGATGGGGAGGAGAGTTGTGTGTGTCAGCTGATTTCAAATGGCTACCAGCGGATTGTTAGATAATGAAAGTGTCAGGTAGCTGAGCGAGTGTTTGTGCGTGTGCGTGTGTGTCGCGTGCAGAAGTCTGCATCTCTCCATTCCTTATCAGGCTGATTTTTCCTCGTGTATGACTAAGAGTGTGAGCGGCCCCCTTGCCGGGGATGTTGTTTGATGGCCTGTTGGCCCTGCAGTCATCACAGCCTCTGCTTTCCATCCTCTCTGACCTGAGCACACCAAGAAAGATTTGTAGGGCATGTAAAAACATAGACATGCTGGTGTGTGTGTGTGTGTGTGTGTGTGTGTGTGTGTGTGTGTGTGTGTGTGTGTGTGTGTGTGTGTGTGTGTGTGTGTGTGTGTGTACTTGCAGATGCCAGTGTACAGGATTTCATAGGCAAGCATGGGGTACAGGATGAAAGCTCTTGCTGTGCGCTGCTGTGTCCATGTGTGATTGTGCATATGTGAATAGTGAAATTAACAGATTAGATAAACAACAGAAAATTGGACTATTTGCTGGATTTCATGCTCAGATATTATTTCAATAAAATTAAACTGTGAAACTTATGTTGTTACCAAAAATCAACTGATGGATTTGTACCATAGGTAGTGAGGTTTGTGTGCAGAAAAACTGTCAGAATTCTTTGTTTGCTTGTGTATATTTAGATAAATGCTCCACAGAGCTACATCTACATGCATCAGTATCCAGACATATACGGCCTTCATGTATGCGTGTTTATGATCCATGGAGGACAGACACAGGGTTGAGAGCAGTTCACTGTGGTTTCATTATGATATGATAATTACACCCAACGCCCGTCATCTCTCGTTTACCACTCGGCTCATTGGAGCCAAGCCAAGTCCTCACTCCTCTGTTACAGTTCAAACGTGAAATCGCTCAGTGTATGGGGCGTTTTTGTTTTTTTTCATTTTTTTTAGGCTAGAACTCAAAATACTGTTGAGGCAAAGTTCCTCTGACAGGGAGATCTGAGGAATTTCCTTTGTTAATGTTGAGAGGTGGTGGTTATACTGACAGCATAGCCAACACAAAGTTTGTCAGTTCGCCGTAGTTTGAATGCGACGCAACCGCAGGCAACTGAGGGGCAACTGAAACTGTGGTGGCTCGGCAAATTACCATTTCAAAGGGGAGTGACAGGCACCGCCAGTGTAGTAGTAGTAGTAGTGCTCCTGCTAAACATGACTTCATGACCGAGATATACTCTGCTAACAACACATGTTTAGTAACCAGAATGAGGGCTTTCTTTCACATACATAAATAAAAATTGGATTATCAAATCCCTGATTGTCAGACTTCCTGCTGAAATCCTAGAGTCCAAGACTTTTCCCTTAGATGCTGCTTTGAATCATTCTCATTTTTAACACAGAACATCATATTTATCATGCACTCAGCTTCATTTGACATTAAATTACAACCTGCAGATTTTCAAGCAAGTATGTAGCAGAGGAGAATACACAAATGCTTAAGATTGTATAACGACTCATAAGGAGAAAAATGTCAAATCTGTGATGCATAAAGTCTGATTTATTTTTCTTTGGGGTGAAATTTATTTTATTTGCTTTTTGGGGATATTCTACAGTTTGTGTTTCCACCTACCATCTTTTTTCCAGCTATTAAAGTGTTATTGTCATGTCATAACGCCCCTTTTCTTCCTGTGTTTTGCAGCTGGGACAACTTACATCTTCGGGCGAGGCGGAGCCCTCATCACATATACCTGGCCACCCAATGACCGGCCGAGCACACGGGCAGACCGGCTGGCAGTGGGCTTCAGCACGCAGCTGAAGGAGGCTATTCTGGTCAGGGTGGAGAGTGCCAAGGGACTGGGAGACTACCTGGAGCTGCACATAGTAAGATACTGCCTTGGGGATCGTGATGGGGGATGAAATTATACAGGGATGGTAGAATACCACTGGGTACATTCAGTGAGATGAATCATTGAATTTCCTGGCCAGGGAACATGGAGCGACAAAAAAGTGGGGTGCAGGGAGTAGAACGAGAAATGGGAGATGAACCGGAGGTCATTGATGCAAAATAAGTACAATGAAAGGACAGAGGCACTTTGTTTTTGTGCAGTACTGTAGTTTAAAGAATGAAACTCTACACAAGATGACACTGTACATCTATGTTGGCATGGAATGGCATATTGTAGGCTGGTAAAAATACAATATAATATGTATGTAGGATTCCAGGTGCATTGCAGGGTTTAAAGGATCATTTAGATTTATGTTGTTACTTGGATTTTTGTTGTTGTTGTTGTTGTGTTGGTTATAATTTCTGTTGTTTACACCTGTTGCAATGCGCTTCTAAATCTCAGGAATTAATTCAGCAAATATATTGTGATCTGAATGATATCCAAAACTAAAAAAAAATGTGGTTGTAATGAGTGGGAATAATCCTTTAAGGTTGGACTTTTGAGGTTTTAAAAGTGCTGAGGAATACGAAGGCATTGCTCTGCTGTTTTGCATATTTAAACCTGGACAGCCGACTGGTCTAAATGTTGAGGAATTTAGATTTTTGGTGTGTAGCACTTGCCAGGGTCACTGAGAGGAATCAGTGTGTGCAGTGTCCAGAAAATGACTAATCACGCTGCAGCATTTCTTTTTATCCCGTCAAACTAGCTATTACCCTCATTTCTGCTTTTATCGCTTTCATATGTTAGGCTTAAAGGTCATTTAAACCCACCTCTAATGATAACTTTAAATGGCAATTAAGGGACAGCAGGCATTTAAAAATGCATTTGCACAGTCGCTAATCGTCTCGTTGACCCCTGTGCTTCCTCTAGCCAATATTACATTCAAGGCTCATAGTCATGTTGATGGAGTGGTTTCTGTTAATTGCCCACAGGGACCACACCTGTAACTCTGATCCACACAACATGTTGCTGGAGTCGCACAACAAAACACTGTGTCCAGTCTAATATCGGAATGCCCTGCACTTCCTTTACACTCACTTAAAGTACTCAGTGATAAGACACCATCATTGTTATCTACACTTATCTACACTCTGCCATCTGCGCGAGTGGGTGTATGTGTGTGAGATCACACCACTCCAACATCCCCGTGACCCCAATTTGTTGGGGCCGCCCGTGCCTGCGAGCGACAGGAACATGGTTGACCCCGGGTCACTTCTCATCCAGTGCTCCGTAAACTGAGAGTGACAGAGGGAGGGATGATGGGAAAGAGAGAGGGGTAGGTGAAAGAGTATAGAGGGAGCAGAGATGGTGAACACACCAAGTGGGTCAAGGCCAATTTGAATGCTCAAAACATTAGCGGTAAATAATGATAATGACTGTAATTATGAAAGATTACAATTGTAAATGCAACAGACACAACAAATGATGATGGGGTTGGAGTGGGGACGCAGCAAAGTTCATCTGCGGCAACTTTGAACTCTAAAGGGTCATTTTCTGTAACTTGTAGTAATATTTCTGCAGCTTTTTAATATTCAAAAGGTTGTTAGGAGAGAGTTACAAACTAATTAAACAGTGTGCCATAGAAATATCAATAGAAAACCGTAGATCAACACCTATGTATCTCACCATACAGAAGTCTTTAGTTTTTTTGCCCAGGTTTTCTGCATTCACTCAAAAACTGGAAATAAATAGAATTTACTTGTGGTGTGTGCAGCATTGAAAATTTATTTGACAAATTACAATTAATTACTAATTTCTTATCATAACCATCAGGCCTCACTGTAAACACTGGAACTCTTCTAACCTGAAAGAGGTGTTTTTTTGTTGAAGCTTTTGACTGTATGTTCTGAGGATTATTTAGGCTAACACAACACTGTTCCTGTAATGACAGGCTGCTGTTGAATTTTTGAATATAATCTTTTAAGCTATAAGCTCAGCAACAAAATTCGATTTGCCTCCTTTATATTTGGGTGTGGCAATACATCTCGGATGCACATATCTGAACACTTTGGGGAATACAAATGTATCCTTATAGTTACACGCAGCTAGAGGTTGGTGAGGTAAAGTCTTTTTTTTCTTTTTGCAATTTCGTTGAACTGATCCTTTAACTTGGATTCAACTTTGTGCAGAGTTTTAAGTGAACCATGGTGCATTTGTTTTTTATTCTAACCTGAAGGAATGACTCCTCACTGTTTATCTCAGCCTGCTCATGATCCCTCATCAGTCATTCTTTTGCTTGCTCTTCTCTCAAGTGCATATTCTCTATCTAACTTCTGTGTCTTTCATTTACTCCCTCATTCCCTCATGTCTGGCCCATTCATTCTCACTTTCTCTCCCTCACACACACACATCAGTGGCTCCGACACACCAGCCCGGCGCCTCTGCTCCCATTGCAATTACATTTCATTTGCTGCCGTTCCTCCCGAGTCGCTCCCCTAAATGACTCTGTTCAGCCCGTGGTGGGTGTTTTGGTCCTGTTAATTATGCCTGTCTCTCTTTGAGGGGAGAGGTACAGGCAAATTAAACCTACGAGCCGTTGCCCCATATCATCCCACCTGATGGGGGCCTCACGGACCCAATCAAAGTACAAAATAGCTCTGGAAAATAGCTTCAAACGGTGATGGTGGCCTCCAGGTGCAATACCTGGGGCCTTATTCGTTGGCTTTGGCTAGTGGTTAAAAAATAGCATTTCACTTTTCATTTCAGGTTGACTTGTTCCATTAACTCTAATGGGATTATACAAATCCTAATCCCAAATGACATATCTGAGCGTTGACATGCACAGTCCTACAAATATGCATTGTTTTGTTGTTGTTGGATTTCTGAGGTTTGAGATCATCAATTACTCATGAAGCAATTAATTCATGGTAATGTTAAGATAATGGCTTTTCCAAATCTGTATCATTAAATCAGCGGTCCAGAGACTTAGATCGCAACCATTTCTTGTTACTACAAGAAATGACACAACACTGATGGATGTAGTCTCTGCCTTAGTAGAAATACTGGCACTGGTGGGCACAGCTGATAATAGCATGCCACCAGGATGTGATAGAACATTATTCCTTATCTCACACAAACCACCCGTCTCTTTTTATACCCTTCTTCCTCTACCAGGTCTTCTTCTCTTTCATGCCACTCCCCTCCTTTCCATTTGTGTCCATTTACCTGACAGAGGGCCTGACATCACTCACTACATCTTCCTGACATGCTTTCATCAGGTCCTGGGGTAGGAGATGTAAAGTCAGGGCTGTGGGATAATGTGCTTAAACTAAATCGGCTGACTGCGACTGCTTTAAAAAAAGGACATAACATGTCCTCATAAGACCTTGTTTCTTGCATCTCCCTAATTATTTACTGAGGGTGTGTCTGAAAGTGCGGCAAAGTTGGCTAGTAGGCTTTGAAATACATTATCTGGAAAATGCCATAGGAATGAGTCATTGCTGAGCAGACCAAGCATGACTGTGCATATTGCTGTTGCAGTGCAGTATTGCATATGTCTATAAAGATTCTCTGTCATCTGGGTCAGAGAAGTAGTGGTAAACAGAAAACATCTGGATTAGTTTTCGAGTCCTCAGACTTCATCAGTTCTACTGACTGGTGTGGAGTTCCTCTGTATTTAATCACCCAGGGAAGTTAAATACCATATAACTCCCCAAGAGTCAGTGAAACTAATTAAGCCCCTTATGAATGGCAAAAGAATTTCAAGAATTCTCAGTAATTCCAGTTACCTTTCACTCACTGTGCTCATAATATGTCAGTATGTCGTTGCTAAATTTGGAAGCTCTCAAAGGTTGCATCGTTTGTACTAGCAACTGTTTTTGTGATAGGTTGTTGGTATTATATGTCACATTGGTCTAGCCGCTGAGATATTAATGTCTATCCTGTCTAGTTCATCATATTTTCATTCAATAGACATTGCTGTTGTGCTGAAATGACAAGCAAGACCTAGAGCTCACAGCTTCAGTTTTCTTTGCTGGGATTATAGTGTGGAAACCCTGTTCACATTAACCTTGGGTGGACCAATGAGCCACCAGTTGAGGTGCCTAAGTGTTATGATGATGAAGTCAAGTGTTTTTCTTTCCAAATGTAGCTGTATCTGTGGTAGAGCACATATGATGATTCAATCACAAAACGTTAATAACTTCTCCAGTAGTTTTAAAATGAACCCGAGATCTACGCCCATTTGGATGCAAAAACTGGAAAGGATTATTTATGGCGAGTAGCCAGACCGATAAATTCATGTAGTGATTTTGGTATTTGGTGCTATTCCCAGATTTTTTTCACCGTCAGTCAGAATTTAATTGATTGCCAAATGAGTTTTCACACAGTGGAAATTTGTATTTATAGTGGTGCATAACAATCAAAAAAGAAAGAGAGAAAAAAAAAAGGAAAGCGCCATGTTCGATGTGATTAGTTCACAGATGTACAGTATAAAATGATAGAGCCCATATTAATGTGTTGTGTAGACCTCAAGACCTTGTTCATGGACCTTAGTCAGGTGTCATCACATAACCCGAGTAAAGGAACTCAGTTAAGTCATAACTTCCAGTTATATACACACACTTGATGAGATATTTTCTTCATTTGCCTGTTTACCAGTTGTTTGCTGTTACAGTTTTATTCCGGAGTTCTGTGAACACTAAAATGACGGTCCAAGGCTCTTTGGTAAAGCAACGACAGCGGAGCAAATTCCACCAGCTGTCAGTTGGTGGGCCTTGAATGTAGAGTATTCACCACAGATGTGTGTCTCTGAGGGGAAGAATAAATCTCCACATTCAAGTGGATATAAAGTTTTTATGAGTTTAGTACAAGTGGAATCAGCAGTGTAAGTAAAATGTATGACAAAAATGACATTGATTCATTATTTGGATATTTCACTTTCCATGAAATAGCCTGTGGTTTCACTTCCCAAAACATGGACTAAATTGGAAAACAGACAACTTTTACTTCTTAAATGACAATTCCATTTCCTTTGACTTAGTAGACAGGATGTCCCCCAGTAGTTATGATGTTTTTCACAGGATGTTACTTCTACAGAGGTTTAAATTTTTTTTTTTTTTTAATAAAAACGGGTCATTTGGGAGTACAGGACATCATTTTTTGCCAATCTTCATGACATTTCCACCATCAGGGCCGGGGGTGTTAGATTCAGGGAATGAAGGCTACTGACAGATATGGAAGCGGGCTGATAGCTAAATCTCCCATCTGTGGCTGCTGGAAAAGGTAGATGTCCTTGCAAGACCTTGGAAGCCAGTCAGAGAAATAAACAGGTTAGAGTTTAGATTTTTTTTTTTTTTTTTTTTTAAAGAGATTGGTATTACTTTTTTGTTTCTGCCAATCACCACTTTAAAACAATATGTCATCAACATCACTTTAAATTTGCAAATAGTCTCGTGCCTTTACTTTATGGCACAACATACAGTTATGCCAGTTCATAACTGTTTTTAGGTTAGGAGAATGGAATTCACTTGCTACACCAAAACCCTGGCCAAAGTGTTAGAATTTAAACTATATAGTCTTGTGTAGCTTGTTCAGTACATCTAATTATATCTGCCTGTGGTTTATAGTTACACTTCAGCAGTTGTAATCAAATTGACATACTTGCAGAACAGATTTTTAAGCAGGTGATTCAGTTTTTCAGTCGGTCCATCAGTCAGTTTGAGGGTTGTATGGATTCACACTCCTCCTGTCTTAGTTTTACCAGACTGAGAGTGAAAGCTTCTGTTGGCAGTCATCTGTGATTCCCCACAGTCATTTATCAGTGCAAACAAAGTACTCGATTCTATTGTTTTGTGCTGACTTGACAGTCTGAGTTTGTCTTTTTTTTTTTCCTGCACAAAAACATTGGCAATTTGAAAACTGGGCATTTGAGAAGTGTTGTCTTTCATTCCAGCTTGGCTAGAAAACCGTCTGCTTGTCCAGCTCGGTGCTACGCCATCCATGCTATCTGGCTCAGGTGACTGCACTGCAGGCAGCCCACCCAACCAGTGTGGTAAACAACTGAGGAAAAACAAATTTAAGAGGCTGTCAGAAAGTGCTTGCTGAATATAACATAGAGGATATGGCTTGTCTAGAGGGGCTGCACTGAGCTTTAACATTCTGACTCACCAGAAATTAATAGAAATGACCATGCAGGTTGAGAAGTAATATTCCTTGCTTAAGACTGTTAAAATTTGGAGTCCTTTTTTTGTAGCTGTTTCTACTTAAGGCAATAAATGCAGTGGCAAATTAGGGTTATTTGTTATGCACAGAGAGATGAGTCCTTAATGAAGAAAGGAGCAAATATTAGAGCCATTCTCTTCATGAGCCACTCATAAACTTTCTAAATGGCCAGACAGATGGCTGAATAAAGTTGTAGCAGTTTAGATGCACCTTTCAAACTTACTTACGCATTTTTTTTTATATATTTTTTTTTAGAGATGTCTGTTTGTGTTTATTGCCGCTCTCGTGTCGCTGTCATTACATTTACAGCTGGCAAGTTGTTGCACTAACTGCTCTGTGGGAAGTGTCTCATCTGCAGTTATGGGCCGGTGCACAGTGCACAGCGGGCCTCCCCAAGTACCTTCATCACTGGCTGTCCGGGGCCGGGCTCATAGCATTAAATAAGGGCTGCCTCTGATTACCCGTTAGGGAGCCATCGTTCACCACAACTGTCTACTTTGAGCTAAGGCAGAGAGGGAGGAAGTTGCGGGTGGGATAGCACCAGAGACATGGCAATATTTCCTCCTCTTGACCCCACCCTTACCCCTCTCCCAGCATGTGACAAATGCTGACTGAGAAAGGAATAAAGCAGAACAGCACAACCGGGCCTTTGGGTTTCTGTACACAGGCATTTGTGGCCAATACACGTGTGGATCTGACTTCATTAGCTTCACCGTGATCTGTTATTCCTCTCACTGCTGGCTAATGAGAGGAACAGTCTTTTACCACCACATTGGCTTTTTGTTTTTCGCTTTTACTTTCTGAAGACCACAGGTTATCTGTCAAGGGTTTTAAACCAGCAACTGTTTAATTATGGGTTGAAAAATATGATCTGACAGGCGACAGCAGCCGGGGATAAGATGAGTGGTGAGGAGAACAGGGTGGATGGAGAGCTTTCGGAGTGCAGTGGGGAGCTAAGAGATGCTGGCGTCAGATGAAGGCAGATGGTGATGCGGATAAAACTGTCAGGGAGAGGCAGAAGCTTTTATCCTCCACTCCCCACCCCCAGTAACACACACACACTTATAGCCACACACAGAATGCCTTTACTCCTAACTAGCTGTCGGTCGCACACAGAGTCACTACCTGCTCTCAGGTTCCAGCTAGAGTTGCACACAGATACATTTGCAAGGACACCTTGACAAGTATGATTAGACCTCGTACACACTTTAATACATGCATTATTCCAATGTACAAGGCCAGCCCTACACACTCTCCCCCGCACATTGTAATTTTCTTATTTATAACTCCCTCCCCTCCCGTCCCCCATAATTCCTCCTTTTAAACAGGTGTCAGATCCGCAACTTCCTCTCCATCTTGTCAAGGGGGTAAAAAAGCCAAACATGTGGGCAGGGATGGAGGGATGAACCGTGGAGAGCGATTGAGGAAAAAAGGGAGGCATTGCTTTTGATGAATGCAACTGCCTCGCAAAGGGGAGCGTGGGCCGCCGTCAGTAATGAGATTGGGTCCTGGTGAGTTTGGCAGGGTCTCCCTCCTCAACCAGTGGTAGCCTGACAGCATATCGATTAATCCTTCCCTTCTGCATCACTAATTAATTGTCCCCGTGAGCGGAGGTGAGGCATGGCGTGAGTTGAAAGGAGGCAGGGCCAGATTCTACATTAGAAATCTCATAATGGGTGGCCAATTTTGGATTGGGAAGGGGATTATGATCTTCCTATAAAGAAGATTGGAACATTTCAAGTCCAACATTTATCTATACATTTGACTGGTGATGCTGGTAATGGGCAGCATGGCTTTAAATGCTGCTTGAGAGTTCTGATTCAGATCAGTCTGTCTAAAATGTTAAATGTCTTTAAATGATGCTCTGCAGATCCCAGCAGTAACTCAATACTGCTGAAGTGAACAGTGCTATGTGGCTTTTTTAATTTGTCAGATCTAAATGTAAATTACCTGATCTTTTATTTTCTTAAATGCACAACACAAATTAAAGTGTACATCTACTCTGAATCAGATACTGTTGTAAAGTCCTGGGTGACTCTACTGGACTGAAACATCTCCAGTTTGGCCACACCCCAAACGGTAATATGAGAACACACAGAGCTGTTTTGCCTTTGACAACTGATGAAAAAGCACTGGTGCTGACATCACTGAATGATATGTGGTTAGAGGCGTGATGTGATTAGAAAACTACGCGGAGAGGAGCAGCTGCTGTAATAGTGTTGATTTACTCTTGAAAAAGATGTACTCAGGAAACACGGATGAAATTACATCGATCTTAAAAGTAGATCTCACCAGCTGATCTGCAACCATGCTGCAAGCTAAGAGGACATCGATATGGTTTACTACACTTTAGCCTAAGTGAGTCCACAAAAAGAAAGCAATACATTACAGTGGAGTAAATTGGCAGATGCTTCCCTCCAAAGTGACTTACAAATTGTAGGCAATTTGGGGTTTAGTGCCTTGTTAAAGGACACTTGACATGTGAACAGGAACTTGGGCTCAAATCCAACGAACATTTTGGTAGATCACTTTAATAATTCTCATATAACTTTACTCTGACAAAGTAGTTGGTAAAAACAGGTTAGCAGTAGCCCTTTGTCAATTACTGTTTTTTTTACTTTGTCTTTAACAATTAAAACACACCTGTATTATTGGAACCAACTAATGATAAGTCCATAAAAACATAACAGTTTTGCTAACAAGGTGCCCTCAATTATCTTCACTGCCAATAGGTCACTGTACTTGTAGCTCACGCTGGCTATGTATCCTGTGAGAGCAAAGTAGAAGATGTGTTTTCCCGATCAATAAGCTATTACAGTCCAGGAGTAGGCCTGTCTGTATGGTTCCAGTCCTGCCTTTAATGATTACCTGGGAAGGCAAAACTACCCTGTTTCCATTCTATATTGTCCGTCTGCCAACTTCCATTCTTCCTCTTGTCTACCCTTTGTCTTCTGTCTGCATACTTCAAGTGTACACGCAGTAAGTATGACTGCTCAGGATCTGTGCGATCTAAGATGATGCATGTGTTTTATTTTGATCAGTTTCCCACACAAATTATGTCATCAGCAGTGTGATACATTGCACTGACACTTTCGTCTTTATTGCTCATGTCGTATTATTTAAGAGGGAAGCATTTCACGTTTGTTGTGCGTGTGTTTAATCTTGAAGGGTAGAATATAACTCATTAAGTCAGACGTGGAAGGGGTCAAAATACAACTGTATGAATCAAATGAAACCTAAAGAAAATGTGCAGCTGGGCCCCATTGTCCCACTGCTCTATGAAAGAGTTGTAAGACGGACAGACAGACAGGCAGGTAGATAGATACACACACAGACAGACAGACAGACAGATAGATAGATAGATAGATAGATAGATGGACTTTATTGATCCCGCAAGGGGAAATTGTTTCGCTACAGCAGCACAGGTTACAAACATACAGACTAAAAGCAATCAAATTTACAGAATACAAATAGACGTAGTAAAATATATAATATAAAAATGTACAGCGCTGTAATACAATTACATCATATTGTCAATGATGGAGAGCAGATTTGGCCAAAGGTAAACTATTGTGCATGGAATGAGGAGGAAGATGGAAAGAGAAGGGGAGGGCAGAGAGAAAGTTAAGAAGATGTCAGAAGATAAAGAGAAATAAAAGGGAGAAAAGTAAATTGTTTAAGTCTACTTTGTGTTTTAGACATCCAGCCCTCATCTCCCTCAGGATGCACTTTAGCCAGGCCTCCCCACACTCTCTGCAATAAGCAGCAGGTCAGACAGGACGACCCATTTATTCAACACAACACATCCTGACGCTCCTCATTACAAATGATGCCTTTATTTGCATTCTGATTCATCTACACCTACTGCTGCTGCTCCTTCCGCAGCAATTAAATATTCTCTGTGACTAATACACTCATTTTCTGTTGGAATGCTCAGGTGTCTTTACTATTCTGAATGGTCTCATTAAAACTTTTCTCTTTCATGATTAACTCATAATGCTGACACATGCATGAATTTTTAGAGTGGGTGCGACAACCTGAAACCAACAACACTTTCCTACATTGTATGCAGACTCCCAATTTTCCCAATTAACACCTTCCCTCAGCTTCTGCATTTGTCTTATAATTTTGTACTTATAATCATTGAAAGCTGTTAGCGTTTTATCCAACACTTTGTGGACTTTGGCTGACCCTCATGTCTTCTTTCCTCTTTGATTCATCGCCACGTCCTTATTACATCCTTGCCCTTTCCATGAAAGTTTGACGATTGACTTTCTGTACTGTTGGAATAAATCGTATGTCTTCTACTGATTGTAAAATCACTGAGTCAATGCCCCCCTTTAATATCTCAATCGACCAGCAAATGAGCATCCTACATCACATTTGGCCCACTTTCCGAGAGAAAAAATAATCTATAGCTTATTGCCTAAACAGGGTTTGTTGTGTTGTTGTGAGGAGAATCAGCCAAGCCCGACTTTTCTGTGGAGTCCAAAAACCTGCTTTGAACTTTTTCCACTCCTATCTTACAATGTTGGTCAGCTTAAGGCCCAAACACTGTTACCGAACCATCTCTCACATTTATCTCAGTGTACTTGTTGACTATCTTTGGTAGGCTGTTTCTTTGGTAGAATGAGAAATGGACTTATAAGACTGAGGGGAGAAAAAAGCAGAAGCTCCAGGGGTAGAGAGAGAAAGATGGACTGAGAACGTATCTGAGGCCACGAGAGGCAAAAAAGATGTTTACATCTGCTCATCCATGCAGAGCGCACATGTCTATGTTTCCAAGCCCCTCGGCGATGTACTCAAGGCAGAAATGATGAATGCATCTTTTCTCTGTTGCCACTCTCAACTTCGCAAACCCATCGACCATTCTGCTGTTGACGGACCAGGAAAAAAACTCTTCATTATTCAGTGCTCTTGTTGTTTTGAAAATGAATGCCATTAAGAATGAATGTGAGGAGCCTTCTGCATAAATTTGTTCTGAATTGAGAGGGAGGCTCTTAAAAAGCAACCAGTGTAGAGCAAAGATAAGAAGAACACTTTTTAAAACTGTAACTGCTTTTGAGGAGTAAAAAAGCTTTTAATAAACGCCAGCGTTCTGCAGTGTTACATTCCACACAACGTCCCCCTCCCGAGGATGAAAAAGAGCCAGCTGGTGGGGCCAGGAACACGGCAGTGCCTGCCATGATGCGTCTACAGTTTACTGAGTGTGTCGCAGCTTTAGGTCACTGTCAGTGTATATGCAACGACTGCTGTTTCATGCTTTTTGCGGGCGTGTTGGTAGTTGATGTGCACAGTTAACAGGCCGAGCATATTGAGTTCACTCACTGTAACTTCAGCAGTTGGCAATTGATTTTGCTTGCCTGAAGAGGGGTGATTAAAATGTGGACAAAGAGAGAGGGGGAGCTGGAAAAGAACAGTGCAAATTTAACACTCTGTTTTATGCAATTGAGATCATATTTTTGATCATTTTTGCCATCATGTCTGTCTGTTAAGATGACACTATTCTGATAAACATAGTTGCTGTGATCTGGGAGGATGCTGACATTACTATAACTGTGTAACATGGTACAAGGGTTGATAAAAAAAAAAAAAGTTCAGTGACTTTCTTGTGAACAGAGCAGCCCAGTCGTGCACAAACCAGAGGAAAGCAATAACTGTCTCGAGTAGTTACTCCAATCTTCATCAGCACCTGTGTTCCACATGTTTTCGTGAGCACTGGCATGTGCGCGTTTGTGATTTTGGGGAACACAAAGAAGTCGCAGGGAGACAAATCCGGTGAGTAGGGGTGGTGGGGAGCTGCGATTGTGTTGTTGCGGGTAAATTTGCACTTTTCCAACCCACTGTGGTTGTACAACTCAAACACCATTACACCAAAGTTCAGATCTTTTTAGGCGAAAGTCACTGTTGCTGATAGTCTGATCTCGGGGATCAATTCATGGTGAGGAGACCAATGAATGTCAAAGAAAACCTCCTTTCAGTCCTGATCTGACGTACCTTCCTCCATATTAGATAGTTATAATCTGCCTCTCTTTAAACCCAACTCCCACAAATGGCAAATTTGGCTGGGCTCAAGTCGGTGGTGAAAGCAGCATTGGTAAAAAAAAAAAAACATGTGTAATGCAGACGCTGATGTTGATCAAGTGACGTAATTTGGACTACTTACTCATGAAAGTTATTGCCTCCCCCTGCTCCATGCACATTAGTGTGCTGCACTCCATTCATGCACAACAGCAACAATCTCAGTTTTTTTAATCACACCTTGTAGAGGTCTATTGTGTCACTCCACAGCACTTTTTTAATCCTCAACCTGCCAACCTTTTCTGAAAGCTTCTAAGTCATAAACATTGGACGGATTTATACCAGCCATTCCATGAACAGAAAAACTGTGTGCACAACCACATTGATAATAGTAGGTCTAAACCGATTCAGTAATTTAATATATTAACTGTTATGAAGGATTAAATGGACAGTTTGGGTCATAATGGTACCATTTTGTTTTATTTTGGGTTTTTTCTTCCAAATACATTTGACTGTGTTTGTTTAGTCTGTCTGATTACTCATCACACTTCCCTCAGTGGATAAGTTTGTGGTGATTTCATTGTTTTCCCAAATCTCAACAATTTACCTGGTGATTCCAGAAACACTTTTACTCGTACAAATAGTTGCCAAAGAAAGAAAATAGTCATCATAATGGAATTTCCCTGAAAGGGCAAAAGTGGAGATGTCCTCCTATCCTTCACATTTAGCCCAATCACCCTCTTCCCTCTTTTCAATTTCCTCGCCTTTATGGGTCGAGGAGTAATTCACCAGTAATCCATCCTTACTGATACGGGTGACTGAGGTCTTAGCTCACTAAGCAGTCGACTGTCCCGTCTTTCTCTCTCCTTCCCCGAGAGATGAAATCCCGTTGTCAGACTGCCGATAACTGAAGCACGATGGGCCCCTGGGGTCGGTGCAAACATGTCGTAGACACCATCCTATGGATGTTCACTGCTGAATCTTTCATGCGCTATCACCTGGACGATAAGGAGCAAATAGGATTCGCTCACTGCAGCTGCTGTATTGCTTTGGTAAATCTGCTGTAAAGACCATTTTTTTGGTTGGATTTGAACAGAAGGCAGCATTCAGGGTTGAGACAGGGGGAAATAGAGAGTTAAATAAAGGAAGGATATAAAGAGCACGGTGTATTATGTTGAGCAGCAAATACAGTATGTACAAACAGATGTGTGTAGTTGTGTTGCTGGTGCATAATGATTTCCATACCAAAATCTCTTCTGTTTGGATTTTCACATATAAGATCGTATTTTCACTTTGTCCACCTGTCAGTTAGCAAGATAGTATGTATTCATTGACCATATCTTCTTTGGTATATTTTCTGTCTGTTTTGTGAAAATTGCTTGTGAATTTGATCAGAGCTGATACAGAAGGAACAGAAAAAACAATATACTGTAGCTGTCATTCACTTTGATTCATTCGGCTACCTTCTTTGTCTCACTCTTTTTCCTAGGAGGGGGGTCAGTTGGAGGGAAACACGCAAGGAGCTAAAACTGCAAATGGCTTTAACAAGCAAACCAGAAAAAGGCTTTTGTTTCCTTAAGCTCACATTCACAAGAACTGCGAATTGAAACCTGAAGAGGAAAGAGATCCTTTCTTTTGTGATACATTTAGCAGATGTGAAGAAAAAATCCCCCCAAAAAACAAAACACTGTGTCAGACTGAGAAAATTCAGAGAAGTCAGAATCAAGACAATTCTCAGGCTTGTTTATGCTCACTGAGCAGCACTGTGTCACATGTTCCCTTTCTTATATTTAGAGGAAGTAAAGCCGCAGGGGAGAAATCTTTAATAAGTGATTGAAGGATTGGTGCCATCATATTGCTTCTGCACAATTTAGGAGGAGAAGGAAGTTCATCATTAATTTATTAGCTCTTGCCGTTGGGACTTAGGTGTACCACTGTTTCTTAGGTTTATCTGATCGGGTTTGAGACAATCAGATGTCAAAATCAGTCATTTAGTAGCAACTGCTAGTGTTGTCATCAAGACCACGTAAACCGACACCAAGTCATGACCACGATCCAAAGACTTTCAGGTGTTGACACCAAGTCAAGACGAAGGCAGGGTGAGACAGAGTCGAGACCAGAACCAGACCGGTGCGAGTCCTACACATCAGGACACACTTATGATAAAATGTTGGACATGCAAACCATAGGCACTCCTCAAATTGATCTGAAAGATCCACCTACCTAAAAACACCAAAAGGAAAGAAATGAGGATTCCCCTTCATTTTGTTTACACAAATATGTGTGCGTATGGCAGGCATATCTCGCTATGTGGCAAATAGCAGGCAAGCAACTAAATTAGTAATCGTGCTTCCTTTCTAAGTGCCTATAAAAGTTTTAACATGACCTCAGCCATCTCATTAAGCGTTGCATTGCAGAATTTACATACTGATGTGTGTTTTCTTTTGGGTGCTGTTATGCAGATTAACTCTTTGTGGCTTAGGTTGCCAAATCTCATTGCAGAAGATTTATACAACCACAGTTTTGCCATCTGTCTTCTGTATTCTCTTTCTTAGAATGTGTGTGAAGGAAAGCAGTGACAGCTTTCAGCAGTGGAAAACAAATTCAATAGGAAATGAGGAAATGGTTGCATTTTGAACCACGAAGGTTTCCGTCCAATAACAGTGATGTCCACAAATAAATATGATGCTCAGGCAATGTAGTGATATTTCCACAGTTGTGGTCTTGACCGGTCTTAACCTTTTAAAAACACACCTATTTGTTAGGCCTCTGCTCGAAAATTGCATCCCCATAATAAAAAGAGTATATCTCTGCAACCACAATACAAAATTATAAAAATTAATTATTTGTAATAATAAAGGGAACACTTGTGAGATTTGTTCAGATGTGTAAATATCAGTATATATGTGCATATTTTAATAATAATTTTGCTAAGTCTTCTCCCTGGCCCCCAATTGGAGGCCTCTAGGGCTTAAAAGGTTCAACTAAGACATGTCAAAGTAAAACTGCAGTGAATTCCAAGACAACACCTTCAAAATATGTTGACCAAGACCAATCTCAAGTACTACAACACATGCAAGCCTTATTGTGTGAGTTTGTTGACAGATACATTCAGAAAAGCAAAAGTAGGCTTGTGCAAGTAAAGCATGAGCTTATACTAGCTTGAAGGAGGCACTGTGGCTTAGTTGGTCAGAGTGCCTGGGTTCAAATCCCAGCAGCGCCTGAACAATCAAACTCTTCATTTCCCTGCTATAGGATCAATAAACTCTTTATCTTATTAGAAAACCAGAAGTCACCAAATAGACATTGTTCAATTTGGTTGCATCGTATTTCTAAAACTTTATTTTGGCAAACACAATTGATAGCTGCAGCTGGTAGGTTGTGGTTATTCCTGTCACTCTGATTATTTTATTATATCTCAGGGGTTTTTCTTCCACTCCCTCTTTGCTGAGTCAGTGCTTGTACTTACATCGAGCCAGGCTTCAGAGTGATGTGCTGAATAAGTACACTTATATTCATAGCTGATATAGCAAAAGGCTGAGGTAGAGTCGATGCAAGTAAGGGAAGGAAAAGTCCTCAGTTTTACTATAATGACGGTGGCAAAGTTTTTATGGCACCCAAAAACTGAAAATGTACGGACAATAGTTCGGCATGGGCTGTGATGTGAGACGTTTAGGGACAGATTTTGCAAATGTTTCCACGTCAATCTGACATTTCCCATCAGATCTATAAAGTTAGAAAGGATATTTAGCAGTAGCTCATTGGGGTTGTGCATGAAGTCACTTACATGACAAAGTGTTCACCAACTACTATCCGGTGCACTTTGGACACATTGATCCTTCCCTCTCAACTAAGGCAGTAACCGTCAAGCTGTTCATCTCTGCGCCAACTCCAGGGAAAAAAAAGGCTTGGTAGTTGGACATCTTCCCAGAGCAATTAGCTGAACCCACATGCCTGTTTGATTAATACACAGATGAAAATTAGCTTCTGCCAGCCACTCTGCTGAGCCTAATCCCCATCCATGGTGAGCAGGTTTCGGTGTCAACCTCTATGCTTTGCGACTGTTGACTCAGCTACCGGCCATATATAAGGTTTAACATTAAAAAAAAAAAAAAAAAGGACATTGATTTGTATGATCCACATCACCGCCACTGTAGCGTGATGAATGGACGTGGTGGCAGACCACAGTCATCTGTGTTGACAAATGAAGCTTTTCCCCCCCATCTTGCTTATTCCACCAGCTCACCGTTTTACATCGCCACGCAATCTCGGCTCAGTCAACCGGGGTGCAATCCATACAAACGTGACAAATAGGGCAGAGTTATCAAAGCTGGCAGTCTCAATAATTAGGAAAAACCAATAGTCAAGGCCGAGGAGACCATTTCCCTGATGGATTAACAGCAATTGCTTACAGCAGAGTCCCAGAGCTGTTTACAATGGCAGTCATAAGGCAGATGTATTGAGCATCAGCAATGCCTTTCTCTGGATCTACTAGATCAAACGCAATTGGCTAACTAATCAACAGATGTAATAGAGTATAGTGGTCTGTTTCCAAAAGCAGCAGATGTATTATCATCAGACAGAAAATGAGCTGTATAAACAACAGGCACTCACTTCCTGGCGGTCCAGACTTTGTCTCTCTACTTCACACGCACACATGCAGACACATACATTGCAACCCACCTGGGAGGGATGGTCAGAGCACTGATTGTGATGCCAGTTACACAGAGAAGAGGAGAATAACCAAGAGCTATTCTGAGGGCCCCCCACCTGCTGTTTTAACAAGGCCCAGATCAGTGAGCCTTCTCTGGGTCAGATGGCCGGGGGTGGTGCTTCCTAGCTCTGGTGCCCCCCTGCCAGCTTTGCAGCTGTGCGTGAGGTATCCCGCTGCAGTCTTGCTTGCATGGAGAGGCTAAAAGCTCAATTATATAAGGCCTCCGTCATGCCTATCTAAAATGGAAACAGCTCAGTGCTGACATCACAACCCTCCAGACATGCATCAGTGTTGACAGAGACATCCCAGGGGCTGGAAGGTTTAGAGAAGCAGCAGCAAGGACAGTTTTCACACTCTGAACATCACGTACGCACACAAAGATGCATTCAGATACATGCTTCATAAATCCAACCATGCTGGGGGCTGTCACGGCAGGGTGTTGAGATGCCATGCTTGCCATGACAATTAGTTGCACATCTGGCCTGATGATGGCGAGAGTCGACCAAACAGCTGGTACAGCACTACCAGTGTTTAATGTGTAAATCTGGAGGGTCCTGGAACGATGGAGAGCAGATGCAGTCTGAGAGGGGGGTTTGCAGAGGGAGCTGCAGGTTAGCCAATGATCCTGATGTTGAATGAAAAGTGTGACAGGTAGTTTGTATGCATTCTGTAAGGCCTGATAGAAAATACCGCTGCTTCTTTTCCACACAGCATGAGAGGCTCAGCTGTTGAGCGAGTAATTGAGGGCGCTAATTTAGAGAGAAATGCACAGATTAATACATTCAGAGAAAGTTTGTAACTTTCTCTGTCTTTTCCTACTGGTGAATTTGATTTACAGAACCTCAAGTTAATATTGTGTGACTTTGGAAGCATCAGATCACAGAAAAACTTAGCCAGAAGGCTAAATAACTTTAAGTAGTGATTTAAGACATCACCAGAACAGACACATCAGTCTTTGAATCCCTGGTAAGACAACAGAGTAACATTCAGGGTGTTCACTGATATAAAATGTGACAAATACAGATCAAAATGATATTAAATACACAACAGCACATTCAAGATGAACCTACCTATATTTTATCTAATGTCCTGTAGCTCACTGATATTGAAGATCTCACTGAAAAATCACTTAAATGGTAACAAACTAGTTCAGGCTTTGTTAAAGCTTAAAATGTTTTGTGATCCTATTTTAAATGTTTGTATTAAATCAGTGAAGCTTTTAAAAATATCAGCGAAATAGGAATGATTAACAATTTGAATCAAAGGGACACAAATACATTAAATGTCTGATCTGTATTTATAAATAAATGTTACACATATAGTTTCAAACGGATGTTTTAAAAAAAAAAATCTAAAAAGCTTTTGCTGACTTGAGCGGCAACTACTGAGTGGGACAATCAGCCAGTGGTGGACAAACAAACTGACCTATACCAACAGTGAAGCAAAATTAAGCAATACCTCTGGGCTATTCAGGCAACTCATCATTGGCTTTCAAAGATTTGAATTTCCCCTCCAGGCAAAATCTGTATATTGGAATGATGTCTAACTTACAGTGTTGCATATCTCACATCTCTCAGACGGCTCTAGCTGAAAGGAGGGGAGTATATTAGATATATACTGCATCTAGAAGATATGACATGTAAGAAAAGAAAGGGCAAATCTCCCCCTGAGTCCCCACAGCTCTGGCAAATGAAAGTACAGCGACAAACTAACTCACCCTGAATGGCTATTTAAGGGGCTGCTTGTGAAGCTGAGAGAAGGGGAACACCCTGACACCCACTCACCCTTCCACTACCGGCATCGCTGTGTCCCAGATCTGTAATTATCCCCTGGAATGATGAAAATGAAAAAGAAATAGTAAAGATGGAGCCATAGCCGTGACGGCTGGTGGGTCATTTAGCTGAGCATTTATAAAATGAAATCCCCCTCCCCCCCTGCTTGGTTGGGAGCGATATTAGAAAGTCTAATGCCTGTCTGGACAGATAAAGAGAGGTAAGGGCGCCCTAATCTGCCAGTTAGCCGGGGAGAAACATCATGACAGGCCCAGAGGGGAGGGTGTGGTCCCTCACATACTGACACCTTGCTGAGGCAGCTCATTCTTTCTCACACTCAGGGAAAACACCTGTCTGCAGTTTATCATTCCCTGTTCCATCAGTCCCCTTTTAGATTAGAATATATTTACAGTGGGGTCCAAAAATCAAATGGTGGTATCTTATAATGAGAGTGAGAAGTTGAATCCAGCATGATTTGATAATGTTCTAAAGAGCTTCCTTGGCTTGGCTTTCTCAGCCCTCATAAATGTTGATATCAGGTGACTGGGGAGTAAAAATCCATGACTGGCTTGGTCTTCAAGTAGTGACGCTTGCAAAGCTTTGAGGTGTGTTAGGGGACATCATCTGGCTGTAGTATGAATGCTTCTTCACAAAGATGCAAACCAGAGGATGGAGCGTGTGTGCGAAGAACAGACTGCTACTTCTCCTTGGTCAGGGTGGAGTCGATTTGGTGCAGGTGTCCGACTCCAGAGTCAGCAAAACACCCTCAGACTTGATTATTTCCATCCCCATGTTTAACTGTGGGTTTAATAATCTGTGGTGTCTTTCTCTGTCATGTTCATCTCCTTACATCCCCCCTCCCGTTACTACCACAAATCTCTTTAATTCATCACTAAATATACTTCTTTTTTTTTTTCCATCATCTACTGTGAAATGCTGGTATGCGTGAGCCCACTCCAACTGTTTGTCCTTGTTTTCCCTCCTGAGAAAGTGGTTTAGAAATGCTACTCATCCTCTTAGTCTACTATTACGCAGCCTTCTTTTGACTTGACATTTGCTGATTGGAGTCGTGCTTTCTTTATTTAGCAAATTCTGGATTTATGATGAAGTTGCTGTTCTATCTCTCCGTAACAAAGTCTGGTACCTTTTGGTCTACCTGATCATGCTTTGGATACATCTGATTTCATTTGAATAAAGGGCTTTAGAGTGCTACGCACTTCCCTTTTAGAAACGTTTCGTCCAGCTTAGAATAACAAGTTGACTTCTAACCATCTGACTTAGTTTCAATGCCTTGATTCTTGCTATCAAAAGTCTTCTTAGTAACCAATGTTCTGCTGGAATCTTGAGGCACAGCCATACTTATAACAGGTGAACAATGGCTGCAGGTTGTCTCACTTAAGTGACATCGTATTGCTGCTTCATTAGAAAGAATGCAACTCAAGGAAATCTGACCTTTTTGAAAGGAATTTTCATGGTCAGTGGCACTAATTTGCTTAAATGTGCTTGCTGACCTAGAAAAAGTGCAGAATCCTAAATATTTCATCATTATTTGCTATAACTCTCATTAATTCCATGTTAACATGTAAACCTTTTGGACATAATTGTACGTCATTGGCAATGAGTTGTAGAGTAAAATAAAAATGTCAGAAGAGTCACACTGTAATGTATATTGAAAGTCCATTTATAGGCCAATCGTGCTCAACAAATACCTTCCTAAAGAGCAGCAGCTGCAGAATCTAAATACTTCATTATGGTATCCTCAAGGTACATTCTCATACACTCCAACTAATAAATGTATGCAGCCATGATGCTCGTTACAGCTGCTTTCATTCTACGAGGATATGAACAGCATATGCCAGTGTCTCCTCACTCTCATATTTAGAGATGCAATGCTCATCTTCCGCTCCCCTTCGGCTAGTGAAGGGGAGAGAGCCCCAATTCCCTCATCACACACAAAAGTTAAAACAAGCTTTAATTAAACTGTAAACTTCCTCCATGCGTCCTGCGGCACATTTAATCTGTTGCTGCGATGCAATTAGCTATGATTTAAGAGGTATTTGTGACGACGGCACTGGTTCCGTAATCACCGTGACGCCCCGTCTTTGGGCTCTCGGACATTTGTTCACAGCAGCCATTTTCCAACTAAATGCGAGGGAGAGAAATGTCAAGAGAGTTGACTTTGATTCTGATGGGAATCGTGTAATGTCACCGGTGCTGTGTTCAGCCGCATCTGATAGAGCAGCAGCTCCTGAATGTCTTCTCCGGTGAGAGTCGGGCTGCCTTGTGCCACCCCTTCTCACAGAGGTGATTCAACATGCATACAAAGGGAGCCATCCGAACACATTCTTGTTTTATCTGTTTTTCTCGATATGAGCCGACTGGACTGTCAGAGCGAGGACATTACCCGTGTTTGAATTCGGCTTGATTTGAACGGTCCCTGAGCGGTGAAATATGGTGCACGTTATAGACACAGGCAGACAGACAGAAATCCCCACACGGCCCGTATCAACGTCTCCCGCCGAGCGATTTTTGTTGACCCTCACGTCACTTGGGTGTGTAACACATCGGGACCTGAAGTATCCTCCAGCGAGGCCTCATCCTCGGCCTTTCTCACCCTGTTGGTGTCACTCGACATGGGTTAGTGTCCCTTGAGGTCAGGGTGTCGTGTAAACGTTCGCTCCTTATCAAAGTCACGATGGATACAACCTGCTTTGAGTTACTTACACCGACACACTGTCTCTCCACATCTCAATCTTTCTGTCTGCATCTTTCTCTCTCCACTTTGTTTTTCTGTCTTTTTTTTTTTTTTTTTTTAATCTCTTCCTGGTTTCACCTTACTTCAAAAGTCTTTGTTTTTCTCTGCTGGGTTTAACTTAATTCAGTTAGCTCATTACTCCGGCTGATATTTCCATTTGATTAAATACTCAGATGTCGTTTATTCAATTACACTCACTGCTGTGATGACCATTAATCTTAGCCGTAACAAACCAGACAAAAAAATACCATGCTCGATTCATCAGAAATGCTTACAATTTTCAAAGTAGGCAGAGTGGGCAGACTCCTGTTTTATTGATAGCTGAGCCAGCAGGGGCACATAGCCTCAGCACATCTGGCATCAAAACCCAGTGATCCCCTAAAAGAACAGGTGTACATGTAGCCAGGACGCATTGACATCTGATCTGCGCAGACCACTTTTGGAGGCGGTCTGGGATGCATGTGGCCACGTTCTTTTAACAGTGTGTCCTGGGCCACCTACTAAGACCACATGCTCAGCTGACATACTCTTAATAAGGAATACAAATAAATGCAGCTCTCTGTGCCATGTTCCTGTGTTTGTATCTGACCTGGTGCTTGCCACATTACGGCAGGTGCGTTAGTTTTGGATATGTTTTTTTGTTTTACTCCATTCAAACAGTTCTTCCACCTTAAGGTCTCTATCTGTTTTCTATTTTCAGGTTTTTTTTTTGTTACCAGAAAATATGTCCTGCGTGATTCTGCAGGAGAGGCAGCGGAACTCTACAAAAAACAGGCGGGATGTATTGCAAACTCGCACCTGTAAAGTAGCTGTTTAGTCATTTAAAACACAGGCTGGATGATGCCTGTTTCACCATAGCCTCTTCTGGTATAAGCTTTTTTTTTTCTTTTAATTTATCTCGTGATTTCCAAAACACAACAGACCTAAATGTGGAAGACTCCTGCCACTCGCACAGTTAATTTGTCCACAGCAGCAGAGCTCAGCAAGCTGGACCAATTAAATAATGGGACCCGACGCATTCGGGTGCATAATAATGTGTTGTGTTGTGATTTAAAGTTTGTGTTGCAGGAAACTGACTGAGTGCAGCACCTAAGGACGATAAAGTGGCGTTACTGTTTGATGCAAATACAGTTTAATATGAAATTATGTCAAACAGCACAGTGGTAGCACTGTCACTTCCTGACACCCTGCTGGTCAGCGGAGGGCTGGTCTCTGTGGAGTTTTTTTGTTCTCCCTGTGGCTTCGTGACTTTTGTGCAGGTGGTCCGGCTTCTTCCCACAGTCCACAGTCCCCCCCTCCACCCCCCTCAAACTCACTCACACAGACAAACAAACACACACCCAGCAGTCTTTATTCTCTCTTAAAAGATAGCAACGGTTGTGGAATTAAGAGAGGAGATCTCTGCATTCTGGAACACAAAAGAGGAGGCAATTTAATTTGAGCTGGACTTCAAACAGCTGTCAACAACTAGATACAAATATGTCTATGTTGTCCTTCAAAAGCATCTATTGAACCGTCCTTCCTTCCATCTATATTGACTTCCCTCTGTCCAGCCTCCTCATTTACTCCCTCCCTTGCTTTTTTATTCAAGTTCCCCTGAAGATGGTCAACTTAATTCATGTTCACAGAGCCTCAGCCTTGCCATGTATTTGTTCCAGTTAGACAGGGTTTAGCCAACTCTGTAATTGGCCTACGGTTAATCCCTGCCTTTCTTTTTAGCCACTTTCAATGGAGGGTAAATGACTTCTTCGACTGCCTGTGTCACAAATTGGTTTACAGAGTGTGTGCTTGTGTGAGTTGTGCATGCTGTCAAAGACAGATTATGGCACTCCAAAGGTTCTAACTTGAGAGTAAGCTGCAGGTATTCTCACATGTCAGTAGCAAAACAATAAGAGGAAGTAAAGTAAAAGCAAAACTGGAGTAATGATGAAAAGCTGCTATGTAAAACAACCACAGCGCTATGCCAGGACAATGTGCGATGGACATGCATGTCTCTTTTAACAGCTTGGAGAACATGGGGGAGAATTTAAAACTCGTGCACAATTAGCATCACCAGGGTGAGAGGCTGTAAATCTGTTGTGGATCAAGCATCTGAATCTGCGCTTCGCCAGGCTGGAGGCCCATGTAGTATGGATTGCTTTGCAGATACCTGCAGAAAGACAGATTAATAGTGATGGGAAGATGAGATGCCACAAAGAATTCATTATTCCCCCTCTTAAATAAATGAGCCCTGGGCTGCTACTTCACTGCTGCCATCTCAGATATAACACACGCTTTGATAAGAGTTGTCGGGAGGATGGCGCCCTGAGCGTGAGCATGTTCATCCAATGTGTATGCATGTGCTGGCCTCTCAATTTCTGCTTTTTTTCTGACATCTACATGCATACCTACGTGCACGTGCTGCAGCGGAAAATGAGAAGAAATAAGAAGGATGTGCGTTTGAATTGAATCTTGACTTTAAGTAAGCTGTATGCTTGAGACAACGGACAGTCCTTTATTGCTTCCAAGAAGCCTTACAGTGCAGATTGAACTGCCGGCCTGCCAGGAAATGCTGGTTATGGACATCCCATTGAGTTTCCCAAACGTTCACTCTATGGATTAAGCAATCATTGTCCGATGTACTTTACTGTGTGTGCTACACCACTACATATTTTTTACTAACCATACGATGATGCCCTTCTGAACTGCAGTACACACTGGAAATGGCAGCTCGAGTGGATCTGACGTAATTTCTTATTTTTATGTTTTTGGCTTTTACTCATGTACGACGCAGAAGGGTTTGTTTAAGAGATGCAGTGTTTGGCTTAATGTGCCTGTGACACCAGTATTGCCATGGTGGGAGTTTGAGTGCATCTCAGACCTTACAACAAGCCTTCAATGGGATGTTATTTATAGGAAAATATTTATCCTCGAAATGTTAATGGAAAATTATATATCTGCTATTTTTGTATTGTTTGTTGCTGAGTATGCCACTCACACAATAAAACAAATAATAGGCATGCTTACTGTGCATGTTTTGTGCACACAAAAAAAGAATGCACTTACAAATCACTACAGATTTCCAAAGATGTAATTTTTACTTTACTGCTTTGCTGATATTTATAGTGTACAATGAGAGACCTCCAGTGAATTTAAAGGGACAACACTGTGCTCTGTATATGGCTGTGTCTGTATGTGTGCCATCCCTAAGCGCCTGTTGTCACTACAGCACATAAGAGTGTGTGGACTAGGGCTTGTTGACAGCATCGCAGCATTGGTCACGTACAAAAAACACATAATGCATTAGGTCCAAGGCAATACGTGACATTGCAGAGATATTTACTGTTGTACAAAATGATGTCTCTTTGCGTAATATGACCTCAGATGTTGTTTTATTGTAAATGTATTTTTAACCCAGCTCGTCAACTTCTATTATTTTTTCTTCCGATCTGCTCCGTACTATTCAAGTCCAACCTTTATCTGTGTGCTCTAAATCTGTCATGTCCATTTTGGCGATTGTGTGGTCTGTCACTGAGACTGCATCATCTGCTCAACTGTTCAACATGGACTCCTGTTCCCACCCCGTACACACACACACACACACACACACACACACACACACACACACACACACACACACACACGCTACCCCCTCTTGCTGGCTCTTATTTTCTCATCATGCTGTTTGGCGCCGCCGTCTGCCATGCTTTTGTCTTGTCTTTACTTCCAGCCAGAATGGAAGCATCTGGCTGCAGCCTATTCAGTACAGGCTGTAGAATGGTTATATTTACCAGTCCTGTAATTGGGGTTGTAAAACCTTGTTGTGTATGCTGCAGATGTGGGTAGAAGATCTACAGCTGATAAGCTCTCTATACAGGAACCAGTTTATATTAGAAACATGACAAAGTCATGTATAATCATATTGCATTTTACTCCCATATCAAATTATTAACATACAAAAAAAGATACTCCACCTCCCAATTTGTCCTTTCTGCATTGATGAACAGAAACAGCTTGAGTCAGGATTTAAATATCTTTAAATACCTGCCATTTCATCAGTGAGCCAATAAAGCAATAAAAGAATATTCATGATTTGAAGTGAACTGTCTATAATACATTTCCTGCTTTACCATCCCACACCCTGAAGAGACACATAATAATTGTCTCCACTTCTTACTTCCTTGTTGCATGCAGTAAGTGTAAATAACCATGAAGTACTTTGGTTTTTACTATACTGAATAGGTGCACTGACTCACCACGTTTTCAACATGTGGGCAGAATGAGTAACTTTGCAAACTTTTTTCTTAGCCCTTCCAATGAACCGTCTCTCGTCTAATGAGTTATTTGCAAATGATTCTATTCCACATAGATTAATGTGAGGTTTCAATTTTTCAGAGAGGGAGGCTTTGATAATGTTCATATTGACCTATTAATTAAGAGAGAAGGTTGACAAACAACACTGGAAGAAGTGTTTTGTGTTTTCTTGCCCTGGTAGTGACAGCACACAGCCTTGAGGCAGCCACTCGTCACTACAGACTCATCTACTTCAGAATCATCCTGGCGAACCATGTAAAACAAAACAGCTCAGTGGGCCCGGGGCTATTCCATTCGGTACTCCTTGAACCAAACAAAAAAGGAAATAAATTAAGTTTTATGCAAAGCTAAACCCCAGTAGGAAAATGCAAAATGCATTGCAAGAGATGAGCACAATCTTTATACGACAGGATTTGAGGCAGTATAGAACACAGAGGGTTAGATGATTGTACACCACGATAGGGGAAATTTTGTTACCGCCATTGATTAAAGCATTGTACTCCGTTGACTGATTGTGCCAGTTTAGTGCAGTCAAGTTATCGCTTCCTGTTTTTAAGATGCCTTTATTATTGAATTTTCTTAAATGCTGCATTGTCACGATGAATAGATGGATCAGGATACCCACCCATTCATTACTGCTTAACTTTGCATAAATGATGACTTAGTCTGTCCCCTGTCTCTCTGTCTCTCCACCTTTTGGAGAACGTTCTTTCCATTTCTCCTGTGGCAGAGATGTTTCTTTGTATCAGATTGAGTGTTTCAGAGTGCTTTTTACTAGTTTCCTCAAAGACCACCCTGCGTCTGAAGGACATAGTGATGGGAGGGATGCCAAGGTCCATAGAAAACATGCTCTGAATGTGGGTTACATCATCCCTCCACTCACCACCTCTGTCATTTCAAACGCACCCTTGCTTTCCTGGAATACCCATAATTCAACCTAGAGGACTACAATCACAGAGTGAATGCATTTTGTCATTATCATTTTCCTCAATTTAAGTGAGAGGAACAAAACAAAAACAAAAAAGCCTCCAGGACCTTTCAATTAGGGCTCACAGTTCTTTCAAAGGCCCATCTCCCGCTTGCTCTCCCGCAAACATCTGGCCCCGCCATCATTTGATCGCTGCGCCACAAAATGTGGGTGCCATTAATAAGCTTTATTACAGCACATTGGCATTTCAGTGATGTCTTTTTAATTACCTTGATTGATAGTTTTGGATTTAGATGAATCCAGGATGGGAGGTCAGGAGGACAGCTTGGGGGGAGGTGGGCTGGGTACAGGGGGGTTACTGGGACAACTCATTCATTTATTGTGAATCAGTAACCTTTCCAACTTGGAGTTTAAAATGTAAATGGCGCCCCAAGGGTGATTATCATAATATATATCAGTGCCATTTAGATTCACTCAGAGGATGAATGAGACCCCTCAAAGTGAATATTTCAGTTATTTCCACCATCTTTAAGTGTATATTACTTGGGATTCTGGTCAGGGAAGATAAATATGAAATGATTATGGCAACCACTAGCCGGAAAAGGCTCTTGAAATATCGACTAACCATGGCCTGAAGCTGAGCCTGTCAATTCCTGTCAGCTTACACAACATGGCAAGATAGATTTCTTTTACAAACAAAGATTTGTCTTTTGAAAAAGGGACCACATCATTTCTTGACCTTCAGTCTGACACAGAAGATGTTTTTCTTTGTAATAGATTTGTTTTCCTCTTTGGATGATGAATCAATATGTTGGCTGGTTGATATGTCTGTTTGCAATTAAAAAAAAAAAAAAAAAAAATCTTGTGATCACCATCACGTACTGTACGTCAGGGTGAAGCAGAGGGCCAGACTCCTTCTGTTTCACTGTTCAGCTGAATGTTAACACATTTTTAAACACAGATAAGCATATAAAGGGACTGTAATCAATATCAACACTACTCTGAAAAGTTTGAAAAGGATATTGTACCTTAATGTCCTGGACACATGAATATATTCTCTCTTGCCCAACAATCTGCTAGAAATAAGGTAAAAAAATTTTTTAAAAAAAAATGTACTTTTGGTTTAGGATGCTCTGTGCTACAATTAAAGGCCACGAGCTCAATCAAGGATCAAGGCAGTGTGTGGTGGGGCTCTATGTCTAATTACAGAACCATCACAGGTACAAATTTCTGCAGTCAGTCAGTGGAAGTCGCTGTGGATTAGAGGTTTTGCTAAATGCCTTAAATGTAAATGAAGTTGTTTACGATTCTGCTGTGTCAGTGCGCTGCCAGTTGTGCGTACAGTGCTGACTGCAGCACTCCCCAAAGGACAGGACGGAGGGGAGTTCTCGTCTGCTCTGTTTTACTCTCAACTACTTTATCAGGCAGGATAGCAGACGTGTTTAGATTATGATCATGACCAGCTAGGTAAGTATAGGTTTTCTTTTTCCGTGTTATAACATGGTTGCTAAAGGTAACACCACTCACTCGGTCAGGTGCACATATTTTTTTCATTGTCTCTGCAGACACCCAGTAGAGCACACATGTGGAATTAAATCTAACGGTGAACAAGAGTGTTACCCTAAAAATGAATCAACGCCCAAAGTGAAGATATTAATAGCCATAAAACTGCTCAACAGATGTTCGACATATTTATAGTGTTAAATGTTATGGAGCCCGTACACTTCAAAATGGTCTCTTTGAGGCAGGAAATTAACACGTCACAAGTTTCACTGCATCACATTTACTGATGTCCCAGAATAGCTCGTCTTATACACCGTATTTTCCTTTCATCACTGAAGGACACTTTCAATTTTTTGAGCTCAAAATAACTTTATTCGCAATTTAAATGGGTACACGTCACACACAGTTGGCTTTTATCGGCGGTTTATTTCAAACTGTAACAGACGAAGGTGCTTTAAATAACTGTATTACAGTTTTTCTCTTTCAGACTGCACACTCTGTTTTCTGTTATGAATTGCCAAGTTAGATCTGTACTGAGCAGCAGGACATAACAAATGGTCTAAAATAAAGGAAAAAGGCCTATTAGATGAATAAAAAGCAACGATTTATCCTAATTCTAAAATCAAAATGGAACAGTAATATGGAAAAAATATTTAGACATTAAAATATACTTTTTTCCACACACATTCTGTTTGATTTGTTTCCCATTTGTGTTTGCCATGTGCACTCCATAGGCTGTGAATAATGGTTTCATATTCACCAGTCAGTGGTGACAGCTGTGCTGACTAATTCGAGCATCATGAGCTGAGTGCTACATCATAACACAGCAGCTGCACTTTGCCCATTTCACAACATACTTCATTCACTATTTATAACAGTGTTGGAAATTATATCAATCTGATTTCAAAATATTGACTTGAAAATATTGCAGATAATCACTTTAGCTTTTACACTGCCTTGTAAAAACAGTTTCACAGTCCATCAGTCACCCACTGATTAATGCTGCAGAGTGGAGGGACTTTAATGTACATCGCTCCTTCTCTTTTTTCTTTTTTTTCCCCTCTTTGTTTGTTTTTGGAGATCTGGAATTTGTGGATTAAGTGTTCCAATAAACTAACCAGTAATTCAATATATGTAAATTCCACATGCCTATAAATGTACAGTATTTTCTTGCAAGATAGAAAAGTTGTTGAAAGAAGCATCAAGACTTTTTTTTTAATGTAGCAGTAAAACTCCTCAGTAAATTTAACCACTTAAATGAAAACCCTCCAGATGAGAAAGCAGCAGAATGTTTCACAATTTATCCCAAAATATAGCTATAATAGAAGTTCCTATTAGTCTGATGTTTTTACCCACATTGTGTTAAATTTCGGAACATACTTTTCAGGAGTCTCTTGTTATCTTCCCTTGACAAGTTATATTTTCCCTTTGCTCTGCTTCTCTCTGCTGTCAGACATCATCACCTGATGTCAGACACTGTGCGCCTCTTCTGTGAAGAGAAGTTAACTTGATTGGGACGATAATCAAAATCTCAAGTGGCTTTGCACCTCGATGAGAATGTGCTTCATGCACAATTTTGTAGAGATTTTCTCCTTTTTCTCCTTGAGGGCCGGTATTCTTGTGTTAGGTAGTTGAGTTTTTAAGAAGTCAACATAATTTATCATGAAGTGGGAGGTGGTTCAGTCCAATCACAAAGCACTCGACACCCTTTGAAATATTTGAAGCTGAAATTGGAAGAATTTCTGAACAGTACCATAATTTCAGGTCAGTGGGACTGAAAACAATTTTCTTGACATATCGCATGGAGTGTGCCAACTGTTTCACAGCATATCGCTTTGACTTATTTGTTTTTATGCCAATAATTTATTGTACCGTCTACTTCAATCCACTGCTTGAAGAAAATGTTCAGGTATTTTGTTTGTGAATTATTAGAAAGCATGTATTTTGTTTAAATACATCTCCTACCAATCGCCATTTAACTTCTCTGTATGAGACAAAGGGAGTGTCTCCTCTCTCCCATCAGTGTTGCTCACTCAGGCATAGGTCCATGCTGTTCTTTTCTGATTCTCAGCATTTAATTTAGCTTTAATTAATACATCTAAGCTTCAGAGTCACTCAGAGGACAATGCTCAGTTTTCCCTCTGTCTCTCTGTGACTTCTCAAACCAACAAAGTTGTGCAAAACTATTTGAGTTAGGGACTCTGCTTTAGAAAATGTTTCAGCTTTGTTCAATTTTAACTTCCAAGGAGACTCTGTCCCTCTATAAGATTCTGCTTTACCTCATCCAGACAGCAGTTATGTGTTCTGTTGTATTCTGAGCTCTTTTGGACACAGACAGACGTCCGTCCCACAAACACATGCTTATATTAGCAATCAGAGCTGCTGACGAGGACATGATGCATTTATCGTTCAAATGCCTGAAAGTGCTTTTAGCAGCAAGATGAAGTGAAAGCGATAGAGTGAACGAAAGATCTTTTATGAGCCTTTCCCACTTTTCCCACTGGGTCTCCAGTGGCTGAGTGCGTCCAACTGTACACCCTCTTCACTAATCCCATTTAGTGAAAATCTAATCAGAAAAAGCCCACTGGAGTTTGTGCTGCCCAGCTCTCAGCAGCACAGTCTTACATCATCAAGAGACGATCTTGATGATGTAAAACTGTCTCCTTCTGGCTTCAGTCACACTCACCTCTCCTGTCTGTGGTCATCTTGTCCATTCGTGTCTCCTTCAATTGCTTCTCTGACTTTCTCTCTGTAAATTTGACTGCATATTTATTTGTCAAAGGTTTTTCATGGAGGGAAAGTCAGCCCAGCTTTATGTTCTTTTGAGCAGCACTCTGCTTCACATTGATACAGAAACACACAGTCATCTCCAAAAGCTGACCAGCACAGTCCTTCCATCTTATTACTGCACAAAGTGGCTGTTAGTATTGTAGTTTTGCACATTCTTACTATGTTCCAGTTTTTGTTTGGAAGCTGGGGTTGTTACTGACAGGTCTGCAGTGCTTCAGTTTGACCTCCAGATATAGCGGTTTAGATCATCTTAATAAACTTGTTTGATTTTTTTTTTTTTTTTATGTTTCCTGTCCCGTCAGATCTCAGCACAATCAAAACAAATAATCAAATAAAAATTTAAAAAAAATTCACATTGCGTCTTTACAGAAGGGCAGTGAAAACCCTAACTCTTGGATTGTTTTGCTTTTGTGGCATATTTGCTAACGTACCAACGCATAGCTCGCGACCCGGTTCCGAGTAGATCATGGAAGGCTCCAACAATATGCAGTACCTCCCATACATAGACGTACTTGTCTGGGCTGCCAGGTATATTGACAGCTGCCCAAGTATATTTGGCAATCTATTGAAGCTTTTATTTTATTTAATTATTTTCTAACATGCCCAAAAGAAAGACGCTGTTCATGCGATCGATTTACAAATGGAGAATACTGCTGCACTCACATGGTGACTGACACACAGAGACCAGAGGACTTTAACTTGGCGACCTGCAACTTGCCTGGAAAACGCAGCAGAGATGCTCACAAACTTTTTGGCTGGACCGCAACAGCGGACAAAGCATGCACATGCTGTGAATTTAACCTGCTGTGATGCAAAATGTGTGTGAAGAGTATTAATTTGTTATTGTTCACTGGTTCAGCTGGTTTGGTGGAGCTCAGTTATGTGAACAAATGTTACTAAAGATGAGTAGCTCTTGAACACTTTAATTTTGTCAAAGACCCTTCCTCTAAAAAAGGGAAATGGTCAATGATGGGGATGGCATGTTAATTGCTTTGTTTTGTATTTTATTTGATATTGATATGAGTAACAGTGCTTTAAAAACTGTATAAAGACCATTACTGTAATGGATGTTTTTACTAGCAGCAGTAAAATCCTACTGTCTTTCCCCTGGCTGGTTGGTAGTGTTTTTCTAGTTGATTCATCTCTGTCCATCTGCCTGTCTATCTCAGCAAGTAACCAGCCTGCGGTCTGACTCCCCCTCTCCTTCTCCATCACCAGCATTTTTTATGGCATCGTGGTGGTTTGAGGACAGCCAAGCAAAAAAGAAAACATCCTAATCTAGGGCACAAGCTGCATTCCATTAGCTAGGCCTGCCAACCCTTATCCATTGATCTGCCCGGATTTGGGAGACTCTCTAACTTTATATTTTGAGGAGTTGTGTGGAGTGGGACTAGCGCCTCACTGATCTGACAGATAAAAACAAAGATGAAAGAGCTACATTTAGGCATAGGCCCGGGACAATAAGCAGAGAAGCAGAGATGTGTGTGTGTGTGTGTGTGTGTGTGTGTGTGTGTGTGTGTGTGTGTGTGTGTGTGTGTGTGTGTGTGTGTGTGTGTGTGTGTGTGTGTGTGGAGGGGGTGGGGGATAAAGGGATGAAGTGGAGGATGTAGAGAAATGTATGTGGCACAAGTTTGACCTCCAACACCAGTCAAGGTCATAACACATATATATATAGTGAGAAATATTGGCACTCAGAGTGGCAACTACTGATCATATAGGCAGACTGGTGCATCCACTTGCTTTAATTAAATAATAAGCACAGTTTCCCTGCATCCACTGCATCCTATACTGTATGATTTCCGTTTTCAGTGAATAAAATATCAGACACTCAAAAGGCCCCCCCACCTCCAGCTTGTGCCGCTCTCCCCACATAAAATCATGAGTTTTGACAGCAGGCACGGCTGTTTGGCTTCCTGTGGCAAACTCTCACCCACTGTTTCCAGACCACATGAAAAGGAAAAAGAAATGCTTGATGGCAGAAGAGGAGGAGGAAAGAGGAGGGTTCTGTTTTTCTCCAATTTAGATGGAGGAGCAGGATTAATGGGTTAAGTAAAATGGCAGTCCTTTCGGATAAATTTGAAAGCATATGGAATAAGTAATTTTTTTATTCCTAAATAAGTGACTTTAGGCAAATGGTTTCAAAGCCTTTCTTCTTCTTCTTCTTTCCTCCACCACTCGTGTCTGCTTCCCATGCAGTAAAAGTTGACCTGGAAATGCATATTTACCCAAACACTTCCTTAATTAAAAACTGTCGCTCCTTTCCTCTCGGCTCGGTGGCCCGTCCCATCCCCTCAGCCCTCACTGACAGCCATTCAGAGCAGAAAATCTGTGGACTGCATCGCCCTGCTCGCGGGCTAATCTCTGCCTCTCACACCCTGTTTCTGAATTAACTGTCCTCATTATCACATCCTCCCAGAAACTCTCCCTCACTTCTCTTTTTCTATCATCTCGCTACTCCTCCTCTTCCTCCTCCTCCTCCTTTCCCACCTCCTCCTTCCTCGTGTAGCTCTTCCTCTCTTCCTTTCCGGCTCACCCTCAAAAAGTAGGACGACAGGAGAGAGAGAAAGAAAGCCTTCTTCTTTTTTTTTTCTGCTTCCTCGCCTAAAGTTGAGAAATTCTAAATAGCATTGAGTGGCCACAGGCGAGAAAAATGCATTTTGGTGTCAGCCAAATGATAATTGCATTTCAGTTGTAGTGGTGGAGGAGGCTCATTACATAAGCAAAACATGAGAGCTCACCAGTTTGGGGTCTGAAATTGTCACAGAGGTGCTCTGAAATGTAGCCGAGGGAGCGTGCCAGAATCCAACTGCCTTATTCATTGACCGCTCTAATGAAGCCATGCTGTTGTATTGAAATGTCTCTGTTAGCGGTGCATTAGTGAGTGGTGGAGGGCTAGATGTTAGGATTTTAATCCATTTAAAAGCTTCTTTTTTTTTTTTTTTAGACAAGGCCGTTATCCTGGCACATAACTACTGTTTATTTAACTCCATCTCAAATTTTTTTTCCCCAATAAATAACTACTAAGTCACTGTAAAATTGTTTGTAAGATCAAATTCAAATTTTGAAATGGATTAATTTATACTAACAATATTTACCCATTTCTGCAGTTAAAGATTTCCTAATTATATCTGGCAATTCACAAACCCTCAAACAATTATACAGCACAATAATCAGTTCTTCAGAAATTAGATTTAATGCTTTTAATTGTCCAATCAGAGTTGACAACTGAATAAAGCCTTTAAATAAATAAATGCATCAACTCCCCATCAAAGCTTCAATTATGCAGTGATAATGACTTCTAACACCAATGAATTGTTGATCTAAAAGCAAATGCACTTAAAGAAATGTTTGTATTGTTTGAGACGTAAAATGTCCAAAATGAGCAAACCGCTATTATTTATGACATAAAACCATGCAATCTGACAGGAGCACGGTTTATAACGGAGACTGAGTGGGATTTATCTCACCAGGCGATCTGTCTTTTAGTAATTCTAGCCTCCTCCTTCGGTACAACACTGCAGGTATACTCTACAAAGTGATTATTCTTGTTAGCATTCAGCGCTGGCAGGGAATTACAGATTTAGAAAGCTGCTATGTGCAGAATGCCAGACATTACTGGACTATATCTGAAACCTGATTAATGTTTACATAATTTTGTATAATATACATGCATGTTTGTTTACTGAAAACATGCAGGGCTGTAAATGAATGACTTTGACTGGACACAGCTCTCCCACACTAATTGAAAGTGTCTAGGATTGGAGTACAGCGTGCTCCGACACCACACTCCAGCCACTTGTCGACCGCACAGCAAGGTTTTTGATAGCCAACACTTTAGCGAGATAGACCATCCCATCGGCAAGGATGCATTTAAGGGTCCAGGAGACTGATGGACAGACACAGGATGTCAGGCAACAGTGAGTGAGCCAGAGGAAGTAGATGAAAATAAAAAATAAAAAAACGGCTTGGGGGAAAAGCACACAGGCAGGAAGGGAGAGAGAGAGAGAGAGAGAGAGAGGTCTTCGATGAAGACCTCAAATGCTTTCATTATTGGCGTCAGATGCCAGCATGAGATAGAGACTGGTTTCAAGACGTTGGGTCAGGACTCCAATCTCCAGCCACAGCAGAGCGAGAGGGGCTGTGGAGGAAAAACAATTCACCATCGCTGACATGTAGGCAATGGCAAGAGTCTCGGCAGCACTGAAGCTGGTAAACAGAGACATACAGGCTGAATGGCAATGCACAGTGCACCAGTGTGTGTGTGTGTGTGTGTGTGTGTGTGTGTGTGTGTGTGTGTGTGTGTGTGTGTGTGTGTGCGTGCGTGCGTGCGTGTGTGTGTGTGTGTGTCTGTCCGATTGGAAAAACATCACGAAATATACTCTTACAATCATGCAGAAGCACACCTGCATCCGACAGAGAAACTAAACACTGACTAAAAAACAAAAACAAATAACTGACGGCAAAATCCTCCTCAAACACATCCCTTCATGCATTACACATGCCCACACCCAATGCAAACACACAGCTCCCACTAAAAAACACATCCAGACTCTTTATTTCTCATGAGCATCATTCTAAGAGGCACGTCATTGCATTCCTCTCAGGACACTATAGCCTCTCTTTCATCTCTGAGCTAATGATGTTTCCCTGCACCATTCACTGAGGCCTGTTTAATGAGACGTGTGTGGGGGGGAGGGGGGCACAAGGGGGAGGAGGCACATTGACCTGCCCCTTTTATTGAGAATAATGGCGCCAAAATGGCTCCCATCAGCTCCAATATTTCCCAGGTGGGTGTTCATTTATCACCGGACCCGCGTTTCCCGAGAGAATCATAATACAGACAGAAAAAAACAAAACCTTCAACTCCCCCATTAATGGCCACTCAGCCTAAGCTGAACTATCGCTGCAGGAACAGGGGCATCATCCTTTTATATCTGTAGGCAGGATGCATTGTGCTTTTGTCTTGTTTTAGCTGAGCATTTCCAGAGTGCTTCAACATAACTTTATCTCATTCAGACTCTCAGTGAGTGGAGATGTTGTTGGGTGATGCTGGGAACTGCAGATGAACCACGGAGTCTGAGGGGGACTAATTGAGCAGGTGTTAACAGTAATGTTTGCGTCCTAGTTAAAGACAGAGTTTTGTGTTTTTCTTCCAGTAGGTTTTGTGCTCCAAGTCACTCCACCAATCTCAGGAAGTAGTCCCACAATACACCTAACTTTTCTTCGAGTGAAGCAGCGATTGAAAACACATCACTCACTCTGACAGTTGTTCTCTTCCTATAAAAAGAGTCCAAAAAAGAACACAAAATGCACACTAAAAGTTGCTCTGTGTGCAGCTGACCAGCGTTTTACAGCTCCACTAAAATATTCAGCGGGCGGGATCTCGTCCCAGACAGCCGCCATCGTCTGGAGTGGATTTATCTATTTTGTCAGTCTCTGCTTGCGGCCAAGATGGCTTCACAAAACATCTCTTCTCCCGGGGGAGATGTAAATCCAGTTTTTTCCGCTCACCTCTTCCACTCCTTCCTTTTCTGTTTTCCCTTTTCTACTGCTAGCTTTCAATGCAGGGCATTACTGTGCTGAAAGTGTTTTAAAGCGTCAACTGTCCAGGAAAAGGTTCATGCTGCAGGTGTGCACACAAGCAAAAGGCTATCTGAACCTAAATCACAGTTGTACTCTCTCTCTCTCTGCCTTGGGCGCTGAATGCCCCAAGTCTGACTGGAAGGCAATATTAGGTAAAGGAAGAGCAGTCTGAGTCACGGGAATGCCGCCATCCCTTTGGTCCCAGTAGGAGGTGGTATGCTGGGATCACAACTCAGCCTCCACTGAATACAACATGTTTCAGCCCTGCAGCTTCCCTCTATCACTGAATAACGCCTCAATAGTATCTTGTTACTGTACTCTGTGCACACAGATCATTGTAGAACTGGGAACACAATTCACATAGGTGCTCTACAGATTGATTTTAAGAAGATATTGTAGGAAGTCTTAAGTAAACTTCCACCGGTAAATCTCAGACATTTTCTCAATATGAGTCTTATTTCTTCTTCGCAACTTCCATGCTGACAAAATGTCTTGTTTACATTGTGGCTCCTTGACCTGGACCAGTTTACAAGGATCAATTTCAATCAACTCTCAAACCAAACGGTTTAGTAAACAGTGCTGCTTGTTTATCACGTCTGGTTATTAACCACTCTTGGCTCAAATGACATTATTATAACTTTAATCAGGCCCATACTGTAAGAGTAATTTAACCGAAGCAGAAACTTTAGGTTTTTCTAACCTCCAGTGTTTCAAATTCTCCCCTGCTGCAGTGAAGTCCAGTCAGTTTTACTTTTATAGTCCATTTAAATACAACACCGGTTGACCAAAGAGCTGCTCAACATCAAAGTGAATTAATATAATCAGATAGACTTAAAACATTTAAGCTATTAAAGACAAAAAAAGGCAATAAAACAAAATTCAAGAAAATACAAATACTTGTACTACTAAGCCAGAACAATACACAAATAAACATTACCAGTAAAAAATAGTCTGGAAAACTTTGATTTTAATTAGGCCTAATCTGGAAATGCCAGTGAAAAAAAAATATGTTCGTAAATGAGATTGGTAGTGGTAGTGAAGTTGACGACTTGATCTGGAGGAGGAGGAGGCCGTTCCAAAGTTTTGGAGCTGTCCCTGAGAAATCCTGGTCGGCCCTGAGAGTCAGTCTGAATCTAGTAACTGCTACAAACTGCCGGTGCAATGACCTAAGCAAGCGACGAGGGGTGCAGGGGTGCTACAGGTCAGAAAGATAACCTGGGGCTGCTGCATATAGACAAACAATGACATTTTAAAGTGAATCCTATATTCTAGCCAATGAAAGGATGCCTAGATAGAAGAAATGCTTTCATGATTACATGTACCAATCAGGAGCCAGGATGTTAATATGTAATCCTGAGTGTGTGGTATGCCATGACATCACTGCTGATTGAGCTTTGAGGTGCACTGGGGCACACTTCCAGGATCACATACAGGTAATACAGCTGGAGTTTGAACTGATGGTTCAGTTTTTAGGCCACCCATGATCAAAATGTATTAAATACATTCATGACAATACAAGGTAGCCAAATATTGCTGAACAGAATGACAAATTTTGTGAACTAAAAATGACAATGTGTCTCCCCCTTTTTTTTTTGGATCACAATGGGGCTGAATAATCCCATTTCAGCGACATCAAATCATGGAGCTATCTATGGCTCATTACCTTTGCTAGATTGCTGTCTGTTGGATATGAGAGGGTCTTTAATAGAGAGCTCAGTGCTGGCGTCCAGCGATTGTTGATAGCGTTTGATATGGGGAATCGGAGCCCTCGGGCTTAGTTTATGCACTCTAATCCTCACTGAGAGATAAGGGGAGAGGGCCTTCAATGTGACACACACTCAAACAGAGAGGCATACACACACATCCCCGTACACAGGCGCACCATCTGAAGGGCACAAACGCCACACTGATGCATTTACATACTCACAAACCTCTGATATGGTGTTGTCTCTGTATTTGACATTATCTCTGACACGAACAAAGAAACCCACACGTGCACACACACTCACACACTCACACACCGTCAAGACCATTGCAGCACGGCGCTGGATCTGAGACATCGGGGTTATCTGGAAATAGACCTTTTATGTCCTGTTTGTCATCACCTCACAGAACTGTGGGTAAAGTGTGTGTGTGTCTTAGCTTTCTGCTGTAGTGACCCAAAGTGTCATCACTCCACCTGGTGCCATGATGAGCACATGATCGTGTGTGTGTGTGTGTGTGTGTGCCTTCTTTCTTATCTGTATGCGCGACTCGCTTCGGTTCCCATTTTATTTTCTTCTTCGCTGACTGCCACTTTTCTGCTTTTCTGAAAGTCCATGCCTTTCCCCAGCAGGGCAGAACAGTCCAGCTATTAAACATGTACTCTGAGCGGAGGGGAGCAAGCCTCTGACATGTAAACAACTCTCAATAAGGCATTTCTAACCACACCCTGACAGACACACACTTAACCTATCAGATCAGCTGCCTTGATCAGTGTCTCAGTAATCAATCTCCATTATGCATTATCTCCATAATCAAGGAACGCCCAGGCACACACACTCGCACACAAACTCATCATTATCAATTGAGAACACACACTGAAGGAATAAAATAAACATGAACACGTGTTTTCAAAGTTAAATATACATTGTCTGCCGTAAGAAGCGCTATTAGCAGTGTAGAAATGTTGTTTTTTACAGCCAAACAAACAGGGTTTTACTTTTAATGTTTACAGTGCCCAGAGAGGAGGAGAGGCAAAGGGGCTGCAACTGAGACAGAGGCTGTGAAAAAGATAAATAGAAGAGGACAAAGTTCAAGAGACACACAAACAATAACGAGTACAAAGAGAAGCAGAGGGAGAACTACCAGCTGGGTAGTAGTTATGCAGATTTTGATTCAGCAATTATGGAAACAAATGAGCAGAATGGAAAGAGAGAACTTGGAATAAATGGCCTCGATAACGCAAAAGAAAGAAAATATATGCACAGTTGGAACAGAAAGGTGTTTGGGTGATTAAGATGTGACAGAAAAAGGAAGATATTCTTGACATGAAGGGCATCAAACAGACTTCTTGGTAAGATTCTGGTTTGGGTTGTTGTTTTTTTGGCCTTGGGACAAAATAAAATATGGCCCAAGACCTCTCTTCCTTCAGATGAAATGAAATAAATGTTTATTCATCAAGCCATCTGATCAAAATGAGCGTAATTAGCATTTCAGTTTTGCCGTGTTTCCCTGGAATGTGGTTGGCACTGGCATGAATCAGACACAGGTGCGGTGCCAGACAGAGACCAAGACATACGGGGAGAGAAGTGAGAAGACGGCAGTCTGGAGAAAGAAAAGGAAGGGGGCTCATTAGGAGAAATTCGGGCAGACAAAGTTCTGCATTTTACTCCTGCTCTGTAATTACGAAATGGATTAATGAGAAAGAGACACACGCGTCTGCCAATGCCACTGCAATTAACAAGCGGAGGAAAAGTTTGTTTTTCCGCGGCTGCTGAGAGAGAGCAGAGTGCGGTCATGACGTTACGCTCATTGACTTGTCTCTTTGCATCTTTCTTCGTTCTCGTTTTATGCGCTTTTGGCTGTGTTTATCGCCCCAGCTCTCAAAATACCCTTCGTGTTCCAGTCTTTGCTGAAGCCTTCCCATTAGCCTTCACCTTCTCCTCAATATGTAGGCTACTCGCAAGTGGGGCAAGTATGTACAGTGTGTGCAGTGTGTGTATATCCATATGTGAAGGTTTGTCTTCTCGTTCTTTGTTAGAAACCAGGACTTCTCACAAGGTTATGGAAAGACAATGACATGATTGTAAATAGTTGAATAATGGGACTTTTGTATTAGAATTCTGCAGAGATGAGCAGAATTTCACACAGAGAGCAGCTTTTCTCCCTATGTTTTATCATATATTATTTTAAAAAACATAACATTTCAAGACGTTATAGTATATTTTCATACTAATTCTGTAAATGCAACCATACAGTACTAATACTTACAGCTCAGTATCGCTTATCGAACTGTTTTCATTCATTTTTCTATTTTATTTTATTTATCTAGCTCAAATCACAACACAGGTCATTTCATGGCACGTAATACATTAAAGTCCTTCCAGCAGAACTTTACAACATTATACAGAGACCCAAGAATTCAACAATTCTCACATAACCTAGGAGGGAAAAAGTCCTCTTTAAGGAAGAAAAACCTCCAACAGAGGTATTGTTAATTAGTTGTAAGTTTCTCTACTTTGTAGAAAGTCACTGTCAGAGAAACACATCTCCTCCAGAGTTAGTTGCATTTCAAAGCTTTTCAGGCCATTACTCACTACGCATACTTCCTTTAGTACACTTTGATGTAGAACACTTCATGTTAGTATAGTTACTTGCGTAGTGCAAAATTGGTGTCTAAAATCACACACAATTGTTGTACATTTACCGGAAATGCTGGCCACCACGTCACCTGCTAACATATCTGCCACCTTTGTTTGCTCATTTTACAACTTGACACTAAAATAAACCAGCTTGTGTACAACCAGCCTGGTAACCAAGAGAGCTACAGTTTCCTCGGCTGCCAATTTCAGTAGTTTAAAATAGGTTGGTGTTTCCTCCTCTCCTCTTCCGAGGTGGCAACTGTTGTGATTGAAAAGTGTCCAGAGTTTCATGTCCACACTCACATTGCACTGGAATTTGCCTTACTTGTCAGTGTGAACAGATTTATGCACTCAAAATAGCAAGGTTTAGTATGTAAGTACACAAATTGAGACACAGCCTCAGAGTCTTAGAGGGTGTAATCCCTCCTTTTTCTGCCAGGATTTTAATATGAAAAAAAAAATCAGGATGAAGTGAGTTTTGTTGACACTGGCTTAGAACTGATGGAAAAAATGCCAATCTAGAAAAAAAGTTTACTTTACAATGAGCATCTTTTTTTTTTTTTTTTTGGAAGTAGAACCCCCAGTCTCAGTACAATTATGTATTTGTTTTTCCACAATTATTTAAAGCACTGGTTTAGAATTAGGACTTTTCTCGGAGTTTCAGGGCAAACAAGTGAAACACAATGTGATGTTATTGATGCTAATGAGATGCCCCAAATAATAGGCCATTGCCCTGTAATGTCCGGTCCAGCATTAGTCTGGTGGGTTATTTTTTTCCAAAGTGAAAAGCAGTTGACAGAAGTACCTCGCACACACAGAGAAACTCACAGCTTGTTTGTACGCACGTGTGTCTCCCTGTCTTCATCCATCAGTGGGTGCAGTGTGAGCAGGCAGCAGGTGGTGTGTGTCAAGGGTGGCTGGTGCAGTGGAGGGCAGGTGTCAGGTGCGTGAGGCCCGCGCGGAGGTTGAGGTGTTGTGCGGTCGTTGTGTAAGATAGGCGATGATGCGTGCTAGTGGAGTTGTCGGCTCAAGTCTATTCCAACTTCTTCTTTTTTTTTCTTTATCTCTTCAGCGCACACATTCAGGTATATACTGTAGATAGCCAGCTGTCTAGGATGTCCCGTTTCTTTCAGGATCAAAACTGAGCTGATAACCCCAGTCGTCACGAGCTAAGTAAATAAAAACTGAGAATTTATGTTTGCAGCACCCAGTTCGCATCTTTACTTTGTTTTTCCTACAAAATGTGTGCAGACTGTTATTTTATCAAATATTACCTCCGGCTATGCTTTTCCCTTGCTTCTAAGGAAATTGAACACGTATATTGGTCTGCAGTTCGTTCCCTGGAGATCCAAATTGTCGCTGTTATTCTTTATGCCTTGATTTTACAAATCTATCGCTCTGCCTCCTGAGCCCCGTCACTTGTCTTAGTGACTCAATCGGCTCAACATGCATTGTAATGTGGTGGTGCGTCATAGCTGACATTGATCTAAATGAGGATGTGCTGCACGTGCTTTTGATCTTCTTTAAAAACCTACCTCCACTTTATACAACGCATACTGCGCTATAGTCAGCGGCCACTACATAACCGTCCAAGTATGACCTTTAGTATTACAATAGCAGCTGTCATAGAGTATAAGGTATTCATGGATATCGAATTCAATTACTTCTGGATGTCAGTAGAGAACATGCACAATGCCTGACCCCGGAATGTGAGCATAACACACGGTAGTAATGTTCGAATGTTTGGATTTCCGCAGCGTGGAAATGCGCAGCCCACATTAGTGCACAATCAGCCATGGACCGTCATCGCATCTGGTGTTTTGTGTTGGTGTGTGTGTGACAGCGCAGAGATGAGCTCTCATACAAAACCACTTGTAAAATGTTCCACATGCATGATCACATGTATTACATGATCTCAATCAAAACGCAGCCAGCGACATGAAGACGGGAGCACAAACCCAGAGACAAAAGTGTTGTTGTTGTTTTTTTCTCCAGCGTCTTGTGCACAGAGCCGTCGCATTGGTAGGATTGTTCCGTGCATTCTGGATGGACAGGTGTCCCAATTACATCCAGAGGAACCGAACCCATTTTAAATCATGTTTGACAGTAATCTTCATTTGGAGTACAACTTTTCACTCCCCGAGATGCGATATGTATAAACATTTGTCTCGAAGCAACAAAAAAAAAATACTAATTATAACGGGCAACGTTTTGGAATTACCAAAAAGGTGCAGACTGAACTGCTGAGCTGTACAACCATGTGCTTCCCTCAAATTAATTCACGCTGCTTCATCAAAATGAACACACACAAAAAAAACACATTATAAAATGAGAATGTTGTCGCTGCTCCCTGGTGGTATCTGGACATTTAGATAGTTAGATTCAATTTAGAGATAAAGCCTATCCGTTTCAATAAAGCAATGAGTTTTGTTTAGGTTGTGGTAGAGCATAAAAAAAATAAAAAAAAGTTTTTTTTTTACAAAATTCAGCAGCATTACTAAACATGGAGTTGGAATCCTGACAGTGACCCATGACAGTGAGAACTAAAAGGAAAAAAAATGATGTTAATCAGTCCCTCCAGGAAATCTTGCGATCACACTAATTCAAGAAAACTCAACAATATTTGAAGGAGCTTGCAATTTTTTTTAAATTCCCGCAAATATTTCGCAAGAAGTGTCGTGTGCAGAAGCTGTGCTGGAAGAGTAATGGCATAAAGTAAGTCTTTTCAAACAAAACTCACTTTATCAACAAAAATAACTCATTTACAATCAGGAAAGCTCTGCTCCTGTTTTCTCATCGCCAAATAAAACTTAGGAACAAGTGGGAAATAAAGGAAGTGACGAGGTTTGCGTGAAATGTGGTCATTTTAAATGCTCATTATCAATGGAAGTGATTGCATATTACTGTATGCTAAAATAATTTCATAATCACATTAAGTTGTAAAAGACTGCACTTTGTTTTTGTGCATACAATAGACCTATGTGTTAAATTAACATGAATGAAACAGCATCTAAAGCTCTTATTTTGACGGCTGATGTAGTCGTCGTTAGTCACAGAATGTCTGTTCTGTAAAGCTGCGTCACTTTTATGAGTTTTTTGTAACTTTTAGCCCTGCGCTTCTCTAAGTTCAATTAAAATTAATAAATAGATTAGAACTAAAATATTAGTGATGTGCAGCATGATTAAAACGCCGCAAATAACGTCTCATTTTTGGGGAAAATATGCCGCAAAATCAAGCATTTTTCGATCGCAATGATCACCAAAAAAACTCAACGAAATCGAGAGAGAGAGAGAGAGAGAGAGAGAGAGAGAGAGAGAGACTGGGTAATCCACTGAAAAAAAATCTTAGCTGTGAATAAAAAAAAAATAGGTCTGACATAGTAGCATCAGCATCTACGAACAGACACAGGCAGTGCACAACAATGTATTTACCATCCAGGTGTTTCGGCCTTCGGCTTGCTTACATGCGTGTTCGGTTCAAGGCCATAACACTCCTATGTATTAAGTGTAGGAGGAAACACGGACATGCAGAGTTTCAGAGGTGAATGTTCTGTCCAAAATTTCAATTCGTTGGCAGCTTTTTTCTGTCAAGTGGCCTGAAATAAAGTTTTATGAAGAATGCCATCTTACATTCAGTCAATGTCTCTTTGTTTTTAGCATCCTCTCCTTGTTTGATCGTCTCATTTTCCCCTCCCTCTCCGCACCACTCCTCCACCCATCTGACGTCCCTCTGCTGCCGCTGAAGACATTCAATTGGTGGTGGGGGGAGGGGGGGGTGATGAGGTGTGTGGTCTGGGGAAGGTTGCGCCTGCTTGATTGGCTGATAAGATGCCTGGTTAAGGTTTTTAGAGGGGGAGGCGGCGAGCTGGTGAGAGTAGGTACTGTCTGACTTTCAAGTGAGGAGGCTCTTGTATGCGCTCCCACGCTCTTCGTAATAAGAGAAGTGGAGGCCGTTGGGGTGCCCTGCGATTGATATTTGATGGGTTTTTTTTTCATTGTCTTTTATTTATTTATTTGTTTGCACCCTTTTAGTCAGCACAGTGGCGTACTTTTTAATCTTTATGTCCTAGAGATGTGTGATGCCGCTGACGACACACGTGAGGAGTGAGAGTAAATAGGGGCTCACATTAAATCATCTTGGATTTATAGGGCGGTGGGTTTTGTAGTTGCGGGGTGGGGGTGACAACACACACACACACATGTACACACACACACATTTACATGTACGTACACAAACACTCTCTGACAGTACAGTAAGTGGTTCTGCCCCAGCAGTGCTAAACAAGGCTAACAGTCCGCAGTTATGGACAGTAAATAGAGCAGAGCTCGACCTGTAAATAACCAACAACACAGCCCCATAAATCCTCGGTGTGTGTGTGTGTGTATTTCTGTCTTTCTCACACACACAAGCCACATGTCAAGAGGGGCCGCTGTGTGTGTGTGTGTGTGTGTGTGTGTGTGTGTGTGTGTGTGTGTGTGTGTGTGTGTGTGTGTGTGTGTGTGTGTGTGTGTGCGCCAAAGACTGACACTTAGAGAGAATTGTTGCTGCCAGTTGACAGCACAGTTAAGACGTTTACACTGACGTATGTCCTGCTTCCTTTTTTTTTTTTAGTGTAACCATGTATTTTTCTAGAGACAACGTTTGGGAGTACAGCCAGAGTGTGTGCTGGAGCATGTTGGGAGTAGTTGTGTGATGACATACAGTGTACAGTATGTGTGTCTGTGTAGTTGGTAGAGTAAAAGAAAAACATGGCCAACAAATAGAAGGCCAGTCTACGAGTGTTCGATATCACTGTCCTATCAATTTTCTTGGCCCCAGATTCATCACGGTTGATGACCACTGACGGAGGCACTCTGAACTGCCACTGCAGGGTTGCTATGGTGACACAGCAGCCCGCGGCTGGCGAGACAGCAGCGTTCATCACCTGCTGGGGGTGCAGGGGTCGCACCAGGCAAGCTGACCACCAGTACATGTACCAGCGCGCGTTCATTCAGACGGAAATATCTTTAAAAACAAGTGGAAGTTTAAGAAAGTCTACGCAGCATGGCACTTGATAAAGGGACATTTGGTATCGACCATTTGTGGCAAATTAGCAAAGGACCTCTTGTACCTGGTACAGGAAGTTACTTGCCGATTTAATTAATACCTGTACAGTGAAGATCCTCCATAGAAAAAAGAAAGCATTAATGGTGATTCTTTCTTATATCAAATATTCAGACATTTGTCAAATTAAGCTCCTTCATTAAACCTGTAACACCAAAATGCTCATTTTAGCCAAAACCTTAGCTTTATAGATTTAAAACAATAGACCTTTTTCACAGCAGAGATTTTGACTTTGACTTTGGGAAAACAGGTGTGTTAATGTTGTCTGAGTTTTAATTAAGGGAGCTCCTGCTTTTGTGCATGTTGTTAAAGTGGACGTAGAATCTGGGTCTAACAAGGGAAGCCAATGCGGAAGTGACATAAACTGCAATACCACCAGGGGCCACTAGGGGTTGGCTCCAAAAAGGCACTGGCTCCATACACTCCCATTCAACTTCTCATTAAATACAAAGTCAATATGTTTTTTCCAGAAGTCATAATGGTGTCATTCACTAAAGTCAGTCCTTCTTATTCATTTTTTGGTGGTCCATCTGAAAATAATCCCATCATTAGTTAGATATTAGGACCCAAAAAGTGGCATTTCTGGGGGTGTATCTGTTTGATTGACAGGTCTGTGGTGCAGTCAGGTTTCTACTTCAGGTGGGTGGAGTGTAGTGTCCTCTGGTTCCCATTAAGATCAAATCAGATTCACCATTCGCTCCGACCCAGCTTATTCATATAAAAAGGTCACCTCTGGCTCCAAAAAAGCAAGACGATGACGGCTAAAATGCGTCATCAGAGCTGGGAGGAGAAAAACAATTGAGTACAAATATTTCTGCTGTCCAGTCTAAAACATATCAAAAAAAACTAAAACTTGATGAAAAAGTGTTGTTTTTTTTTACCATTTGGGGAATTTTGTAATTTATCTTTTCAGATAAGTGGAAATAATGTGCCCTTTAGAGAATTAGTCAAGTCATATTGTTTGTCTTATTGCGAATCCTTTTTTTTAACCAACCTATTTTTTTTTACATTTCCTTCCACACTAGTAGCCAGTGGGCTGATTTATGCCTTTTTTTATGTGGCATTCTTTCACAATAGCAAAAATACAGAATATCATTAGACTTTTTAAAGAATTATTGATAAGCTGGAATGTATAAGTAGGTTGTCAGAGGGAGAGTTGAGTGTACATGCGTGCGTGCGCACGTGAGTAGTCAGTCTCACACTGTCACTTTTTGTCTTGTATAGGCTAGGCTAAAAAAAAAAAGTTAAAAAAAAGAAGATTTACACCCCGACATCCCACGGTATAATTCTCAGGAAGAGATGTAGCAAAAACTTAGTTTTTCCTTTCTTTTCCTTTCATTTAGTTCAAACTAAGGACTTTGAAGGCTGTGGCGCCGCCTTGTAAACAAACATCGCACACAGCCGTCACTGCTGGAGACAGCCTCAATGCTTTATGAGCAACTTTGTAGCTGCCACTCGTCAAGAAGTACAATGTGTTATTATTTAAAATTTTTGCATGCAGTCACAAACAACTAGTATGTTCGCCACTGCCTTTTAAAAACAACAATCACCAACACCATTTTAATAATTTGAAATCCGACCACATTCATGCACTAATCATGAAAGTGTCATGCGTTGAGATCCATGTAGAGTACAATATTAATGCCTGTGGTTCTTTTTGGGCTGATAGCATCGACACAGAGTTAATTTCTCATCCACATTATATATGATTGTTGCGGCGTTCACCCCAGCGAGACGCAGGCTAGAGGTTAGAAGAAAGCCATTTTTACATTCAATTATTCATTATCTGTTGCAATTTGCCGCATGATAATGTGCTGGTTGTTTCATTTTTAAAGGGTGCACTCCTCAGCTATGAACCTTCATGAGATCATTAGCTGCTCCTTAATATACAAAGCACTGTTTGTTCCCAGCAAACCTGCGTCTACCCACTAATGTTGTTCTCTTCACTAGTCTGGGAAATTTACATAAGTGTAACATTTATAGAAGATTAATGAATAAATGGCCAGTTAACTTTGTGTTTTTTAATCTCACCAAAGCGGCACAACCTGTATCATAGAAGTAACTCTATTACAATTAACTATTTTCTTCTTACTCATGTAAATAATGGACCGAGGCACTCCATTGCAGCTATTCTACTCGCTAGTGGGATTTATCGCATGCATCTCTATATTTTAACAAGCAATTTATTTTGATCTAGGAGCTTGAATTTAAATGTGCTAATAATCTACAGAAGTGATTAATAATCAGCATTTCCGTTTGTATAAAATAATGCAGCATAAAAACAGTATCTCTTTAATGTCATTGCCAAATTACCTTTTCCCTCTGAGCAACATTTGGAGAAATCCATTTGACTTGTTGAAGCAGTTTCCTCGTTACACAGTTTATTCCCATCCCTATCTGCAAACCAAATTTCCCAGACCAGACAGGGAATATCAGATAAAAATAATTAGTTTCATCTTTTTCTTTTAACTACTCTTTCTGCTTACATTTACTGTTCTTATTGTAACCTCATGTCGCTATTAATCTGTGAAGCGGCGTTTGAGTTTTATTTTGAAATTCCAGTGGGAATGATGCACATAAACACCACGCAAACATTATAAGGTAGAGTTATTATAAATCAATTTACTTACCATCAGTAACATTGCATCGATTGTTAAACATAATCAGATTTTCATGTTTGTAGTGTCTCTGAGAAGAGGCCGTGCATTGAGGGAATTCCACTTGTTTTTAAGTGCTTGTTATAAATCCTAAGCAGCAGCTCAAGAATTAGAGGTGCAGGAAACTCAAATCCTTGATTTGAAGTTGATCCTTCCTGGTTCAGACGCTGGGTTTTGAAAGCAGTGTTTGTTAATGCAGAACAAAGTTCCAAACAAGGAGCGCTGCTCTCATTAATGTAGCTTTTGATGTATGATTGACAGTCAATATAGATTGCATTGAAAGAACTTCCTGACTTCTGTGATGTATTGAATAGTTCATGGATTATTGAAGACAAAACATCCAGCTGTTCTAATAAGGAAGAAAAATAATATTTGGGTGCAGAGTGTGTTATTTTGACGCACCTCATGTACAAATATGATGCACGCAGAGTGAAACACACTCTGTGGGGAAGTCTGTCTGAGTTTAAATCAAAACATGTTATAGTCTGTATGTTCCACATTTGTTTTGTGTCGAGTTCAACGTGTTAAAGCTGCTTCGGGATGCATTGGCCTGTATTTGTTTGGTTGTCGGGAGCCACACAGCCCAGTTGAGAGCTGCGATATTTTTCTGATATCATTTTTGAGTATTGACCAAGCAACATAAGGCATGTGGATTTGTTGTCTTGATTTTATATTCGTCTAACAACTAATTAAAAAAAAAAAAAATGATGGTTGGCATCTTTTATGCAGGTAAGAGGAGAACATATGAAACACATTTTAATGTTATGCAGCAACACCAAAACCTCCAGCACCAACATTAAATCAACATTGGTGTCCCCATTAAAATGATGAGTATCCTTTCTGACATCTGGGCAAACTAAGATGTGAATCAATGTCTCTTTACATCAGTCACCTTTGTGTGGAGTAAAAAAGTCAGTTTATCTTTTGTATTCAATTGCAGCTGTTTAACCTTTTGCAATATGCTTAACACCCATAAAACCGGCGGTAGTTGTCAGAAAAAAATATTATATTTATCAACATAGGTCAAACCAGCTCGAGGCTTAACACAGAAAAGTTGCTATTTCTATAGTGTACAGTCTCGGTGTTAGAGAGACCCAGATGAATCACATTGGTTTTAAAAATACTCTCACACAGACATTTTGTCTCTCCGTTTTTAAAAGCAAATTATCCCAAAGATTTAAATAAAATATTGATAAATAGATGATTAAAATATGAATAATAACCCACAGGCTTATTACTGAGTTTACTTTAACAAATATTTCAGGCTCATCTGTTTTGACAAGGAGGTCGTTCGCGGAAAATTCTGCTAACTTTAAGACGTTCACAGACACTTTTTTTTTTTTACTAGTGCCAGTGTTTTTAATTTTCTGGCCATCTTCAATATTTGCAGATGGCTACTATCATATTGTTAAAGTTAGAGAATAGTCATGGTGATGGCAAATGAGTTTTGGTTTAGTGTTAGACAACTGAAACACATGTTAGGAGAGGTTTACTGAATGCAATGGTTGCTGGCAAGCCTGAGTTTGATGCTGCATTCAAATGGAACTCGTGCGCTCGAGGTTACAACATGGGAAGTCATGTGCACCGTATGCTTAGGGTTCAATGTTCAAGTCGTAAAAACACTGTTGCTAGGTAACAGCAACATGGAGGCATCTAGAAGCCACAGAGCCTAACAATTTAGCAAGCAAACAGGGAATAACGTAATGCAGGAAATGCAAAGGCGCAGAGGGAAAAAATGAGGCCGTTGGTAAGATCAACGTTTTCCTCTGATGTAAGCTATTATCTAAGCAATGAGGACAAACTCTACATGACTAAAATTACCACGAGAGGACGCTGTTCATATAGACTCCTCTCATGTACACGGTAAATGCGACAACATTTGACCATTTGATCGCAGCGTAAGTCACTATACATCTACCTTCTCACATCTTTACTCTTCACTTCTACCATACAGGCACGCTACTTACGTACATAGACAAGTAATGTTGGTATTACACGTAAATCCTGATGTGCCAATGATCCATTAAAAATATAGTTTGTCACTGGGATATTTGAAACGTGCCTTTTGGCACAAAGAACAGAAAGTAGGGATTTTTTGGGGGGGGATTTTTTTTTTTTTTTTTGCAGGCTTGTTAGATTGCACAGGTGTACCTAATAAGCTTCACACACACCGATATAGAAGACACACCACAAACGGATTATGGTATCAGATTTATCCCTCACCCAGTGCTTTGCTTGAAAACATCATGTGCACAGAGCGTGCGTTGATTAACCAGCAGTCAGCTCTACAGCAGTGGTGCAGAGACAGGGAGAGAATGAAACGACAACAAGGCAGACGGCCAGGGACAGAGAAAGAGATTGTGTTCGCTTTATCCGTGTTTGCTCAGTTTAGCCCAGGGCAAATATTAGCCCGTGTGCTCGGCAGCCGTTCTTCTCTACTGGGCTTCAACCTCACACCCGGCCCGCAGAGACTAAAAGGCAAAAAGGGAATGTGGAGTGAGGGGATAGTAGAGGATGAATGGGAGGGAAACAGTTGGAGACTTATCAGGGTAGCAGATGGGGAGAAGCAAAAGGCAGGTACGAGAAACTGAACAGAGAGCAAATAATGGCAGAGAATAAAAAGAAAGTAAGAATCACAAAGAGGGCAGTCTGAGTGATCACCTGGCCGTCTGTGGTCCAAATCAAGAGAAATAATAGTTTTTTTGGCCAGCGCATACTTTTTTTATATTTATATTGACATATATAGCTTTTTATACAGCTGCATTACTTCACGTCTTTTGATGGAAGAACAGCATGGCACTTTTTTTTTTTTCCCCAGCTTTTTACCATCAAAGAGCTTCTCTTTATGCTGCCATTGAAAGTGCACTGTTTAAGTCTGCTCAAACCGCAAACTGTACGAAATGCACCACCGCTGTTTTCAATTGCAGGAAGTTTGGAACCACACGAGACGGTAACCGACGGAAAGAAAACAGATAGATGCTCAAATAAATTCTTCTTTGCAGCTCTGTTGTGCTTTGCAAAGGAAAAAAAGAAAGACAGAGAAGGGGAGAGGCAAAATGAGGCTGCAAGGACAGAAAGTAGAGAAGAGGGAAAACAATGGAGACAGAAAACACTTTGCTCTTGATTTTGTCCAAAGGTCACAGTCATTCCCTTCAATTTCGGCCAGCTGCCTACCTCACTTCTCCTCAACAGAGATGAACGTGCAGCTCCAGAACAAACACACACACACACATCAATATACAGTACATGTCTCGCCCATATAGCTACACACCAAGTCACACAGTCAAAGTGTAAAAATATCAAAAAGACAAAAAGGAGTAATCTCACACTTTAGTTTTTTTCTAGCAGTGTATATTCTGATATGACAAATTGTGTGTGTAAACTGGAGATAAAAAAAAAAATAAAAAAAAAGACAGCAGAGGAGTTGTCATCTCTTCTGTCTGTCGTTTCATATGAAATTTCAACTATTTGCCGAACCAAACTGGTTCATCTCTCGTGTTATAGAACCTGAATTTGAGTGATGTTTGTAAAGGCATTTATTGATTACTAACTGTTTGTTTTATGTCATCCTTTCAGTAAAAGGAAACAGGTGTTCTCTTTCTGGTTCGGCCTGTCTCAGTTGGCTTTCATTTTGGATCAAGTCTAACTAACCTCAAGTTTATTTCAGACCAGGGGTCATATTCATAAAGCTTCCTAGTAGTAGAGTTGCTTTTAATAACAAAAATCTAAGAAAATTCTGAGAATTTGTTTTCTGTTTTCTGAGAATGTCCTGCTTCAGTTAAGAGTAGATCCTGGTACAGATTGAGGTTTTTCCCAAAACATCTCATCCCTTAAAAGAGCTCCTCAGATGAAACACTGTTAGGAGCAGCAAGGAGGACTTTTAAGAAGCTAAACAATTTCTAGAGGAGAAAATGATGGAAAGACAAAGAGGTAGGAGAATGGCATAGATTTATGATGTTTATGGTCACCCTCACTAGAGATGCATTCGCATCTCCAACTTAATGCAACAACATAAGACATAATATATGATCACTGCACTAACATATTTGGCATCTGTAAAAATACAACAGTACAGTAGTGATGACTTGGGTCTGTTGCAACCTTCATCAGCAGAGTGATCACAAAAAAAACAGTGCTTTCACAGCTTCATATTCCTCAGCTTCATATCAGAAAGCATGTTAATTTCCTTTCAGCCAATCACACCACAAAGAGTGCTTTTTTCTTTTGATGAACTAATCCCACTATTTAAAAGTATGTGTCTTACCTTGCAACAGAGTCAACCACACCTCCCCACAAAGATGAAAAGTTTCCATCTACCTTTACTCAGTTTTCCTGAGAATTTTCATAAATCCCTCCTAGGGTAGGACTTACTGCTAGAAATGTTTAACTAAGCAGCTCTCTGAGAGGATTCTCATAATGTTTGTGAATACAACTCCAGGTCGTAGCGCTCTCATGTCACTTTCAGCCCTCTTTTAAAGGCTCAGTTCTTAAGTGTTCCTGAGTGAATGCATCCACTTAAGGTGTGTTTTGGAGTTTATTGGCTGACTTATTTTGAGACTTTAGTTCTTATCTATTTAAGTTATGGATTTCAAAGGTGTTTATCAAGGTTCATGTCTCAATTAGGATAAACAGCACAGTGATAATGGTTTACCTTCTTGTTTGCCCTTCTTAATACCGTGCCACAGAAATCACCCATACAATGTCAGAAAGGATTATTATTGTACAAAGCCAATAAACAGACAGATTATGCACAATATTCAAGGACTCAGCTATGTCATTTTGCAATTTGCTTACTAGACTTTTTGCTGTCAGGCAGGAATGATCTACAAACCTGTTTTGTTTTTGAATTGGAGCACTTTTCTCCATCAGCCACAGAACACTCATCACTCTCGGATCGCTCACAAGAGCGCATGGATCAATTGGATTCTAGCAAACTCATGTTAGCAACTCCAGTCAACACAGTAATGAGCCTCTGGGGAGTGAAAGAGCTGCTGATGAGGGAGGATAAAATAGAAAATGGAGAAAAAGGAGTAAAAGGGAAGCAAAGTTGCTAGCCAAAGTGAGGGAAATTAAAATTGAGGACATCTGAAGGTGATGCAATATTCATTCCTTGTTTAAGGAAGTTAAAAAAAAATATGTTGACGCTTTTAATGCCCTAATAGGAAGGCCTTATGACTGCAGTGACTGAGTTGCCATTTTGGTTTTACTTTATACTCTTTGAACTGACAGGCTTTGGAGGGAGAATAGCAAAAGACACAGTCAATAGAAATGTTCAAGCCATAACATAAAGTAGCATTCAGAAACACTGCACACAGTGTTTGCTGAGTTTCTAAAAACCTTCATAAAGCTGATAAAATGCCATGTCGGTCATCAGTTATTGCTTCTCTTTGTCCCCAGAAAGGTTGTCAGTATAATGAGGTTTTTGTGGCAGATACAGGGATTATTGCCATATCTTGGAATTTAATGAATTGATGAAGGATTATGAGGCATTGGTAAAGGCAGAGTTTAATTGAATACAAAAAAATGAGATAAAAAAAGGATGCGTGGGAAACTTTATTGGTCTTGTAAGCCTCTTTGTTGCACATTAAGTCACCCAAACTGAGAAATATCTACCAGTGTCTGGGCCTACCAGGGCTTTTGGTAAGACGATGAATCGTGGGTGGATGGACATTGATTTCGACCACCAACAGTGAGACAGATCCTTTTCCGGCTTTGCCTCAAGAAATACTCCCCCACAGCTCCAGCGCTGTGCCTCCCAACCCTTCTCTCTCTTCTTTTTTTTACCATTCCTTCTTATTTTTACCTCTTCTTGTTACCGTTTTTGTCAAATTATTGTATCACCACTTCTTACTACCCTCCTACATTAATCTTTCCTCCTGTGTTCCTTTGTCATCCTGCACACTCCCCCCTCTGTTTACTTTATCTCTTCCATCCTCCAACTGTCTGTGGTTGGTGACTTGAAGAGGCTCTTGACATGAAACATCTTTGCTCTTTGAAAGGTTCAGGTTTCACTTGGGCATCTTGATAAATTTAATCTCTCTTAACACATCTCTTGGCAGCAAGGCAGTCTGAGTTGTAAATGATGATTCTATTTTAGCAGCAAGGTGGCATATTCCCGTAATATCACCTCTCTGATTTATTCGTTTTGCATGTGATAAGGCACTAAAAGGCAGTTTAGCCATCCATGATGGATGCTTTAAGTTTATCACTTATATTTTGAAGTGGGAAACTTCTCAGCTGGAAAAACCTGAACACAAAGGACACAATGGACTTCATGCACGAGTAGTTAGTGAGGCTTTTGCAGAGAGGAAAGGTCAGATAAGTTTCATGCTCAAAGACAAGAGTCTAGTGGAGGTTACTGATCTTGTATCAGTCTGTAAATTACATCCAATATCTAACTTACTGTAGGTCACCGGTTCATAAAGCACTCAATCAAACTAGCATTTATCACAGTTGCTTGAATGAATGTTTACGTAAAAATGGATCTAATGTAATCCGTGTAATGTAATAGGTGTACCTTGTAGTGAAAAAACAATTGAAATGTATTTCCCAGATGACTTTAGCTCTACACATCTTTGTAGCATCTTGCAGCTTGTTTTGGTGCAACAAGCTTCAACTTTGCTGCTTTGATTCAGTCTTCTTGCCCTTATCTACATTGTGTCCAGATGTTATTCTTATCAACTCACGGTTCACTACCTGACCAGCACCAGCAGACATAATCAGAGACTAGCTGTTGAAAGTAGCGGAACATTTAGCAGCTACAGAACACATTATGTTTCTTGAAAGATGGTGCAGACCAAAACAGAGGTAGAAGCGGGCTGAATATTTGATTTATAATATTTGGATGACCAGAATCTTTAATCATCTTTAAGTGATACTAACATTTGACTGTGTCTACTGTATGTGTATGCTACAATATGATAAATGTTAATTAAAATGTTCACAGTTTTTTTTTTATCCAGTTCAAATTCATTTACATATTTTAAGTGTTTGAAGATCCAAAGCGTATGCCCTGCAAGGGAGCCAATAAAACAAGTGAATTGGTCAGATTTGTCTTAATTAGATTTAAGATCTATTAATTGATTAACATCAACTTTTATGATCAGCTGCCATTTGCACTGTCAACATTACTGTATAAAATAGAAAAGGTTAATACAAACGTGTCACTTAATGTATTACTTCAAATTAAAAGCCCTTCAGCATATCATTAGACAGATACCCTTCATTTCTTAAAGAGGCTTTTATAGTGAAACATTTGCAAGAATGTGTTTTGACTGAAATTGGTCAATCACACTTTAGATGAGTAATCTAGATCAAACTTTGAAAATAGCAGGGTTTACTTTATTAAATTAAAGTGATAGAATTATAGACTACGTTGTTGACTTGCCACCACAGTAGCAGTAGTTACGCTTTAGAAATGAGCCGTCCGTGCCCCCATGTGTGCCTCCATGCGTGCCCATATGGCTGCACTCCTGAACACGGTCCGAAACTTCAACAAGCACTACATTCCGGGTGTTAATGGTTTGTCCACCCCAAGTGGCTGAAAAATCAGTTAATACAGGTTTAAACAGAATGTCAGACCAAAATCGATTCACACCAGTGGATGTGCGCAGAATAAATCTTTGTGTTGAAGAGGAGAATATTAGCTGTATCATGTGACCTATTGCCAAATGGTCACTGCTGTACATACAGCACTCGCAGTAATAGTTTTCCAGTGCCAAAATAGCAGTACGAGGAGTAAACATGTTCTTTTTTTGACATAAATTCCAACAGTGACTGAATATGGTTTCAATTGCAAATCACACGTAGCAACAACAACCCACTTCACGCATTGTACCATAATTTGGATCCCAGCCACTTAAAAAAAAAAAAAAATGCATACACGAATCACTACGTGTGTGTGTGTGTGTGTGTGTGTGTGTGTGTGTGTGTGTGTGTGTGTGTGTGTGTGTGTCTATTGGCTCTTAGCAGCTTTGTAAACAAGGCTGTGGTGTGAGGCGAGGCTCAACGTAACCTCGATCACGGACGTTCTCATGTTTGCATATTAGTACGCGTGTGTGTGTGTGTGTGTGTGTGTTGATAGTGAAAGCGGGCGGGTCAGACGGATGCAGACCTCCAGGTCTGATGGCCACTGTAGTGAAGGACATCATCCATCAACAGTCTCAGTGGTACGCATCATGTTTGAATCCACTCTGCATATACTGTTTGTGTTGTTTTTTTTTGTAGCGCTAGAGATCGAACGCTGACACAAAGTGAATGAGGAGTTTTGGTGCAGGCTGACAACATAATCAGGATTATGGAGGATGATGTTTTGGCTGATTTATTTCTCCCGCTCTCCTTCCTTAGCATAAACGTTGCTTCCCTCTGCAATATTTGTGGCTCGCTGCCAGCGTGTGTGTACTCCAGGACAAACAGGCAAGCCCTGTGCGAGTCATGCTCTGATGGGAGATTTAGATTCAGACGCGTACATACACACTTATACACACACCCACACCGCATCTGTCTAACTCATTGATTATTCAATGAGATCTGATTCAGCAGCCACTCATCATTTTGTTTGCGCAGGAAAGGACAGGTAGCCGTGACCACTGACGCTAGGAAGAGGCACAAAAAAAAAAAAAAAAAGAGGAAGAGTTGGGGTGAGGGAGGGGACGAGAGAGGGGGGGGAGATAAAGTGCTATTAAGATGAGGAGATGGGGGGGCAACTTGCTCAAGGTGACTGCCAGAGATCACAGCAAACACATACAAATGAGTTGGCTGAGCAGAAACAGAGAGAAGGTGTGGTAAATCAAACCAACCATATCCTCTCTGCAAAGTGACTGCTTTGTCACTGCCTTCCGTCCTTTCCCCGCCGACGACCAAATCGAAACGACACACACGGAGCTCCGTGTGCACCAGCCCCGTGTCATTCGAGATGACTGATGAGCGAGAAGGACATGATATCTGAGTGCCAGATTAAAGTTTCCCGATTCAAAATGGCTGCTGGCCCCCTCTGTGTTTTCCTCTTTCCGTCACAGACACTCTGTAGACGTTAGGTGAACGGACAGGGGGTGATTTAGCCGGCGAGAAGTCTATATGTTATGCAACCGCCTATTTCCTCTTACGTAACGCTGCAGTTTCTGAGAGGAAGATTAGCCCCGCTATACTGTTCTCCGTGCAGCAGATGCCACATCTCCACTAGCAGGCATCATGCATACGTGTTGACAAGCTGATTAGCCATAGATAGCCAGAATTACCCTCAAACGGAAGATGCAGAGATACCACATGATGGAAAATCAGGAAGCCTGTGGGATGCCTTAGAAAAATACCAATATGAATCTGGAACTGAAAATAACACACAAAACCAAACATTAATGCGTAGAGTTGGCATATACGCTAAAATGCTGTGCTCCAGCTGTAACACTAATGAAATATTAAGCTTCCCTACACCACACGGAAGTGTCAGTCCTTTTAGTTGGGCATCCAGTAAAAATCTATTTATCAGTCATTTCTCTGTCCATGCTGCTCCAGCGGCTGATTCATAAGCAAATAAAAACTGGAGCTCTGCATACTTATGCAGGCATGTCAAGTTAAACTCAAGCACATACAGGCCGTGATAGATCATTATTGGGAGAAATAAGAACGAAGCTGATGAATAGTTTGCGTTTCCGCCACCCACGGGACTATTAATATGAAATTTGTCAAACCACATCACCGGCATCAGCAAATTGCTGAACTGGTCAGCCATGTATCTGGACCATTTCCTGAGGCGCATTGGCACAGCAAGATGCAAAATACTTTGAGTGATTTAAACAACTGCAACTGTCTCTGCTGGAGGGGCTTGCTGAATCCACTTTGCAGCCTATCCAGCAGTTGTTTTCTCCCTCTAATTCTCCTGTTTGGCACTGGTATCAGATAAAAAAAAAAAAAAGGGAAACGCACAATAACTTTGAGGAAATGCAAATACATCAAGAAGACGATGAGTTGAAGCTGCAGGGTGTGTTTGAGAAGAAGCACTTCATGATTGAGCTGTCTGTAAAGAAAATGAAACAAAGAAACAAATGCTTGAAAAATGCATTCACGTTCCGCCTTTGTCTATTTTTCCCTGCATCTTAATTGACAACCAGTGTGTGCTGGGGAGAACGAACGAGATCTTGACATCTTCAAACGGAGCTTTGATCTCAAAGCACCTTGAGGCCCTGGAGGATCATCAAGGTTCCCTCTGTCCTTTTATCGCGCAGTGTTTCTCTCTGCCCCTTGCTCCTCCTCCTCCTCACGCTCTTCCTTTTCTGCTCTGCGTGATCAACGTGAGCTCTCTGAGGCTGCCTGATAACCCTGATACACACACGCCACAACTGCAGCCGCTGCCTCATTTTCATTCCGCTCTCGACAGCAGCATTTACCTCGACGCGCTCCTGCACGCTGCAAGGTCATGTTGAAATATTTCAGACGGAAATGCTCTCCGTATTCCAGCACAACTCTTCCTCTGCGGTAGCTTGCTGCACAGAATTCCAAAAGCCAATTGTCTTTGAGAAAAAGGAAGGAGAGACTCTAATGAGGATTACAGAAACTTTTTTTTTGTTGTTTGTTTTTTGGGGCAGCTAAACACCAACTTACACTACTGTTGTGTGGGAAGCTAATCAGCAGTTTTCCTTTGTGAAAAACATTTTTGTTGTAAAAAGTTCTTAGATATTTGGCAAGGACAGCAAGTTTGTGCTTGAGTAATTATTACAACATTCAAGAGGAAATCTTTGAAACATGTTCTTTTCTTTCCCCCCAGACAAAAAGTTTTTCCTTGAAACTAAGTGCAACAACCCAAAAACTGATTTTGGTTGAAGTTAAAACTCATTCCAGAGATATGTATTTCTTCCAACCCCCTGCTACTGCAGATCTTTGAGTCACAGAGGTTCAATTAAACATTCAAAGAGATGCTGTCCTCTTCAGGCACTTGAGGTTTAAATTGGATTTAATTGAAAATGCATCATAAAGTAGAGCTCCTTCCCTCTACTCCAGTAGACCCCTACCTGCACCACTGATTGACCCACAGAGATAGAAGTAAGACGACATGACCTCCACATAAAAGAGGAGTAACGTAACATTCTTATGACTGACATTAGCCGACAGCTGCAGCAGATTAAGGCCCGCTAAGCGGCAGTTGAGACGCGCTGGTGTTTAAAGAGCAGCCAGGGCTTATTGTAACTTACCTAGCAGTCCCTTCATTTCAACGTTGCAGGCTTGACTGCTCCCAGTCATTCAAAGAGTTGTTTTTTTTCCTTCTGTTTCCGGAGATATGTTCGCTTAAGGGAAACGGCCATTAAAATGTCATTACCGCCGCACTAAAATCATTTTTAAAAAACCACTGGTTCCCAGCGGCTTCCCACTGTAATGGGCTCGATACATTCCCTCAGCACCGGGAAGAACCCTAATGTTGCGGAACACAAATGCTAATCTCTCCGTAAATATCACTCAAATTCACTCTCCCTTCTGCTTTTCAGTTGTAATAGCATGTATTCATTCTGCTTTGCCCCGGCCAATTGAATTAATTCTCCAAGCAAAGGTGTTATGATTATTCTTCCGTCCTTGTGCGTGGGATTTAACACAGATGATCCCGGCGTTTCCACTTGATTCCAAAGGCATTTTCACTAACCCTCTCCGTTTTGTTCTTCTTGCTGCAGTATCTCAAAAGTATCAATAGGCCAAAGCTTTGATTACATTTTCATTCATGTGCGCTTCACTAATCGCTCTCTGACAGTATTCATATTCATGTCTGGGAATCTATATTGGATTTTGGCATGCGTGGAGAGAGCAGGCGGAAGGACTGCGAGGGTCAGTCTATAACATGACTCAATTGATTACGTGCCTAAGAAGCTGGAAGCACTTTGCCATTTGAGATGTTTAAGCCTTTTTTTCCAGAATTAGATCATCTACTGAGCAGTCCATTAAGTTCCACTCCGACGAGCTCAGGTCGAGCTGAGTTCGGATCTTCGTGCCGGAGTGCACCGAGCTGCGTCCATTCCCTGTTGTGCTGTATTCTTCTTGTTTATCCTGGTTGTCTTATGTTCTGTTGTTCCCTGTGCAGCATTAATCACAACCACCAGCTCTTCCAGTTGTACCGCCACTTGAGCATGCTCAATTAATACCCTAATCATGGCTGTCATCGATGCATGGCCATAATGTGGCCTTGGCTGCATACTGTAACCGCTTTATACAGCACCAAAGAGCGGTTAGGATGCACATAAATTGGCTGTGATTATACTGATCATTAAGTCCCTGTACAACCACTGCACTTAGTTACTCTATTAACTTGCTATTTTAAGTTCTGTTAACATTGGGCTGTTTTATTGTCTTTTAAAAAATACTTAATCAGCCATGAATAATGAAAAACCGCTGCGAGCAAAAGCCACACGTTTACCTCTTAATATCTCAGCATATGGAAAGTGGCAAAATAAATGCACATAGCTAATGAGATAATGGAATCAATGAAGTCATAGCTGCTCAGGGCAGATAGCCGTGTGCAAATGTGACCCTGTCCGCAAATGAGCTGGACCTATAGTGACGAAAGAGAAGTGTTCCTGTCTGAGGTGTGAGCCGGGCTCTTACAGATGTGCAGAACAAAACTGCAACAGAGGATTTACTGCCAGACAGAGAGCTTGTCTGTAATGGTGCTGTCTGCTATGTACTCTATTTTTCTCTCCCTCACCCTTGTTCTATGCCTCTCCGGCAGACTGTAACTCTGTAAATGACTTTGACCTTTCCTGGGACTGAGGACAGGAACCACAGAGGGAGAGGAGAGAGATGGTGGGAGAAGAGAGTAGAGTAGGCGGTTGACTGTAATAAACTCGAAGCAGTGGGTGACTGTCAACACTAATAGATGGGAGAGGGGAGGGGGGTCACCCAGTTGATGAATACTAAAGGTGCCTCAGTCCTCAGTGAGTGCACTGTTCTTTACCAGGGTGATGTGTGTGTGATCTGATGCTGGAATCGTCATCCGACTGCCGTCACCGAGGGCCTTTTTGTTGATTTCAGAAAAAATACTCTCGATTTTTACCACAGGACAACAAAATAGCAGCCCTATCGTGTGTATTATGGATTGGTGCACGGCAGGATGACTGCAATTTATCTGTACTCCATTGCAGTGTAACTGCTGTTTAGTTGACAACTCAATTGCTTCAGAGAAATTCATTCACACACAGACAGAATTTCCTTTTTTATATTCTTTTGTCATTACACTCCCCTTTATGCGATGCCATTTAGAAACTAGCTACGCTCAACGGGGCCCCTCTGTGTATCAAAGGTTAAAAATATAAAACATGAGTAATGATGAGTGTTCCAGGAAGTGTGATTTTAGGTTTGTGCCAAATATTTTTGTTATCGTAGACTTATCCACAACTTTGCTGCTTTTCTGAAACAAAATGATCAATCAACTGATTGGCTGCATTCCCGATCTCTAAAGCTGAAACTAAAAATAGCTCACAATCCTTCTTTGAAAGACCTCAATAGCTTGAAATGTTTAAATGCTGAATTGACACATTAATTCATGAATCTAATCAAACTTCCTTGGTGTGTTATTTGAAGCAGGATATTAGACAGCGAGTTATTTTAAGTATGAACCAATGGGCTGTTTGGAATTTTGAGAAGGCAGTTCAATTTGATTGAATGGGCAGAACAAAAAAACGATCCACTTCCAAACAGTTTTCCAGACAATTCAAGATTCATCGGTCTCTGTGTGAACTTTCTTAACTTGTTATTTCTTCATCTCGGTGCCTTTTTTTCACAATGTTCTCCATCATCTTCTTTGCTTGTAGGAACGGGGAAAGATCAGCGTGATCTTCAACGTGGGAACGGACGATATAACAATCGAGGAGGGCGCGGTGATGGTGAGCGACGGCAAATACCACGTGGTGCGATTCACGCGCAGTGGTGGCAACGCCACACTACAGGTGGACAACCAGCCCGTCATCGAACGTTTCCCCTCAGGTAGGAACAGAAGCCCTGATCTCTAGGACAGCGGGAGGGCCATCAGTGTTGGATCAGAACCTTCACAATATTGAATTTTCAGAGAAGCTGGGTAACACAGTGGAGAGAGAAAGATGCAGCTTTGGCACAGAAATAATCATTATTTCAGCCTCCCATGTGCCACTAAAGGGGATTTTTCTTAAGAAGCACATTCTGGTTTATTTATCATGACATTCATATTTACAGATCGCCTACATTATTCTCGGTGATTAAGTCAGGTTCTGGTGTAAAAAGGCAGGAAGAGCCAAAGCAGCCTTCCTGAGGCAAACAATCTCCCATCTAAGAGCATCCTGCTCTCTGCAGTTACTCTGCCATTGTAGCTGCTGGCACTGGGATGCCATGATTGAAAGGAGGCCAGCAGAATGCAAATGTGCCAGTCAGGTACGGTAGGTGAGCAAGGTTTTTCAGGCAGGATACAGAGGGAGGACACTTCATGCGGGGAAAGTATGTGGAGGTGTTTAGAAGTCATGCCTCGGCTCCAAGATAAACACAGGCACACAGACTTAAAACGAGGGCAAACACCCGATGAGTCACTGCTGGGAGTGTGCTCATTCACCCCGCTTGTTGTTTAACCATAATCATGGTATTCTATTTCAGCCTGAATTATGAGGCTATTTTTGGTGGTGCAGAAGCTTTCACTTAATTTCTCTCTCCAATGTGTTTCCTCTTTATTCATGGTTGTTCAAAGGAAGACATTTTGTGTTCCCATCATGAGTTTGGTAAATGCCAGGCTAAGCTGGACTCTCTGCTTTGATGAAAATGTGGAAAACGAAAAACCTGAATGGAAAATAAGGATTTTTTTTTTTTTCACCAATGTTTTTATGTCCAACTTGTAAATCGGCAGCCCTGCTGAAGTCAACATGCTCCATCTCCATTGTCTAAAAGCACCGTCTATGTATCATCATTGTTTCAAACAGCAGGGAGAGTGCTGCTAATGTGGTCATGATATTTACCCTCGTCGACATATAGAGCAGTGGGACTGTGACATTCTCTGTCACAGCAGTGATCCCAGATTTGGAGGCTTTGTTTTGCCATCGAGAGAAGAATATTCTCTCGCTCATCCATCAGCACAGCGAGGCCGGACCAAGGGGCATGCATCACAACCAGAGGAGGAAGCGCCCTGTGACAGTTCACTCTTTTCAGTTGTTATTATGATGGAAATGCAGCCCTTTTCGCTACAACACGCGCTCCAAAGAGGAGCCTTCATCTAACAATAGCACGAGCCGCTCGGAAAAATAACAGTAGAGCAGCCTGTTAGCGTTGGCAAGTGAGTGTCATCATTCAAATCTGTGTTTTGTTTCGTCAAGAAACATTAATGCACAGCCCATATTCTATTCTTTTTATTCCTCTTCCCTTCCGCCCTCCTTGCCGCTGTTGTTGTCCTCATCAAACATTTCTTTCCTTTTTCCTCTGCTGATCAAGTATTGAAGTGTTATTTTGTTGTTGTCTGTTAGCTTATTTGACGAGTTCCGTGTTTGGCTGCCAGGGGCTAGAGCCCGTCTGAAGTTTTAGGAGGTTATCAGTGCTAAAGAAAGGAAATAGATGAAGATTGGGGGGATGCTAACTGGTGCTAGAATGGCTTTGATTCATTTATGTGAGCTAGATACACTCGAACTATTTTTGGGCGCCTGCTTTGATGGCTCCGGCACACGCTTTGAAGGTTTCAGTCATCATTGTCTGGTTGGGCGGTGTCCTGGGGAAACAGAGATGTTACACATTAGGTAAGCAAAAGCCCCGGATGGGGCTCAGGCACAAAAGGGTGGAGGATTGCGTAAAGGGGGAGAGCGAGGGAGGGATGGAGGAGGGAGGTGAAGGGATTGCAACTTCCCTAACTGACATATGAGGTGCGTAAAAAGAGAGAGAGAGAGAGAGGTTACATTTTGGGGAAGAAGAGAAAGAAAAAGGAGCTCCCTTGTTGAAACAAGTTCCTCTGACCCAGATTGGAGATTTAAACGTCTTCTGATTCTTTAAATGGGACAAAATACTCTATATACTCTCAGTTTGTGAAAGGAGTCAGGCCTACATCATTTTTCTTGATGCTTACATTATGCAATATCATCGCGATGTTGTCCCAGTAGAGCACTGACATCAACTTGTAACCAGATTCAGAGGAAAATAGAACACGTTGTCATGAAAGATGCTCCCAATGGGGCGTTCTGTTCGGTGTAACAGGTACCAAATTTGTCTTGTTCCCCTAACAAAACAAGCAAGTGCAGTTTCATGTGAAATCTCTGTCCCCAAAGGGACTGTTGCGATCCACATCAGGCAGTCTTGTCTGGATGCCCTTGCAGTTTGGATCCCTGTCTAATACTTTCTGTACACAGAGAGCTACGTGTGGGATTTCCCATCACCCAAAGCATGGCCTCAGAAAGGTCCTCACCAGATAGCAGAGATAGAATGTAAATCTGTCGTCTCTCAGAAGAAGGATAGTGACAGGTTATCTTTCTGTATCTTTCCCTGACCAAAAACACGTTTATTCACACTGTAGCCTCAGTCCAAAATGCCTATTGGATTCAGAAGTGTTTGCACTGTTTTGCTCACAAAGCCTCCATTAAGGCCCAGGTTTGCCAGCAGCAGGCTCATAAACAGAAGGCCATTGCGAGGTGATGATTTGGAGAGACAAGATGTTGACAGCAAACACGGCTGTCACGGGTCAGGCACATTCAACGGCAGAGCAACACGTCTCCTGATGTCCCACGAAGTGATGTTTGTATTCCTCGGGGAGTCTGTGTCTGTGGGTGTTTTGGTCCGTGTCTGCTTCTACGTGTGACAGTGCATGCGTCTGTCTGCGTGCATCACATAGTGTGCGTGCGCATGCATGCATTTTGATGGACAGAGAGCAGACAAAAAGTGTCAGAGGAGTGCCCAGACAGCTAATCCAGCATGTCAGGTGTCCCCTGTGGGTTCCTGCAGCAACAGTTATTGGGCCCCCCCCACACACACACCCCCCCCCCACCACCTCCTATATTCTCAAAATGGCAGACTAGCTCAATAAAAACATCCCCGTATCACACCGAGCACCTCAACCTGGCCCCAAATAAACAGCCAGATGCTAGCAGCAGTGTCATACGGACTCTAATTGTACCGTTTCACACCCAATTCCATTTATTTCCTGGTCATCTGCTGTGAGAGAGTTAGCAGAGCTGATGTGGCTAATTGTTTAGTCTGCAGCAGTTACTTTAAAATTTGATACCATTCCCCTTTGAGATAAGTGTGTGCATCATTTTCAGATAAGCAAACCCTGAAGTCCTAGCAGCCTGACAAAGGGTGTCTGGTTTGTGATGTTACCAGAGAAGATCTTATTCCTCTTACAGAACTGAGGTAACGTTTTCTGAGGAAGACTGCTTCATAATTAAAGACTACTACCCAAACACTTATCAAAACTTGGCCGACAGAAAATCGACCTCTGTTCCGCATCGCACTGATTTTTTTTTTTTACCTCACAGAAGTTTAGAAAAAAAAAAAAAACACTACCTCTGACAGATGTAGCTACCTCTAACCTTACTTAAAATCAGCTTCATTTTATTTATATAGTGCCAAATCACAATATCATCTCAGGGCACTTAACATTTTAAGGTGGCAAATTTACAACATAAAGAAACCCAACAATTCAACACTTTCAAAAACTATTTTTTAACAGGAAGATAATCTCCAAGAGAACCAGTCACAGAGGTAGGCAGTAATCTGCCTCTACGGGTTGACTACTTTAACTGAATCATAAGTAAAGAAAGTCGCTGAGTCAATGAGCTTACTCGTCCATTATTACAGCAAAAATTATCAGACTGAACAATGAAGCATTTTATTATTGGTAAATAAAGATTTTCATTTGTGAGAGGAAGAATGTGCAATCATATGTTTCAGTTTCATTTCAGTCTCGCTGTAATGATCTGATATAATTGCCTATGACAAAGACATGAAGACACATTTAAACTTTTATTTCTGTTGTTGTCACTACTCAATGTTTCTGTAGTATTAATTTTCCAAAATTTGCTTGCTAATCATGCAGCAGCGAGTCTGTTGTCCCATTTTTTATTTCAATTTTTGGTTGAACCACACGCCTGTAAAGAATCACTCAGTCTATAACAATATTAATTCCAAAATATCAGTTTGTATAAAAAAAAAAAAAAACCTGCATTAGTTATAATCTGCAAATGCCATTTTGAAATTTGCCATTATTTTATATATTTCTAGGTCAGTTTTCTTCCTGCCCTGTAGCAACTCTTCACCCTCCTCTCCACCCCTTTGCTGATCATGGCGCTCAGACACTCAGAGGGGAGGTCAGATTTGGTGAGTGGGGTCCTGCTACAGCATTAATCCGTCTCTTACAAGGAGCCAGCTGTCCTTTCAGCAGCTGCTGCACCCCAAAGAAAGAAAGAAAGCTAGAAAGAAAGAAAGTAAGAAAGAAAGCAAGAGTGTGTAGTATAATTGCTTTTGCGTGGTTATTTGTGTACAGATGCATACATATAGAGTGTATGGCGGTGTTGTTTAATGCATCCCTACCTGCCTCTCTCTCTTTGCCGTGTCTCACACAACCCATCCATCTCATCGTCATCGTCTCTCTTTTTGCAAATCACCTCACATTAATTATTTTTGTGATTCCAGTGATTCATCACAATAAATTATGACATTACAGAAAGAAGGACCCACCCATTTCCTGAGGGTTTATACCACACTTGGCATTTGGACTTCATCGCGGTGCCCCCTGAGCTTTGCATAATCGTTATGAATTTTAAAACCGTAGTTATATCGTCACCATATTTTGCTAGCTTTTAACTGTCATTATGACCAATGAGAGTGCACACTGTGCTGTCTTTCCTACGCTCTTACAGTTTCACGCTCACTTGTCAGTATTTACGAGCAGTACATCTAATGTAAAGCTGTCACTTTAGTTTCTGCAGTTGAGTATAATTAAAAAGAGGAAGTGGTTTTGGGAGATGGTGTTGCATAAATAACAGTGGAGGACATAAGGAAAGCAATAGTACTATGGATGAATTGCTGGAAAATGATGGACTGATGGAGAAGACGGATGAAGAGACGGAGTGAAAGAGATAGACAGGTTTAGTGGAACAAAGAGAGGTGAGAGCCAGCATGGGTGCTGGAAGCAAGACGCTGTCACTGCTGTGATGGATTAGGCTTTGAATGTTACTGAATAATAAGCGCTTCACAAATTGGATTGTATCACAACAGGAAAGATTACATACATTGCAGTACAGTGTGATGCAGCGCATGAACACACTTCACATGCAGGCGCATGCATACGCAACGCAGCACTGTACACGCAGCCAAGAATAATTTCATTACACAAATTACTTGCTACTTGAAATGCACCCAGACACAACGGTGTTCATTTTGAGCAGACCAATCCACCACTTAACACAGATCATAAATCAAGGACAGAAAAAGAAAAGGGGAGATAGGCAAAGTACAAAGACAGGGCTATTGTCATTCCCGATTTTCATTCTGTAAGGCATTTAGAGGATCCGTTCAGCGTGAAGGCTGGCCATTAGAGGGAGAAAAAAAGGGAAGACGACAGACATGGAGTCAGTAAAGAATAGAGAGACTCTTTGTACCGGCGAGGTCAGCTCCAGCTCTTCCGTCTGAGCTGTTAAGATGTTCTTACTCCTCAGATAAATGGTGTAAGAAAAGGGGTCAACAAAGCTCTCGGCCGTGCTCTTTTCGTCCTCCTTTTTTTTTTTTTATCATTACCTTTTTGTCTCCACTGTTTCCATCTTTGTCTCTGCGACCTCTACGCTCAGAGAGACAGAAAACCAAGCATGAATAAACAAGGAAGAGAAAGAGACAGTGTGAGAGGGGGAGGTGGGGGTGGGGGGGTGAAGGCAGCCCAGAAGATCTGCTTCCCTCTTTGCCTTTGGCAAAAGCAATATGAGAGCACTCTAAAAGTAGCTGGAGTATCTGAAAGTAGGGGAGAGGAACAGGATTAGGACAGGAGAGGGGGTGCACTCTGTATGAGACAATGGCTGGGGGCACAGGGACTTCACCTGGACATGGACTAGATTTCACCTCACTAGCTCGGGCTCGTGACTGTGACGGTCCACCAAGCAGATGAGGATGGATGAGTGTGTGAGGTGAACCTTGTGTCAGGCTTGGCAGGAAAGCATCTTGAGTGCCATATTGCTTGGGAAGAGTCCCACTATATACTGTAAAATAGGCTTATTCATATGTTGGCTTCTCATATATGGTAATGGTAATTACAGTTTTTAATGTTGCAGCAGCCCCTTGTTATAAAAGAACCAATCACCTGCTAATTTATCATCAGTGTGGAGAAGTCCTCGGTAATGTTATCAAGCCTAAATGTGGACTTCTTGATTTTAATGTTTCCTTTTTATTTGCAAAAATGATTAAAAAAAAATTAGGTCAAAAAAATTGCTTTACTTTTTAAATTTTCTGCTGCTTTAGCTTATAACGCCACTATTTTAGTTTGACAGCTATATGGGCTACTTATTAGATACTCTGTAGGACATGACTATATATAGAAATATATTTATATATAAATATTCATATGTAACATTTTTAATGCGGGACTTATTGCTATTTTACTTTAGAAAAATACTTTTAATATGAGTGAAGTATACAGCGTCAAGGCTGCCACTGATGACATGAACTTGCTCAGCGCTTTCTTGTTTTTTTTGTATAGCTAAATTAGCACACTGTATTTAAATGTGTTTCCCATTATTTATTGTTATTATTAATGTAAAAAGTGAAGGTTTTTTTTAAGTCACACTCGCATCTAATAACACCTCTGAGCAACAAAAACAAACAAAAAAAATAATGCCAGTACTCTCAGGCCATTAATGGGATATGATGCGTGACACTCTTTGAGTTTTTATTATGTTCGTCATTATATTCAGGAAAGTAGCTACAGCAGAGAAAGTCAGTAAGAGTTAATTGAAGTCAGGCAGCTTAGGCACTTGTCACTGGTGACAGTTCCCTCTCGTTCTGCTGCTTCTTATTGGGCCTCTGGTGCTGTGCGACTCCTTTTGATTGGATCTTGCACAGTTGGAAGGTATCTCCAATTATTGGCCTGTAGCTATGGGATGATGGAGAGAGAGCGAGGAGAACTAGTCAAGAAAGTAGTGATGAGGACAGGGCGGGGGGAGAAAAAAAAAAAAAAGGAGATACACCGCTAAGTAGTTCAGATCAGGAGAGGGAAAAGATTGCTTTGGGTAATTAGAGAAGTGACAACTTTGATTTCCAGATGAGTTGGGGAGGCGTGGGGGGGCTTTCTTTGGCTCACTCCAGCAGCCACCCTCGCAACAAATCCACCGTGGCTGAGATGAAAGGTGGCAGGGATCCCGTCGCAGCAGGAAGAGAGAGGGGAAGAAGTGAAAACGAGCTGCTGGATTGATAACTGCTGCACAGATGAAAGATGAGCGAGCAGTTAAAAACAGCGACATATCATCCGTTTCAAATGCACATAGACGTAAGAGGTGGGCGATGTATTTACAATGAACAAAGGAGTGTGGTGGGTAGGTAAATCGGTGTCTTTTCCCAAATGAAGAAACACAACTTGTCTGCAATATTTGGCTTTAAAACGATGGAGGAGGGGGTGGGGGGGGGGAACCTCTTGTGTAAATTCTACCATGTTTGAGCCCTGAAAGTTGTCTTCAACAATTTTGACTCTGCAGAAACAGCACTTCAACTGTCTTGTCTTCAGAAACACGTCATAACTGAAACATCTGCATTAGAAACAGGGTGAAATATCTGTTTCACAGCACATATTATATCACATTAAGACATGAAAACAGAACTTTACAAACAAAAGCAACATGATTTTTGCAGAGGTGCATTTAAAAGCACAAGGCTACACTATATAGGTGGTGGTCGCAAAAACACCCAGTGGATATGAGAGCAATCCATCTAAAGTTACAAAATGAAAAGCAGAATGAGGCTAGCTTGTCAGATAGAGGTTTCTGAGAGCGAGAGAGAGAGAGAGAGGCAGAGCGGGATGGCCGCTAGCCAATCGTCTCCAATGTAATCTCCATTCTTGTGGATGGATTTCCGATGTGGGTGTCCTGTACAAGGGCATCTGGCTGCCTGCAGAGCTACATGATATACAGTTGGCTCCTTGGAGGATCTCTACACACACACATGTAGTCACACGGACGAACACATATGCACCGATACCAAAGGAGACAGAACAGTGTGTGATTCATATGCTGATTATCAGCGCACTCAAGTCCCACTCACCCAGACAGACAGAAACAGATACTCTACACTCCCAGCACGCCGGGCAGAGCTCCTGCCTGTCCTCCACTTTGCTTTGTGTCTCCCCGAGGTGCCAGTCAATCAGCGTGCCCTTGCCCTGCCCCCTAGTACCGCAGCTGTGATATCGACCCAGAACCCGTCCCCAGCATGGCTGTTCATCCAGCCGATGCGCCGGACGGCAAACATGCGGCCCAGGAGGAGGCCAGGCAGGCTTCCAGAGAGGGAATAGCGCCAGTGTTTCAGTGTGGACCGTCTGAGCCTCGGGGGAGAGAGGGGGGGGGGGGTCCAGAGCCGCAGGCATGAAGGCTAGGCAAACATGCATGACGTGTGTGAAGGAGTGTGGTCATCCTGATGTTTACATGCACACAGTCTGCTGGGTTGGCTCATACAGGGAGTTATATTTGATTTAAGATGAACTATTTATATGCACCTATAATTAGAGTGCACGAGCTTTATTTCCATATCTCCCCCAATTATACAGTATACATTGTGAATACCAGAATTACAGTTGCAAAAGATCATTAACAAAATACTTCTAATGTCTCCTGGGACTGAGCTGTAACCTCAGGAAGAGGCATTTCTGAAATTTAAAAAAAAACAACAATGATATAAAGGCTTGGGGCTATATTTTACATTTGAGCCTGCCGTACATATGTGCCTGCCATGCAAGGCAACAGTCAAATAGATATACATGTATTATTCCATATCGTTATATGCATCATAGGACAGTCTGTATGCCATCCGAAGTAGTGACATTTTATGTTTTCATTGTCATAACCAGAATACTACAGATGCATGAAAAAGAGCTTAAAAATGGTCCAAATCCTAAAAACCCAAGATCCTACATTCCCAATAGTGCAGCCAAAAGCAACTTTCATTAGACCCTCTCTGATTGGTGAGCAAACTCAGATTTCAAGGGTTAAGATATTATAAAACTAGATTTACAGGCTGCACATTTCTCTACAGGTGACTAGCAAATGGACTTGAAGGTATAAAAAGAGTAGAGTGCACCGTTAAAGGAGAATTAATCAACATATAAACCACTTGTGTCCATTAGTGAAGGTTGGCTATGAAAGGGAACCAGAATGTTGTATGCCTACACAAACCACTTGCATTGTAGTTTACCTACATGTCTGCCCAGACTCGTAAAATATGTCGTGAAGACTTTGAAGGATTCCTTATACGTGTTCACATGCTTGGCCAATGAAGCAGATTCTGATAGAACACAACGTTTTTGCCATGGCAGCAGACGATGCTTCAAATATGGATGTTGCTCCATAGAAGGTAGAAATTTTAAAAACGAATACTTCACGCGCATCTTCAACGCAACAGCACAAAACATCTATACAATCACTATAGCTTCAAGGTGGACACTCAAGATTAGTATCACCAACGGTATCTGACCAAATGAGCCAGCGCTGAACATGACAAATTCACAGCAACCTTGACCTGCGACCACCAAAATCAAATTACTTAATCCATTACGTCCAAGTGAGCATGTGTGCCGCATTTTAAGAAGTTCCCTCTAGGCGTCTTTGACATGTCGCGTTTACAAAAATGTGAGGTCGCAGTGACCTTTGATCCCAGAAATCTAGTCGGGTTAGCCTTGAGACCAAGTAAAAGTTTGTGCCAATTTTGAGGAATGTTCTTCAAGGCATTCCTGAGATATCGTATTTGCGAGAATTGGATGGACGGACAATCTGAAAACTTAATGCCTCTGGTCACGGCAGTCTCCTGCACAGAGGCATAAAACGATATGCCTCAACAGCTTAGAGCCACTGTGATTCACCAGTTTATTTTTCTCTCTCTTTCTTGAGAGCCAGGTCCGATTGCATTGTTTTGCCATCTTTCATATCAAGCAAAGGGAATAGTCTTGGGAATGGAGCGAGTGTGATAATGACGGCGAGGGAGAAGAGAAGGGCCCAGCTGTTTAATCTATCCCCCCCATTCTCATGCAGAGCAGGCTTCAGCTGGTGGTGAGAAGAGCGAGAAGGGAGAAGTTTCACTCAGAATGACTTATTTCTCCAAGGATCCCAATGCAAACAGATGCAAACAAACAAGCAAGACACGGAGGAATTTTTTTTTTCTGACACTGCGGTGTGTCGAGGACACAAACCCTGTCCAACAGGAGTACGTGACTCTTTTTTTTTCCTCCGGGGCTGTACATACATTTTTACTCAAATTAGTTTTACAGTCACATTCTGTTCTCTGTGGTTTCCATTAGTTCCCGTTTTCTTCCCCTTGTCCGTCTTTTTGTTTTCAGCAGAAACACAGACCCATTGTTTGTCGATTCCTCCGTTGTCTTTGATTGTCAATGAAAATGTTGTCACTCACTCCTGCTTGCCAGGGAGAGACCACACACACATTTGCATACAGTACGCACACTCTCCACCCCCAGCATTTATTACTTTTCCAACTGCACACTCAGGCAGACTGTGTGTGTTTGTGCGGAGTAATGAATGGTAGCGCCTGTGTCACGATGGAGTACATTTAATCTCCTGGTAATAAACTCACTATGGTACCAATAAATGAAGAAGAATAGAGGGGCAAAATGGAGAAGAGGTAAACAATACCAAAAAAAAAATGGAATGAAGGGGGGTGGGGGTGGGGAGGTGGAGGCATATGTGGGAGGAAGGGAGAAGAAGAGTTTGGATGAAGAAAGAATCAGAAACCAGGATGATAAAAGAAGCGAATGGAGGAAGGAAGAGGAAACAAGAAGCAAAGACTGAAGAAGAAATTATTGAGGAGGAGAAACCTGGAAGGCAGGAGGGAGGTAGTGAAGGTGCAAGGAGAGAATGGGGCAGGGAAGGTATTAGTAAAAAAAAAAAGAAATAAAAATTGGTTTTGGCAGGAGGGTGAGAAAGAGGACAGAATGAAGCGTGGGTGAAAGATTGTTTGAGAACAAGGGAAGGACAAGAAGAGTGGTTAGACGGGAAAAGGAGCAAGCTGGAGGAAATGAATAAGTGAGTAAAACAAGGGAAAGGAATTAAGGAAAGAGTGATGGCAGCAAGAAAAGCAAGGAAAAAAAAATTCCATGGACCATGAAGAGGAGGGGCAAAAGCATTTTCAAAATAATCTCTTTGGTGTGACATCTCAGACCTGCCACTAGACGGTGGACTACAGTACATCTCTCCGCTTGATCATCTTTATCAACCATTATTAGGCTGATAAAATAAATCCTGCATGGGATTAAGTTACTGGAAGTGGCTGCCTCGTTGTGATTCAGACGAGAAAGTTAGAGGAGGGAGAAGATTTAGTAAGGATTTGAGGACGGGATTGCAGATGCAGCAGTAGGAGGAGAACATACGCACACAGGACTGATTCATCTCACCGAGGACTACTGCCTCCCACTATTTTCCTTTCACTCCGTTATTATTTTCATCGCCTTTTTTTTTTTTTTTTTTCTCTGAAACCCCATCAGCACCACCACACCCTTCCCATCTCGCTCGTCTCCCCCTCCGCTACCAGGAGCATATGTCTCTCCTTCCCTAATTCAGTGATTGCAGCAAAGTGCCCATGTCATTACTAAAAACGGGGTTGTATGTGCACCATAATTGCTGCACTGCCTTTCCAGAAGGCAGCGAAGTACCTAGCTAATTTGAACTGTGATGTGAACACATGCATGTAATTGCAGCAATACAGTTTTCCTTTTCATTTAGAGCAATTTGTGTTTCGGGGGGGCTGGAGGGGGGGACACACATTCATAAATCACAGGAAGACCACCAATAAAATATGAATCGGCCTCAATACAGGAGATTCATACTTGAGGGTTTCAAGTTACTACAAGCTACGAGGAAAATAAAGAAAAGGTTTTACGGACCCCGTTAATCGAAGAGTTATGGCAGGTGAAAAGCACCGTTACTGTGAATTATTCCTTGTACAAAAACTCCACCAACAATTTTCCTACCTGTCATTTTTCTGTTGTCCTGCATCTGTTAGTCAGTTCTCACCCCAGATGAGCACACAGAGCTACAGGTGCAGCCACACTGAGTCATATTTGCTACATGGGAGCCTCCTGCTCTCACATGTTAATTGTGTTACATTCTTCTCCGTCCATCTGCCAGCTATCATGCAACCCAGCCTTTCTCCTTGCTTCCCTGCTCACTTCTCATTATCTTTTCTCGCTGTGGCCCTCGTGCCCACGCACAAACAGCTGCGTCTCTTCGTATACAGTATGCACACGTGCAAACCACCAATCTCCTCTCTGCCTGTGTGAGGCACTATTGCGCAGGCAGGCGTGGGTAGAGAGACCCCTGGGGAGTGGAAGTAGGTACTGCAGAACTGATAAGGTGGTCTATTTTAGATCACTGCAGCAGCAGCACAGTGCAGAGGGGGGTGGGGATGGGGGTGGAGCGAAATCAAAGTACACAAGTGAGGATGCAGGATATACTTCAGAGCTCCTGTGTTTACTGCTTCCACGCTGGTCCCAAACTCTCCTTCAGGCTCAGACTCGCCTCTCTGCAGATAATTTCATCAGCGTTTTCCAACAATTAATATCTCAAACTTCTTCTAGACTCCAGTCCAGGTCCAAACCCCGTCTTCCTCAGATTGTATTATAGCTAGTGATACAGTTATGGGCAATTTCCCCATATATTATAGTGACAATAGCATGTTCCTCATTTTTGGGAACCCCTCACAACTTCATACCTCCTCAAGGACACCAGGGGATTCCCTGAACCAATTTTTAGAAGTCACTGTGCTAGCAGAGCTCTTTGATTTTTTTTTTTTTTAGCCTATAATCTGCAAAGATTGCTGTTTGACATAGACAATAACTCCTAATTAATCCTCTGACATTGCCACCACATTAGACTTCATCTAACCCCCAGGCTGGCCACCATCAACCCTCATCTCCCCTAATTCCAGCTCCGTCTCTATTAACAGTGCTAGAGATGTACGCAGCATGACCCCGAGGTTGATTGAAGTGAAGTGAGGGATAATACATTCGCACAGCAGCGATGAAACTTCTTTGACATGCTGATGAAGTGATGCTAATTGCCGAGTGCCACTGACAAGTGGTCCATTAATGCATACGGAAAAAACCTGAGAAAAACTGTGTGCCGACGGTTTCACTCAATCCTTTTCACGTTATTGAAGGAGAGGAGTCGGATTCAAAGTTCTCCACGGGGAGAACGTCATCCTGTTGTCGGATTTGGGAGGTGGTGATTTGCTAATCAGCAACTCTTTGTGTGCGATGGGAACTAAAATATGTCTTCCTTGAAACAACCATGAAATGCGTTTTAGTGCTGTGTGATTATCTCCTGCTCATGTGAAATAACAATGGTTTATTGCTGACATTGAGATGTCTCTTTTTCTGCTTTCTTTTCTCACTATGTAATAATTCTGTTTTTCACTCACTGCTGGTTCTGTGTGCGGTTCTAGCTTAATCTACTTCATTACTTCTTATTCTTTTCTAAAGTGTATTGACTGTGCGGGCAGCTAACATAAGTTAGCACTACCATAAATGTAATCCTACTCTATCTAAATAATTCATAAATCTGTTTAACATGTTAGTACATTTTTTTAAAAATCATTTAAACTCAAGGTAACTAGACAGCTGTTAACTTGTCTAACCAACCAAACCAGCCCAAAAACACATCCTCAAGTTCTTCCTGTCCTAATTAAAGCTGATTTAAAGTACATAACTTGCTAAACATTTGCCATGTTGCCCTTCTAACCTCTAACCTTTCAACTTCCAGATTTTTTTGTAACCTCTCTTAATTTGTCTTCTCCAAATTTCTTAAAGGGAACTTTGATAATGAGCGCCTGGCTATTGCTAGACAAAGAATTCCATACCGACTTGGTCGGGTAGTTGACGAGTGGCTACTCGACAAAGGTAATAAATCCCTTTAACTCCACTAATGATCTAACCGCCTAACCTACCGTTAACCACCACTCTGGAGGAGGTGCAGTTCCACGCAACAGGGGTGAATGTGATTTGGCTCTTTAACACACCGATAGGTCCCCGATAATCCACTGCAAATGTATAAACAAGCCTAATTATGACTGGCTGATACATCAAATACTAATTCATCTCACTTATTTTTATCTCCAGTGATGGGAAACCAAGCTGGAAATGAGGCATTGTTGGAAGATTTGTTGTTTTCTATCACATTTACTTTTGGATCTAGTTCATCTTAATTTTTTATAATTGGCTTTGAAAAAAATACTTTCCATAGTTTTCAATAGTAAAACCATTCTCAAGCTTTGATTTGCAGATATCCAGGGGACCTTATCCAAAGCACCTTAAACTGGGGCTGCATCTCTTCAGAGCATTAACCCCCAAATAACCCAACATAACCCCCTAATAACCTGACCACATGTAAACAGCCTACTGATTCCATCTGCTTCTTTCCTGTGTCTTTTGTTGGCTGAATGTGAACTTGTATTGACCATATATTTAATAACTCACGAAACCAAACCAAAAAAGAAAAAGTATGACTTTATCACTGGCTTTTCAACAAAAAGAATCCCCCATGAAAGTCACTAAACGTTAAAGGGACTGTTGACCGTCTACATTCATTTGGGCGCCATTTTCCCGCCCAACTTTATGCATAACTAGTGCCGTAAGTTTTGAATGCGGTCCCATCAAAGTGATGATTCTTTAACCCTTTGAGTGCCAAATGTCCCAACCTCTTTGTCTTTGTCTTGTGTCGTGTGTTTGTGCTGCTGAAGGTGGTTGATTCTTTGTATAAATAGAGAGGAGTCCAATAAATTAGATCAATGGACTTGAGTCAGTAAATAGTTTCTTTCAATCAAAGCACTGCAGACGCTCATTTCTTGTGTCCTTCTGGTAAGAAATGAGAAACAAGAGCACACAGTTCCATTAGCTGTAAGAGAAAAAAAAAAAAAAAAGAGTACAGGGATAAGAATCTCAATAAATGGATGGTTTTGGTGTAGAATGTCTGAATGTTAAAATACTTTACAGTAATGTTTGCATTAGCTTTTCTATTTGCATGAGAGATGTATTGAGATTATCATGAATTAAGCGTTTCAAGCCAATTAGCTTTAGGGCTTCCTTTGAAACAGTATTCCGAATGATAACACATTGATGAATGCAGAAGCCGAAATTTGTCTCCACGAGCAAAATGAAGTATTCATGCGACAGACAAACAAGATAAATGAAGAGCTTCCATATTTATTTCATGAAAACAAAACAATCCTTGCATTCATCTCCAGCTCCTATAAACTGACTTCTTGCTCTCCTGCTGTGCGTCAGGGAATGCACTTTTGCCGAGGGTAGTTAGGACACAAATCAGAATTAAAAAGGCTTCGGAGATGAAAGTTGAATGAAAAAGCGGATCAATAAAAAATGACTTGCCCACTTATGAAATGATTTGTGCATGCTATGAAATTCTAAAGAGAATGAGCTTGAAACTAAATGTATTATTCCCTTTCTTCTATAGTTTGAACTGAGTCTGCATCCAGTCATTTAGATGAGAGCACTGGGAGAAAGTAGGGAGGAGAAATAAACAGATAAATCGCATCAAACCTCAAGTGCAGGCTTTGATCAGGGTGCATGTTAAAGAAAAAAAAAAAAGGGGAACAAGGTCGCTTATTTGTCAATATGATTTGATTCATTAGAGAAATGTCATACACACGTCATGGACTGAAGAGGCAAAGTGGTTCTGGAAGAGCATTTCTAAGATGCTGCTTTCATAAAGGACATGCTAGTCTAGATGCTGAAGAGGATTAGCGGACATTTCCAAGCTCAAAGGGTTAAAGCTGTTTGTTGCTTTGATAAGGAAGCGGATAGAAATTAAAGCTAAGAAACCTCTAAGCAGAATCTAACCACCTAACAGCAAATCAAACTCCACCCACACTAACCGCTGAGGGCTTCTCTCCGACTCCCTGTCTTCCACAGCCGTGAATTGACTTGTAATTGGACATATTTCCCAGCTTTGCCCTGCTGGTGACAAATTCAGAGAGCCCTCAGTTATAACCTTGTTATAAATCTTGTTTAACATTTTTATTGGACCTGGATGTCAGTATTTGGAAGAACTTGGACAGGTTGCGGCAATCGTACGGGACAAAAACAACAACAAAAAAAGCTAACAATGTTCTAACTCCTGCTTAAAGAAACGACTCCTCCAAGTGACAACGCCTTCCCATCGTCCTCACCTCCATGGAAAGCAAAACTCAGAGGGTTAAAACAAAGCAAGTGACCGAAACCCAAATTCAACCATGACACACCAGTTCTGGATCATTGAGACTAAATGTGAAATAAATGAAGGTCCCTTTAACATTTATTGTTTTCACCACTAAGGAAATGGCTGTATTGTATTTCAATGTATTCTTCTGTATGTCATTTGTTATGAAGGGTGAATGGAGTATTTGAATGGGAGGTGTGTGGTAAACAGTCTGGATCATCCATCCAGGAGTAGATGTCCTGTAATGGTCCAGGCTGCGTAACCAATATGGGGTTTGAGTCTCTGGTGATTTTCTCACATGAACGTCTCAGAGGGTTTCAACATGCTTCAGAGTTCTTGACCAGAGAACAGAAAACAATCAGCCCAGTGGGTCTCCTCATCAAGTGCGCTCAGTGTTTCATCAAGTCTGTCAATTTTAGCATGGCTGGAAAATCTCCATGTCTACGTTAGTGTGTGCACAGAAGTGAAAATCAGACTGCTAATCGCTCACGTTCCCTCGCACATATCAGTGTTTCAGTCGCACCAAGATCTAATGGAAGTCATCAGAGCCAGCAGAGTCCGAGAGGAGAGCCGTGCTGCAGAGCTGCACTGTCTCACTACATCTCTTTCTGAAGCCCTTATTCCATCTCCCCCACTGCGTGTGAGGCATATCAGAGTGAGCATCTCTGGCCAACTCTTTGCCTTCTGACTAAATCCAAAATGGCATCCATTACAGAGACCCAATGGAGGGGAAAAATCCTAAGTTCCAAAAGTTTTAAACAGCTCTATCCAAGAAAAAACTTGCGCCGATGCATTCCCTTTTCCTCCTCTTTCTGATGGATCCATCATCCCACGTTTTCTAATTTCTATCCGTCTCTTCTAACCTTCACTCTCCTTAAATCCTCCTCTATATTCTTTGACCAACAGAACCAGGCTTCACCAAAAATTTAGCAAGCATTCCCCCTACTTCAGTGTTGCCTTTTTTTTTCCTTTTGAAGGGATGATAATGTGTCACAGCTTCCTGGTCTCATCTCGAGCTCCACTAGAAAATAAAGATAACAAATAACCAGAGAGAATCAATTTCTCGTAGGTGTTCCCCTTTAGCGATGAGCAAGAAAGCGAAGGAAGATCCCAGAAGAATTGAAACGCTACATCTTCTTCTGGCTCGGAGTCTCTCCCCGCAGAGCTCTCCAAACAGCCCGACGATCAAGCTCGGAGTCGAGCCACACGAGTGCAGGGAGGAGAAGACAGGAGGAATACTAGGACGGCATGTCTGTGTGGCCGAAAACGCGAGCTGGAGAACCGGGTTTAATGCTCAGTGTTTAATGGTCTGGTGTGAGCTCCCCCATTCCCTAATCGAAAGCAATCAAGTCCTCCCACTTAGTGTGGGGCCAGAGCCCAAATCAAATCTCAAGGCTAGGCATCAGTCCAGATCTGCTATTCATGATCCCAGCTTCATTTTAGAGATTCTCTCACATCTGGCCGCAGAGAGCAAACCCGTCTGTCAGTCTCTCAGCGACTCCATGATGAGCTTTGCATCCCACTGAGCACCATCTTGTTTTTTTTTTTCCATTTCAAACCACAGCACTAATGTGGCCATATTTGAAACATGCAGAGGGGAAATGGAGTGAATTTTTAACATGCTTGCCCATGAGTAGAGAAGTAGCAGCAATAAAGTGTCTCTATGGCAGGAAAGAAGTCCCTCTTTACTGTTCATTTCATGGTCCCCTACCATGAAATGGCCTAAAAACAGCAGTCACAGCTGGAGAGAATAAAACGAGAGAAGATTGTCCCCAGCTAACCACCGTGCTATCTCCCTTTGTGTCTCCCTCGACAGTATCACTTGTTTAAGATCTACATGCAGATACAGGATCAGATATAGAGCCTCATCTGATTAAATCCAAATCTGCTGTCTCCAGAGTCCTGCAGATTCACCGCCACAATCGCAGCACCCTCAGCTGCCTTCAAGGACCTCGGGGCTCTACGCTGTCTCCCAGGGCTTTTAGTCTATCTTCATGCTGCATTTGGCCCCTCATCTCCATTGTCAAACACAATTAATTCATAGTGTTCTACCCTGAACCAGCCCAACTTCTGAGGAGTAAAAAAGCAAAACGCACTTAATTACCAAATAGAGCCTTGTGCCAAGAAGATAACTTGGGAACACTTCATAATCGACTTTGGCAGCATCCCACCCCGCCCCCATTGTGCTCGAATCTTCTTCCACTTTCCTTTTTCTCTTTTCTTCCTTCAAAAAAGAAAATGGAAATAGAGGGAGTTCTTGTTTGTTGATGCAGATACTAGAAATTCTGCTGTCAACACAAACCCATAAAACGGTCCAAGTTTCTGTTCTGTATGTCAGAAAGCAGCGTATTGACAGAGGTGAATTCTGGGCCATCCCTCCCACCCTGCAACTCAGCTAAGAGAAAACATTTCAGATAGAAGCTCCTCGCGGCCATGTGGCATCCCTCCTCTCTGTGAGATAACAGGAGTGGAAGGAAGATGAGAGAGGCGTAATGATGACGGTGGTGGGAGAAAGATACCGCTCTCTCCAGCTGCAGTCTTTTTCATATCCTGTCATATACACCTAGATCATCCTTTTCCACACCGCCCTCCGCTCCTTCCCTCTCCCCCCTCCAACAATCACCTCCTCCAGGTCAGCTGTTCACAGCCAGGGGGAGGGGCCAAGCCCGGCATCGAGCCGCCGTCCCCGCCCCTCCTCTCCAGACACGCGGCCGTTATTTCGCAGCATCCCACGAGCAATCTGAGCATTAGCAAGCCGAGCGTGCCCCGAGCACAGCCCACTCCTCAGTTCGGCTCGGCTCAGCTAGTAATTACCGACCACAGTTCATCTGAGACAAGCCATTTCTCTGGCTGTTTAGAAAAGAAAAGAAAAAAAAAAAAGTCCAGGAGCATGGTGCACCAATGCAAAGCTGAAGCCAGAAATGTGTGACTACTCCTTTTATTCCTGCAGTTTGTAGGGCAGTTTACTTCTGGTCAAAGTAATAATCTCCATTTGTAACTGACATCAGACAAGAGTGATGACACCTGTTCCCAACTGATAGTTAAATGTGCAGGTGCTGCATTATATTGAAATGAGGCGCACACAGCTTTTAACTTTTCTGCAACAGATTATTTATTGTGTGGGCAATTATAGCCACCAAAAATGAACATATCAAGAGAAACTCAAACTAATTCGAAGGAATAGACATAAATACGATGAATAAAACCTCTGATTTATTACAGCTTCCATTGTACTTAAACAGGTTTCCTCATCATTGCCATGTGTATTGGCAACATACTGTAACACTCAAGTAAAGCCAAAGCTGTGATGTGGGTGCACGACATCCAACAGAGCAACACAAGCAGTCACAAGATCAGGCTGTAAACAAGCCAAAGTTCCGGCCAGAATATTTAAATCTGGAAGTAAAACGTAAAGCGAGCACGCAGGTAGTTATCTCTTATTACAGGCAGAGAGCATTCAAAAATGGAATCATATACTGCGTAGAGTTATTTTATAGTTTGTATTAATCGTGTAGACATTTATATACACGTGCTGAAGACTATAAGCTTCCTGCACCACCACTGCATCTCCTTTACATAATCCTTTCATTTTCTGGCAAATCACTGTAAAGCTTTCAAAACAATGTTCATGCTAATTTGTACAAATTTAGGAAAAAAATTCCATGAACAGTTTTTTGTTTTTTTCTCATCACTGATTAGTTTTGTCAGCTGCTATCTCAAAGTTCTTTGAACGGCAAGTCACTGCCCTTACAGAAAATAACACGAGTTTCCCATGTTTTCCACTTGGGACATTATGTGATCAAATGTGATGACGTGTTTACCACGATAACCTGGGGTAAAATTATGTAGAAAATGAAATGTTCCAAAACCACATTTTCCCAGGGCAAAAGAAATGTTTCACAAATGCACAATAATGTGATTGTGATAGGAATTTTTTTTTTGCACGTGAAATTCAGGTTGTCTTTTTTCACCCTATATGACGCTTTTTTTTAGTGACATCATAACATTCTCAGCAAATAATTTTAACTATAAAAAGACCCTAAATTATCCTTTAAAAACATCTTTCATGGTTTTTTTTCCAGCAAGTATAATTTACATAGTGTGACTCCTTACAATAAGTTGATTTTCGCACTAGTGTTTTTGACAGCAAATCCAGCCGAGTGTGCTATTTTGGTATTCTTCCCAGATCTGTGTAAATGTATACCCACTTCCTCTATGTGAGCGTCCTCACTGGCCAAACAACAGGGCTGCAGTGATTCATACAGCTGGAAGCTCTGACTTGAAGCTAAGAAAGGTACGTTTTGTAAAAGCCTGTGAATAGCACAAACTTAACCATGTGATTAGCTGACTTTAGCACTTTAAAATTAGTGTGTGAAGCTGGAGGTGACTCACCAGGCGTTTAATATCCTCTACATGAGAAGCAATTCAATTCACTTTCCTCTTTTTGCTTTCTTTTGCCTTTCATCTCACCAGCTCACTAACTCTTCCTCCTACTTCTCTCTTACCATCTTACTCACGTGTATTACTGTATATCTTTCTCTTCCTCAGACTTTAACTGCGTCATTCTTCTTCTTCTTCTTCTTCTTATCGGGCCTGTCATCCCCTCCCTCTGTGCCCTCGCTCTGTCTCTTTGACATTCTCTCCTCATGCACACTCGCTCTTTCTCTGTCCTCCTCGTCTGTCATCCTCCCTTGCTCCTGTCATCTCTCATGTCCCCATTCTCTCAGTCCCTGTCCGACCTCCTCTTTCTTTATCTCTCTCTTTTCCCAAGCACCCAATAGGTAGCACAGGAGCTTCCCCATCCGGATAAAATATGAAGTAAATTACAGGTCAATAGTGTTAATAGTGATGACCAACTTCAAACTTCTTCACAAAAGTTAAAGCTCGCATCCTTTTTTGGAGGCAATGTTGAGGGAAGCTCATGGGAATATGAAAGACCAGTGTAAGATGTACAGTAGGAGTTCACATCTCCTTTCTTATCGATTACCTGCACACTGCACTCCTCTGTGTATTATAAATGTAACAATAACCACTCTCCCCCAGATGCACAAGATGCTGTGACATGCAGGGGTCATTACCACAATGTTTCTGCAAGGAATTAAAAGTCAGAGCTGTAGAACAAGAGCAAAGATACTTCAAACTACAGCACCTCTGAAGAATAATTTATAGTCACTGAAACCTTTCAAATGAGCCAAAAAAGAAATTCAATCCTCACCAATCTGAACTAAACCTAGAGATTCACATAAAACTACAACATGCTGTGTGTGTTACTGCTCAGTCATCTTCAGGCGGCTCCTTCACTCTTTATGCTTCTTTCCAGCATGTTTATGCATATCCCTTCATTACTCTGAGCTATTTTTACTCCTCTTTGTTGTGACAAAGTTGAAGTCCATTCTGCTCATTCCATATCCCCCTATGGATTTAATAAGAATATACACTATGGATTTAAATGCAATAAGGACTGACAGAGTCAGGATGGGGATGTAAAGAGCTAAGAGAGGAGAAGAATTAATCTCACATTTTTTTCTGACAGATAGACAGATCATTCTGTTAACATCCTGTGCACTGTGACATGAATAGTTCGATCTGTGAGCCAAACACAATTTACAAGGTTTTAATGACTGCAGGTGTCTCGCGGTGTTTGGCCAGCGCAGAGGGAAACAGTCACATCTGGAAGTCTAAATTCTCAGTTTGAGTTTGATAACAAGGCATCATAACAGGTTACGTGAAAAGAAGCCTTTGTTACCCTGTGTCGGTCAGTCTGTAATTGTGGGCTCAACTGAAATATCTCACTAACTATTAGATAGAAGCTTTTCATCCGCATGCACCATCAGGCCAAAATATGTGTCAGGAATACTGTAGTTTGTGACCCATCAGCCTCTGCTGTAGCAATTTTATGTTAAATGCTAATTAGCAACATTTAGCATGGCAACAACTTGAAATATAACCGAGCCGTGGAATTTATTCTGGTCATCAAACCGTTTCCTACATTGGGCATCAGTTCTTATAGTGAAATAGATATTTTTAATATTAGTTCCCTCTTCCGATTTAACATCAGCCCGTGGAGGCCGGCTCACAGTACCATTACATTTAGCTGTGCCGGAGCGGTTTTAAAGGGAATGAGGGGAGCTGATTTGATTGGCCATGACCAAAGTCGGTTGTGTTACACCTTCTAATTATCCATCCCTCCTACTTCACCAATGTACTAAGCTGCACCAGAGATGTGCTTCTGGTTGTTTTTAACCAAACAATTTTGACACACCTTCTTGCAGGGGTGCAAGTAGTTGCGTTGCGCTGGGGCGGACAAAGATGGTATTGTTTATAATAACAATTGATTCAGGTCTTTCAGTATTCTTGCTCATCTGCCCGATACAGTAACACCCAAAACCTCTAGATTTAGACAGATGGGTAGATAAATGTATAAACAAAGGATAGAAGTATTGAAATTTAGCTACAGTGGCACATTGCAGAAATCTGACCCTTCTGGTCTCTGCACTGCAGTTAATTAAGGCTTTGTGTATGGGTGTTAGCCCCCCCCCCCATACACACACACTTCTGCCCATTACACATCTATTGCTTTAAGAGCCCTGAGGAGAAAGGCAGCAGCCACTCAGTCCCTCTGAACTGGTCCAATAGACCCTCATCAATGTGCAAACCCTCTTGTGGTGTGCTGTCTACACACACACACACACACACACACACACACACACAAACGGAGAGGCGTATGTAAATAAATGTTGGGCAAATACACACTACTTGAAAAGGCCAACTATCACACACATAAAGGTCATTTCACTGACATATTTCATAAGTTATTATAAATACACACGCACGCACGCTCTTCTCTGCAGCAGCGCCAGATCCAGCTCTGTCATATTAAGCGCTGTGATTGCTTGTCATGCAGAGGCTTCCTTCTCTGCCCTCCCACCCCTCCATCCCTCCACCCCACCCCGCTCATGCCCGCCGCCAAAATTGGCTCTAAAACCGCATGTCACTTTTGATTTGACCCGGCAGACCCTGAAACAATAACTTCATCAGGCCCTGTTAGAGTCTCATCCTGACCAGACAGCTACCAAAACAAACACTGATTTCCCTTCATCTAGTCTAGAGGGCACCTTTCTCTTTTATCGCTCTACCTCTCTCAGTTGGGATGAACATAAATGGCCGCCACAGTGCTCTCCTGCCCTCAAGGCTTGTTTCATGCACTTTTTTTTTTTTTTTTTTTTTTTTTCTACAAAGGAGAAGGCATTAAATTAGAGTTACCCAGTGGATGCTTGGACACTTACAGAAATAAGGCACAATACACATGTGCAGTGACTTATGGAGGTCTTACTAATCCCCCCTACTCTGCATCATAATCATAAGCCATTTGTCAATATGGCTTATTTATGACTGTGTCACTGGCTAAGAGTGTAACTCTGACACCAATACACTTAACTCCTCCGGAGTAAACTGGCCTGTCGGAACAGATCGTCTTCAGACTTGCTCACACTCAGGGGAGAGTTGGGTGTTTATAGAGGAACTCAAACTGTTTGGTAAATCGAGAGGAGCGCCCACATTGAGGGACACAGATGACGATGATGTCTGTCCTCAACTTCTCCGTGACCCTTTCAGTGGAGAGTCAGAAGCGACTGGGGCTGTTTGAAACGGGAGACCCTCTGGGCTGACACTGTGTATGTATGTGGAGGATGGAAGTGGGCGGGAGGTGGACTGAGATTGTTTTTGTGCGTTCCCGAGTTCGTGTGTTCGTGTGTTCTCAATCCTGACGTGTAACGTTAACCCCTGTATGTACACAAAAGTGGCTCTTCTCCTGTGTTTTCCTAGCTGATGTCCACACTTTGACAATCTGTCCATCCTTTACCGTTCATTTTATTTATCGCCGTATCACTCCCACACCAAACATGCTAAGTGATGAGATAATAGAGTGAGACTCGGCTATTATGTCAACAGCACATTTGCCAGACATTAAGTCTCATCATTATAGCGTTAGGGGACGGGGGCTCGGTCCCTCGTGGGTCCCTGACGGGCCTAATGATCTGATAATGGGATGACACGTGTAATGGCCCATCTCAGTGCAATAGATTTATCTCTCCAGCACTTCTGCTGAAAACTTACAGATACACACATATAGTGAAGATGTGCTTTTTATGCCCATGAACACACACAAGTGCATTAATAGCCATTATTTGTCTGGTCGTTCCACCCACCTGGGTGTTACACATATGTCAGAACAAATGCACCCACATAGATGGAGAGTAAATCATAATTACAGTGATGAAGCACCATCTCCGCTCTCCTAATTGAAAACAAATGGAACCTGGGTCTGTCCCAAGTACTGATGAGCAGAACTTACAATCTCACTGAGAGAACAATAGAAACATTGACAAGTTTTTCAGAGGATTCATTTGTCACCATTCAACGGAAGCCACCGTCAGCAGTTGACATGAGGTGTAAATGTGCAAACATAAAAGATGTGGAGTCATCTCTCATGCCCGTACAAGATGTAATAAATATGGACACATGCAAGGACTTTATACAGAAGCACACGTTCCCTTCAGGCCACAGGGCTCTCTCATTTCAGAGTTCGGTAGCCCACCATTTCTAGAGTCGATATTTCACTCTCAAATGCACAGATTAGGCTAGTATCCCTTTTGACAAACAAACACACTCCCTCTTTCCATACAGGGATTGATTAATCCATAAAAAGCTCTTTGGCTTCTCCGGTCCTTTTCCTCTGAGTAATTACCTCATAAGGTCTGTTTTTAACCCACATTCGTCCAACAGTGTTCCTCTACCCTCCTCCCTCTGTCCACACATCCACACGACTCATAATAGGGGTCAACATTTGCATCGGTCCACCCGGTGTGATGGGATGTCCCCGAGGAGATGGGAATGCAAATATGAGGAGGGGAAAAAAAAAAAAAAAAAAAAACCTGAAGTGACATCAGCTGGAGAAAATATAGGGAGAAAAACTACACCTGTCAGACCCCCCTACCCCACCCCGTCATCACAAGTCCTGGGAACACATTAGTATTGGACCCTGGTTAAATGGTCGACCCTGTCCTCCCTTCATCCATCTATCCATCCAGATGAATGGTAATGACCACAGAGAGGAACAGCCCCTGCTGAATTAAACATTTCCTTCCAATGAGGATCTCATTTTCCTCCTGTGGATGGCAGAGCGGGGCGACATTTTTTTCTGCTGGCAGAGGTACTTTATCATTGTGCAGCTCAGGTGCATTGGAGGTCAGTGACACAGACCTGCATTGTTCTAATATATTCCATCTCGGGGCAAATGAGATGCATTTTGCTATGAACCTTCAGTCTCAGGGTCAATCCGCAACTGCCCCTGCAATCTATTTGACTGCCAGATTCAGGCTGCCTTTCTGGGAACGTGGCACGTGCCCAGCTCCATAATGGCTGCAACTGCAGCAAGCCAGGGCCCAATCTCCCTAAAGTGTTACCCAGGAAATCCCATGTGATTGAAATAGTCCCTCTATCTCCCCCGTTTCACACTTTGCCTGTGTATTACTTTGTGTTTCATGTTCAAGCTCATTCAGAGACCATGAGCTGATTTGTATTCTTTGCCTTTTCCTTCCTTTTTCTTCCCCTCTCTTCACGGCTTCTACTCTTTTCTCTTACTTCCACTTCCTCTCTCTTCTACTTCATCGCTCTGACCTTCTCATCTTTCGCATCTCAGGTCGCCAGTTGACCATCTTTAACAGCCAGGCGTTCATCAAAATTGGTGGTGGAGAGAAGGGGCGTCACTTCCAGGGCCAGATTTCAGGCCTGTACTACAACGGCCTGCAGGTGCTCAAACTGGCAGCCGAGGGCGACCCCAACGTCCAGACCCAGGGCAACCTGCGGCTGGTGGGTGACGTGCCCTCGGTGCTCACCACTGACACCACCTCCACCACCCCGCTGGCTGACATGTCCACCACCATCATGGAGACAACCACCACCATGGCCACAACCACCACCCGCAAACAGCGCTCGCCCACCATGAGGGACAGTGTCACACAGGTGAGTGATGACGAGCCTGTGATCCCAGCTCGTTTGCATGATTCATACCGAGAGCAAACCGTGGCTAAAAGTAGCCTGCCGTTCCAGTCGCTCAGCCGCAGAGATATTCCTGCGCTGTGCATTGTGATGTCACATTGCCAGTTACTTTTAATTGGCTTTCCAAAGTTCCTCCAAAATCTCAAAGTGCTGAAAAAAATATTTGAAAGATTAAACGGCATAACCAAGTAACCAGATGGTCTCCTGCTCGGACGGGTACATGTGCATTTCAAAAGAAATCATACGTCAGCTGCAAGGTCAAACAGTCACGTCCCCGTGTTGTGCGTGAGCTTCCCCTTGTTAGCCCTCAGCCACATTCAGATGTTCAAACAGCCCTCTGCCTGGGAGGAAGTTACAGAACAGCTTTTGTGTGGCTGGCCTTATTAGACCAATCAACGCTGCGATTTTGATTTCCTCTCAGATGATATGGCTGAGTAGGATGCTGGGAAATCACAGCACATCCAGACAAATCAACTGCGGTTGGAGGAGGGAAGGAGCATCATGAGGAGGAAATCCTAGGGCACAAGCTGCACGGCAACTCAGGGTGCAATAAACCTATATTTATGACTACTTCACATCCATGCGAGAGCCTGGGATTTATGGCCTGACGATGATGCACAAAGGCACATATTGCCATCATGGCAAGCAACAATTAGCAAACGGTAGCGCTGCTGCCCACATGCCTGAAGATGGAGGAGACGGGTCATCCAGGCCCAGTACTCATAAAAAGAAATAATAACAGGATCCATTTGTTACAGGGGGTGAGATATGCTCCAATATCATTAGCTACAAGCTGTGTGCGGTGCAGAAAGACTTTGCTGTGAAGCCTTGTGAACCAAGTGTGATTCAGGCCATCAGTGGAAGAACTGGATGTACATTTATCAGCTATTTCTGTTACTGTCAAGACTTTGTACCTTAACTAAATGAAAGCTTGCGTCTTTAAAAGCTGTCAATTGCCATCCTTTAGCTGTCCAACAAACTTTTATACAGGAAACATAGAGGTAAGGTGCCAATTACCAGCACATTTCTATCATTCTGCCGTGTTCATTAGCGCTGTTCATGTCCACTGAAGCTTATCCGAGATCAGTCGGCGAGCCACTTGCACTCATCCCCGATAGCCATGATCAGCAGATCCAGAATATATTTAGACCTTACTCTTTATCCTTTTATCGCAATCTCAAACATTTCCTATCCGTCTCATTTTGAATAGCAGTGCCAATTAGAGTGAAGTCCAGAAATGGCCGCTGATGGCACAAGTGCACAATACACAAAATTGTGTGTTGTAAACATGCAGTTCAAATAAAACCACAATGTTAGTTTGTTGTTTTCCTCCTCTTGTACTTTGATAAAATTCACTTGCTGAGGCTTCCACTGCCTCATCAAAGGAGCACTGTGATGGCAGCTGGCAATATACGAAAGTGGTCCCGTTTAAAAATGTTCATCCAAAGACCTTGCTTTCAGTCTTGGTTGTTACTACCATGTATTTACAAGCAAGTAAGAAGTTTTGGGCTAAAAAGCAAGTCAGAGCTCCTTTAAAACATTGTCTCGAGTGTACCCGGCTGGCATGGCTTTTTTTAAATGAACGGTCTGTGATTTAATGTGTCTGCATCTCCTGTCTAAACATGAGATCAGTGGAACCTGAATACAAGATGTCACATGTAGCCATCCACTTAGTTCAATATCATATCTCTGGCCTCCAGACTTCTTGGTAGAAACATCCTTCCACTTTCAGCACACAAGCTTTTACAGCAGCGTTCTGTGATGTCAAACTGGCAGTTGCAAACACCCGTTTGATAAATTATCTGGAACCATTTTAGGATAGCAAAGGACTCCGAGTGCTGTCTGCCTTTCTGTTGTTACAAGCCTTAATGGGAATTGCATTTGCTGATTGACGTTTATGTTTGGTCATAAAAAAAGCACAGTTCCACCTTTAGAGTGCTTTTTATTGCCAAATATCTATTTTTATATCATATACAAACATTTCAACAGCTTCGTCTTTATTACGATTATGGACCTAGCTGAACAGTCTAACAGCCTAAAATAGCGTTCAAGATATGTGCTTGAGAATGAACAGATATTACCAATGAGTATCTACTTTAATGATCAGACGGGCAATATCTTTCTGTGCACAAGAATAACAAAGGCATTATTGGGGCGTATAGTTGGCAAACACTTTCCTGATCATTCATACAGATGATGCCGGTGTGACGGAATATTTGTTGTTTTGGCATTTGTTCTAATTTGCTGGGAGATGTTGAAATGCCTGGAAAGCTCATCTGCTCCCACCAACGAAAAGATAGAATAACACAAAAAAGCTTCAGTGAACAAACACAGTTCTATTCAAGTCAAATTAAGTAGTTATGAAAGGTTGGGGATTACATTGATTTTAGGACGGCTGAGGGGCACCAGGCAGAGTATGAAATATTTTAGATTCGGTCTTTGACACAGTCTGGTATTCTTGTCCTGGGAAAAAGCCTCTGGTGCACATAGAAGTGTTGTTTGTTTCTGTATTTGTGGCAGCAGCAGTTTGGATGGTGGTGATTCATATCATACCATAATAGATGAACAGATAAGGAAGACTAAAACCCCAAAAACTCAATCAATCAGAAACACACACAGTCACTGTACTCAACTTTGGGAAGCACATACAGGTCAACACATACTGAATGCCTCTCTGTTTCGTAATGTGCAATGTAAGGCTTGTTACAGTTTGGACAGATTGCCTGCAAACTTCCTGTGGGGTCGTTAACCCCGTGAAGAAGGCTCCAGGTGCTCTTGTGGGGTCGTTAACACCTTGAGAGTTGTTGGAAGTAATTTAGGTCACATGTGCGAGCCACCCGGCCATCGTGTTATAAGTTCAAAATAGTATACTTTTAATGATCCACAAGATGGCCGGTTGAGTCCCACTTGTGACCTAAATGAATCCCAACAATTCTCAAGGTCTTAATGACACCACAAGAAGTTAAACCTGGAACTCCCCTCCAGTTCGTTAGAACTGAAGAAACCTTTCAGGTGAGAGGCGAAACATCTTCAAGAAACTGAAAAGAAGCCCTGATGCCTTTCGATAAAACTTAGATTGACCATCTTGTGGATGACTAAGAACCTTCACAGACAATGTAGGTTTCAGAAGTAGTCAAATTCTTACAAATAAAAATGTTCAACGTTATAGGTCTTGACAGCTGCTATGTATTGTTCACAGCCTCAGTCTTTGCTTTGATTATAGTCTGGAAACCCTGTTTGCTTTAAGGTTTGCTCAGCCACTCTGAAGGACAGACCAACTAGTAACCAGTGGGGGTTGCTCAGTGTGATGACGTTGAAGTAGCTCCAACAATGACGGGTCATGGAGTTTCAGAAAACAACATCATTTTATGGTGGTCAGTGTTAAAGGTAGTGAAGCTATACATTCATACAGGGGATTTTTGATAAATTCAGCAATTGAGGTCTCCGACTAGCTTCTTCACCATGGCAACAGAAATCTAAAGGACTGTGACATCATTCGGGGGAGTCCCGGGATTCTGTATTAAGTAATAGTGGTGGTAGCTTGGTTTAATTTGGTAATTCAGTTTTTGTCCTCAAAAAAGTATAATTTACCAGTGGTTATTTGAACTGTGTGTCAATTTCTATAGCCAACGCGTGAACACTGAAGCCAGCCTGGGGCGACTGGAGAATTTGGTCAGGAATGCCTTTGAAGAGAAAGGAATTTCAATTTCCAGTTGCAGCCCACAACAAAATTTTACCCTCCACATCACAGTAATACAGAACACAGAAATGAACAAACCTGACAGGGACTATGTCTCTCTAATGAATTTCTTCAGCACCTAAGACACAGTGGAGACGAGTTAGGGTGGCAGAAAGCAAGAAACCTAAATTTCCAATTTCTCCAAAAGCTCTGAGCTACCCGCCACGCTGCAGCTTTGATCATAGTGGAATAATGTGCTTTGATGCTTAGAATAAAAGATCTACCTTTTGATGTGCATGTGGGGGTCTGCCTTTTCCCCCTTCCCTTCACCCCTTAGTACTGTGGGTTTCCATGAAACAGTTGGACTCATCACTTGTCTCGCGCTGACCCACATTTGGTGTCAGGATGTTATAAAACTAAGATCACAAGCTGCAGCCTTGTTGCTGTCTGCAGCTGAGAGCACTCCCAGGTGCTGGGATCTCACTGATTTGTCTGGATGGATGGATGCGAGGATGCTGCAGAGTTGCCTCCTTGTGGGTCCTGCTTGGAGACTGATGGAAAATGTTCTGACCAGGTCAAACTGGAGTTTGGAGCTACTCCTTCAGCATTAATCAGTACACCGGGTTAGTGGGCCTCCTGGCAATTTTCCATCCAATAAATTACAGTCAGTGTTGCTATTGTGGCCTGCTTCAGATGTTGGAGGGGGGCAACTTGTGAATCGGGGGCTTATAAGTGTGCCACAGATGTTGCACTAAATTACAACCGTGGTAACTCCAGGAGTCTGAAGCCATTTGACATTTAGTCTGCAAGAAACTGGATTATATAAACATATTTTTCATTAATGGCCACAAACACACCCTGCTGTGTGCGTTTATTGATGTCCTGGTCATTTAATTTAGACAAGTGCACATTTTAAAGGATTCATTATGTGCTGTTTACAATCGAGTGAGGAAAAGTGAAGCAGCCGACTGCATGGATTGAATAAAAATACAAGTTTGATGGAGATGTGGCTGACAAAGTGAAGCAGGTTTATTTGGCCCATTTGACAGAGCCAGGTGATATGAACACACACACTCAAACTGACACATTCTAATTAATAAATGATTACACCCAGGCCGCGGATTAATAACACAGAGAAAACTCGGCGAAGCAGTGTGGCACTTGAATCAATTATGGTGATAAAAGCCCTCCATTTTCTATTGGATGACCCCATCTTGAATAACAACCAGAGGCTGAGAAGAGAGGAGGGGGAGGAGGTTGGGGTGTCTAGACACACAGCTGCATGAGTCACGCAGAAGTGGGGACAAACCTTGGCTACTAAATTGGAACCACCTTGTCAGATTTAATCTGTTTTCATCTCAAGACCCCTGCTGCTGTAGTTCTAAAGCCCACCCAACAGACTGCATGTCCTCTTTATCACACAGTTCAAATGTCTACAGGTCCGAGGTCAAAACAGATTCCTGATATAGACGAAGAATTAAATAATGGTTGTGCTTTGGAGCTTCCCATGTCTGCCTCTGTTGCCCACACAGCTGAACTTGCCCAGAGTTTAGACGAGCTACACCTCTTTGATTGTTTGGTCAAAAAGAAGAGCTGGTTTCACTTTGGTTTCCCTCCAGCTCCCCATCTCTGCTTACATAAATACACATTGGTGAGAGTCATAAAGCACACCCACCTCCATATTTTCAACCACTACTACCAAATTGCTGAACAATAAATCCTCATATTGTTGCCAGAAGTTAAAATATATATATATATATATTTTTTTTTTCAACTCCAGCCTTTTTTTAAAGTTTGCCTCTCGGTTGCTTTAAAATCCGAGCCAAAGACCTTCACAGTGACTGGCAGAGGTTCTTAATCCTCCGTGATGCTCTGCGTATCCTCTACACAAATAAAATGAGTCCTGACTCTATCTGCTCTCCTCCCTCTCTGTTCCTCCAGAATGCGGATGACCTCTTGGTAGCATCAGCTGAATGTCCTAGCGATGACGAAGATTTGGAGGAGTGTGAGCCTGGAAATGGTGAGTCAACTCAGGGAGTTCTGTCTTCATTGTGTTTTTAATCCAGCAACAAAGAGCAACCTGAACCAAAAAAAAACCCAGATTTATCTAGACTACCGCTATGTCTCTTACTGCACTTCTAAATGACTCTTTGTGGCTACACAGCCTCCCATCTGCAGCTCTGATTGGCCAGATGTGCACCCTCTGAGCCGCTTTCTTATTGTTTTTTTAGATCAGCAGGCAGTCAGCAGCATTGTGGTCCGTCAGTTGCTCAGCCAAGTGTTAATACCTGGCATTTACCCTGCTGCTGCACCAATCTCCTGCTCTGACTCTAACAAGGCAGGACAGTTGCAACGTGGAATCGCAGCTTGTTGTGCACTGCGCACAGCTGCAGCCTGGCAGGCCCGGTGGCTGAGGCGCTGTTTGTGTGAACAGCGGGTCAAGCAATGTGCTGACACCATGACAGGAGGTGAAAGTTAGAGGCCATGTGTTTTACTCCCTGCCTCTGTGGTTTCTAGCTTTATTAAGCTGGCCATATTTGAAATCTGCCGAGAACCATGTTCGTACAGTGAAGCTGTGGGATTCAAATTACTGCGACTGCTCTGGAGAAAATCTAGGAACCAGGAGAAAATGCAAATCCTCATTTAATGACATTTTATCCCAGAAGATCCTGACTGACAAGATTTTTATTGTTAAATGAGTTTATAGATTTAACTGTGGTGTGGGTGGGATGACACCTATCATCAAAACTGTGCCAGTATACAGTGCACACCGTTCTGGTGCTAACGTCGAGGAATTAGAAAGGGAGAGCCCAGAACATCTGCGGCACAAGTTAATAAATGTACATTTTGATTTGCATGCTGCTTAAAAAAAAAATTAGTTAACAGTTGAGTTTAATATGAAAGGAGCTTGTCATAGAGTACAGTATATTTATCAACTAACAAGAGACATCTGAATAATTATATGGCCTTTATTATTACATGGTCCTTAATAATTTCTCACTTTAGGAAACCATATCAACACCTGGTCTTTATTTTCGCACCGATTCTAATTTTTAGAATGAATTATACATGCAAAGATTCTGATTTGCTCTTAAAAAAAAATAAAATAAATAAAATAAAAGGCCTGAAGCTATGAAACTATAGCAGAACAAATGTTATAAACAAAAACAAAGAGAATCAACATAATGTCGGTTTGTAAAAAGCACTTCTTCACTTTGCCTGGAATAAATTCACAAAAGTTTTTTCTCAGTATTGGGATTAAAAGGTTGGAATATGTTGGAGTATAAATGGCAGGAGATTACAATATATATATCTATGTTTGTGCGAGGAGGAACTGATCTGAACCTGTGTTGAGAAACTCGAGTGTAGCATTCTCCTGCGGTTTTCTCTGTAGGTGGTTGGGACCAAAATAGAGACTCAATTCCCCTCTTATCGAAAGGAGAAATGAGAGTTTTTCGGTGGATGCTCTACCCAGGCTTAATCTCCCATGAGGAACTGCAACTCTCTCTCTCTCTCTCTCTCTCGTATGCCCACACAAACACGCATACAGTGGCAGACATGCTCACCTTTCCAGACAGACACTTGTCTCTCTCTCACTCTGTGGGTGTAAAGTTTTCCCTTGAGCAGCCGACACTTCCGAGAAACAACAAACACGCTCGCGCACACAAGCACACGCATGCTCCCTATCACACCTTCCAGATGCCACAGGAGTTCCAGGGAGGCAGAGCCAGCGGGGGTCGGATAAGCCTCCGTGAAAACTGTGGACAAGCAGAGAAGAATCAACATTGTCCGCAAAACATGTCCCCTCTCCAGCACCGCTCCGCGAGCACGGGCCTATAGTCATTGTGCGATAGGACCAATTCCCAGTGTTTTCAATTACATGCGAGAATGCAGCTCGGTGTTATTGGAATGCCTTCAGGATGGAGAGAAAACCTTAAGTACCGCTGTATATTTTCTATTAAGCTGCGCCAGATATGACTGCTGTGAATTCATGGGGATCAGTGCAACTGCTTCCTCCATCTGCTTTACAGATGTGTTCACCTGCAGCTGTACAATACACAATTCAACGGAGGCAGCTTGTTTTTCAACAACTGCAACGTGGTCCAGGGAGAGTTTAGGCCGTCGAATGTTAAGTGATGACACTCGATGTGCAACGCTCAGACAGCCGCCGTCGCGCACATGCTGACACGCTCGGAGTGGATGCAAAAAAAAAAAAGCCACACAGGGAAGAGGACCTGAGGAGGAGATGAGTGGGGGAAAGGGCTGGGAGGACTGCGCTGTCAAGGACTGACCCTCATTGAGATGGGTGTCACGTTCCTTTGCGCTCAAAGCAGAACAGAGAAACGGGGAGAGGAGAGGAGGTACGGAGAAAGCATGCAAGAGAGAGAAGAAAGAGGAAGCCAAGGAGAGGATGAGGACCCAGTGAAATTCCCGTGAACGATTCCTGACTTTCCCACCAGGCTAATTAAACTTTGACTGTTAGGGAGCCTTAATTACATCAGCCAATTAGAGCTCTGCCTTGGATCCTTCAGTGTTGGTAATGAGCCTCTGTCAGGAGAGCGACAAGGCCTCGGAATTGTGGATTACAAAGCTCAACGTACTGAGGAGAGAGAGTGAAGTCAACATGAACACAGGAAATATATCTGTATATTCACATGAACACTCGTTTAATACTAAAAGACACATTGCATTCACGGCGAAGGAAAATCTGATCTTTTTTTCAAACAACAAGCTCTGCTCATTAAATCCCTTTCATTTCATCTCCATATTTCACTCTGTCTTTTCTCTACCTCAGCGCGACCTCACTTTCCTTTTCTCTCGCTTACCTCCGAGCTACTTATCAGTCCCAGGATGTTGTAGGCGCTATATCGGTATTACGCCGACAAGATCAGAGTTTTGAGGAGCTCCTCAATAATTCATCAGCAGAGACGCTATAGAGACAACCAGCGAATGCTCGTTTGAGGTCGAGGAGGGAAAGTAAGAGATTGGGTGATAGATGAGGGATGACCCAGAGCGCCGAGTCCCCGCACCTGTCGTGACTCGGAGCATGGTCGATGGGGTTGGGTGTCCGTTATTTGTCAGTGTGATACTTCATTGATCTCCCTTCCCTCCACGAGTAAACAGCCCCGGGTTTATCATACGGGTTCCACAGGTTGGATGTTTGATGTAAAGGCTTGAACCAGCGTCCCTGGACGATCTGTAAACAGAAGACCAGGCTTTCAGAGTTCAGAGGAGCGTGTCCTCGATGTTACTGGAATATCCAATCCGTCGGATTCAGAGGCCTTTCTCTGATGTCACCATTTTCAGTGAAAACAATAGAGGATTACACAATTAACGAGGTGACTGGTGAAGTTTGCATCATCATTGCGCGATAAAAAAAAATTCCCCAGCAGGAGAGAAGAACGATAAAATGGTTAACAATTCATGTGAATGGTTCATTTGTCTTCAGCAACAAAAGTGCTTTCCATAAGACGGATATAAAAGAGGCACGAGGCGATTCAAGGAGACATAAAGAGAACTACAAAAGAATATTGACCATACAAATTTGACAGATTGAATGTGAATAATTTACTGGTTTAAATGAATGCATCATGGCTTTTACTATTAATAGCTAATTCAAGAATTTATTAAAAATAAACTTGACAACATTAAATGACTGCGCAATCCAACATTTTAAATAGTGTACATCCAAATTTGCAGGTAAAATAGAGAAACATAGTTCCAATTACAATAACGACTGTGTTCATTCAATAATCCTGAATCATTTGTTTCTATATATATATACACACACACGCTACTTAGATAGAATGCACTATTTGCATATTTGCTACAAAAAACTGTGCCTCAGGGTATTGTCTTTGTTTAGGCCTTGGAGATGCGTTCGGCTAATAAAAATAGGGATTACCGTCCTCACAGACATAAATCAGGGGAATCATTTATTGCAGAGGCTGCTGCTCAGTCTGCTGTTAAATACATAAAACTGAAGAATGCATTACTCGACATTATTCGCATGCTTTGTAACTATTTTATTCATTGCTGGTCAGTTTTGCTCTTCAAAATGAATTTCAGCTGCAAACTGTCTAATTATCCAACTATCTAAAACCTTATTGAAGTTATAATTAAAATCTGATGTTAACCCAGAAAAGTAGATGAAGACGACTTTTTTTTTTTTTTAAATTTCTGGTGCCACTGCTTTCTCAGCAGGGAGTCTTTGCACTCGTACTTCAAACTGTAAACACATATCATAGTTTCTCCCCCGCAGCACCACGCAGAAAGTCTGGTTCACTGATTGTCTGAGCCATCTAACCTAGTGAGTTTTTGTTTTTTTTAATTCTAATTAATGTATCCTTTCTTGTATTTACCAGTAGTCAGTTAGCTTTGCAGTTGTTTGGTTAGAAACCTTTTAATTTAACAAATATGGAAAACAATGAAGATATGAAGCAGATGTGCACTATGATAAAAAAAAATTAATAAAAGATGTCTATTAAAATGCAGGGGCGAGGTAAAGTGATATACTGTCATATCTCTGCATCAGGATGAGACTCTACGTGTATATCAGATTTATTCCACAGTGAGGTTGACACACCAGACTGGCCAGAAATACAAACCCAGCCCGGTTCGTGGAGGTGATCCAGCTTCTAAAGTGCTGCGCGGGGAGGTGACTTTCACTGGAGCCAATATGTGACTCTCATCGAGACACACAGTGTGAGCCGGGGAGTCATCTCCTTTTTTTGTCAAAATAAATCACTTTGCCGGAGAGCGACGGCAGCAAACGCAGCATTTGTAAACAATTTACGGAGCCTCATGTATGAAGAAGCAGGTTTGTTTCCTGTCGCACAGATTATATGCCCATAATTGTACCTATTGTAGCATGATTCAAACGCAAGCAAGGGAAAATATATTACGCTCGGACATGCTGCTGGATTTTCCATCTGCAGCCTAATCAAAGCTGAATTACAGAATGCTCAAACTCCAAACAACCTTTTTGCTCTAAATATTTCAAATGGATGCGAGCGTGGCGACGTGATCGGCAGAATAACGATGTTTGTCAGGAGACCGCCGTAGATGCGTCAGTATCCATCTGCCCTGTTCTCATTTTGAGTAAATAGGGGGGGGGACTCCCGCTGGTAGCGTGGCGGAGTGGTATGTGGGGTTAAGATAAAGAAATTTCATCATGTGGACTAAACGTGGTGCCACTGCCTCAAATTGGTCCAATCAATGCAGTCAAACTCAGTCAATCAGGTGGAATATCTCCGAGTCTCTCTCGCTTTTAATGCTAAAATGGACGGTGTAGGAATACTGAAGAAAAAGACATCTACACTTGCAAATGTGATGCTTACAGGCCGCATCACTGTCGTGCCAATAATGACGTTGAAACACACCCTCTCGTGCGATAGTGCAATTATAAAGCAAGTTACCAACTAAATTAAATATGTAATTAAAATATATTCATGTTTTGGGGCAATTGCTCTCAAAATATTAAACTTTTTGTTTGTATGACGTCCGTTTCTATGGCAATACATGGGGTATGACTAACAACTGGAACACAATCAGTTGCGTCAGTGATGCATGCAATGTTTACTACTTCACGTGGTAGCCCGACCCTTAGTAACGATCCTAGCAACAGAGACGAGATCTAGTCCGTTTTAATGTTTTCTAGAGATCGTTTCTCAAACTGAATAAATACAGCACATAGAAACACTAAACTGCTTAGCTCGCTCAATCTCGTAGGTAAGAGATCTGCTGAAAAATGATATCGATGGACTCATGTATTTTTAAGATTTTAGCACCGCGTCATGTATTAAAACATAACCAGTCAAGCGAACCGCCGCTAGGATTTTAAGTGCGCAACTATCCATGGTGTTACGGTACGGGTGCTCAGAGCGACAAATAAAGACCAAAAAAGATCCAATTTTACCAAACAGGTCACATGTAATAGACCTATAACATGTAAATACAACAATATAATGCATATTATATGAAATTCAAGTCCAACTATATACTTGCCATTGAGAAGGCGGAGTGATATTTCTAGTGAAGAGCAGGGTGTGCCATTATATGCTGATTTGAGCACGTTGAAATGTACAGTTGACCAATCAGATGTCTGGGTCGGAACTACTTTGTGTGTGAAGTATAATCATCAGAAATGGTCTCAGTGAGGTCTGTTTTGCGTGCGACGTCTACGATGTCGAATAAAATATTTTCACTTTCCCATCAGTCTGTGGTTCTTGGCAGCTTTCAGCAGGAGAACACAGATAGGATCATGTGCAACAACTTCCTGAGCCTGCCTTTCTGGGTGTTAACTGACCAATCAGAGCTGCATATGGGCACAACAGCATTGGGGAAAGGGGGAGAGCCAATTGAAGCTGTTGATTGGTTTAAACTATTGGTGCAGTAGGCTTGGGTCACAAAACGGGAAATGAAAAGATGGTTGACTTGATAAGTGTGTATCATGCTGAGATGTGGCTCTTTCTGTGTGTGAGGGCTGAGATTCATGTTGTTTTTATCCCAGTAGTCGCTGCCTGACAGTCATGAGAGGATGCCATAAGGCCTCCAGGCTTTGGCTCCGCTGAGAGTACAGCAGAGTGACAAGAGTGATTTGTTGGAACAATCATTTACTTTTATGATATCTGTATTTTCCTCCTAAATATCTGTATAATCTCTTAAGTACTGTTCTATGGGTTCATAGACTTTAGGCAGGGAAACACTGTGTTCCTGATTCGGACAGGATTACATTCAGTGTTTACCGTAACAAGGACATCCATTTGCAATGTCGGCCGCATACTGTAAAGTAGGGCACACGGTGAGTGGAAGTAACTCCTCCTCAATTATGGGTGGGCTGCACACCGAGCCGCAGTGCAAAGCTTGAAATTGCACTTGCAGCATCTCTGCCACACAGACAGATGGCAGAGCAAAGATAGCAAAGCCTAGCATCTCATCACCCTCAGTCACATATCTCTGTGGAATTATCACTGAGGTCTTTTTTTTTTTTTTTTCCCCTTTCTTCTGTGACTTTGACAACTTATTTCCCAAAACCAAAGTTGTTCTTTTTCTTTTCTTTTTTTTTTTTAAACACACTCGGGGAATCTTCCTCGGTGTGGCTCCTCTTTGTTCCTCAAATGTGCCACCACGCTCTGCTGTCCTCTAGCCCTCAAGGTGAAACGCATCCCTCAAACACAGAAAGGAAGAAAATATAATGGGACAAAATAGCTTGAGCATTGCCATGGAAACTAGCGTTTCCAGTAACGGCAGTAAAATAAGAAGTTAGAAGAGTTGCTAAGTTTCTTTTCATCCTTTGCAGCTCTCACATTCTGCTTTATTTCAAAGTCCTGTATCTCAAGTGTGTTGTTATATGCTGATATGTTACAGTGGCTTTGTTAACTCAATGCATCACCTCTTCTTTTTAACAAAGCTTTTGCCGTTCTGAGTTCAAATGTGTGGTTATATAACTGACAAAGGGGGTTTTGGGGTGTTTGAGCGTTGCTTAGCTGAATAAAGGCCACAGAGGAATTCTTACAATCCCAGAACCTCCTTTTACACTTTCGTCATCACCCCTGAAACGCCTGATCCACACACACACACACACCCCCCCCCCCCACTTAGTCACTCTGATTTACCTCATCAATTGAACAAAGAGCCAGAGTCATGATTTTATGCAGGTGATGTTGGCATTTCTTTGGTCATGTTTTCTGCTGTTACCTTCCTTTTTCTCCCTCCAAGATGTGCTCTAATTCCCTCTGCCATGTTTTTCAAACTGTTTCCTTGACTGTGACCCTGAAGTATCTGCCACTCTTGAGAAAAAATTCAGTGTGTAAATAGATTGATATTCTGCTGTCCTGTTAACGCACTCCCGAAATGTTTAACCGTTTCAGTCTGATAGAAGGATTCTTCTTGAATGTCTTTTTCTCCTTATACACCCGGTAATCTTTATTTAAAATGTGGGTGTTCATTTCAGACTGAAGCTAAAATGTGATTACATAACAGAAGCTTGACAAGAAATTCTAGCTCATAAAGATGTTTTTTTTTGTTTTTTTTAACTGTTTACTTGCGTTGGTGGCTGTTTGAGAGGAGCATCATTGCCCCATGTATATGTGTGCTATTTGGGAGGGAAGGTGGGCATGAGGGAGTCCTGTGAATTAAATGGGAGCAGTAGGGTTTAAGACTCTCAGTGTACTTTAGTGAGCATTGAGAGTTTTGGGTTAGAAATTAGGGGCATCAGTTTCCCGCAGCCGCTCCTCAGGGTTGCATACAGATTAAGCTAATTAGAAATGAGCCATGCCCAAAGGGGGAAAATAGGATTGAGACCATTCTTCATGAGAATTTGGGGGCTGGTGGGACAGTGAATAATTTAACAATATAATTTATTTCTTACATTCTGATTATTTTTCACCCAGTAAAGAAATAAAAGAGGAGAGGAGGTTAAAGAATGGGGTGCGGGGAGGGGAGTTGTTTATCACTATCCGAGAACAATCTTACACAGCTTTCTTTTTGTAATTTTTTTTTCATGCAAAAATCATGCGGCCAATTTGTTGATGTAAGTGACCTGAACCTCGTGGTTTGCTATCTTATTTAACCAATCACAGCAGAAACATCTGAGCGTTAGTGTAGCTAAAAGCGTAAGTAAGACTAGAAAAGTGAAGGCTAGGTTGTGTAGTGCAATAGATGTTAAGTTGTTCAGTGTAATTTGTAGTCTGCTTTTAACTTGTGTTAGTCATTATAACATGTAGGTTGATGCAGCACAGGGAGATAGGTCAGAGCAGCCAGGAACAGGATAGACTGTTTTCTTACACCTTGTATTATATTTCAGATCAGAGTTAGACAACATATTAACTTTTTCAGTAGACCAGACTAAATAAACGTATAGAACTAACCTCATGTTAAGCTGTAGTGCTGTTCTAATACTGGTGTTGCTGTATTCATTTGAACTGTTTTTCTTCTGTTGATCTGGAGGTGTTGTTTCTCTCTGGCCGTCTCTAACACTCTTTTCCCTCCGTTGTCTCTTTCTTGTCCTAGGAGGTGAATTAGTGTTGCCCATAATTACGGTGGACTCCCTAGATCCCCCATCCATCGCCACCCACTACCCAGTAATCCCCCCGCCCCCCACCACCTACCGCCCTTTCCTCACCCTGCTCGAAACCACCAAAGAGTCCCTCCCCTTGCCCAACGGCCGGCCCCCTGCCCCCTGGACCAGGAGGACTGCGAGGAGACCATCGAGGTGTCTGCGTACGGCTCGGGGGAGATGACCGAGTCAGATGACGAGGACTATTACAAAAACTCCCCCCTGGTCACCGACAGAACTGTCCTCCCTCCTCCCCCGGCCGTCGAGGGCGGCGTCCAGAACCCCCGAGACCGCCACTTCTCCCGCTCTCCCAACTCCCACCACCCACCACTCTCCTCCACCCCTACGGCCAACCCCGACCAGCTCAGCCCGCGCATCAAGCCAGCCGGCGGTGGCAGCAGTAGTAGTAGCAACAACAACATCCCCGCTGGGAAAATGAACACCCGGGACCAGGTGCTGCTGCCGCCGGCCCACCCCTCGTCAGACCCGGGCAACCGCAGAGTCCCGGGAATAACCTATCCCCCAAATTTCCCCCATGTTCCCACTCCAGACCCCACGTCTCCCGAGAGAGGGCTCCCAGGCGCCGTTGAGGTGCAGCAGTCCAGCAGCACCACCGGGATGGTGGTCGGCATCGTGGCGGCCGCTGCCCTCTGCATCCTCATCCTGCTATACGCCATGTACAAGTACCGCAACCGCGACGAGGGCTCCTATCAGGTGGACCAGAGCCGCAACTACATCAGCAACTCAGCCACGCAGAGCAACGGCGCTCTGGTGAAGGAGAAACAGCCCAGCACTGCCAAGACAGTCACCAAGAACAAGAAGAACAAAGACAAAGAGTACTACGTCTGAGGGAGCGCCGCCACGAGACACAGAGACAGAACGAAGACGCACTTAGAAAAGGAAAGAGACAAGAGAGAGAAAGAGAGAGAGAGGGCAGGGAGAAAGGCAGCATGTGGGAAATGACAAACATAACATCGTCATTCATTTTAAACTCAGTATTGTCAGGTGGTTGTTGCTGTTACCGGTTCCACTCTGATCGGAGGGAGGCAGCAAAACAAGATGGTTCTGTTCACACCGGTCAGCATTGCTTTGATTCATTTGACTAGACTAAACTTTGATTAAATGTGAACAATGGTGTAGATTTAAGGACAGGCTTCTACACCTCAGAGCTCAACACACACTGTGCCAACAATGCTGATAAAACAGTGACTTATGGGTGAGCATTTGACAGGTTATTTAATATCTGGAGTACTGTAGGAAAACACCACCATCAGTATTTGTGTACTTCACTCTGAGGCGAGCTTGCGGTGGACGCCCGTCACCTTCGACAGTATCAGCTTATTGGTTTCCAGCCAGGCTCGAATTAGCAACTTGACACCCTTCTGTAAAATCAATATACTGCCAGCTTACAGAAACACGGTGTCAAATCCAGTTCTCCCACATGGGGAAGTGTCCGACATCTTTGATCTCTCTCTCTCTCTCTCTTCCTCTCATTCGCTCGTGCACTCTGTTTCTCTCCTCGTCTACGGTGCCCAACAGCCGATGCAACGTAAACTCTGCCGTGTTTCAAGCATGTAGTATTCATTTACGAAAAAGAGATAAAAATCTGTTTTTCTTTCTGTGGAGTTTAAAAAACAAAAAATATGAAGATGATTGATGATCATAACAACGTTAAACGTAGCAACTATGTGAGATACCACCGCTCCGACCTAATGGATGCTAACTTGTACGTTTAGCCGCCAAAAACTTGTCGAGGCCAAAAAACCCTTTTGGTCGTCTTTTGTTCCAGCAGATCTGTGTCATGTGTTTCTGGAGCTCCGAAGTGCCCTCTAGTGGGCCAGCAGAGAAACTGTCACGTCCTTACAGTTACTAATCACAGAAAAACAGAAAAAACCTCCAGCAAACAAGATGAACTCTGTTCTATATAATTATAAATATATGTATAGGCGTTGCAGAAACCTATGGACCTAAATCGTGAGCGAGTCTATAAGTGAGTTTGCTGACAAAGCACAGCGAAGACGGACTTTAGGATTTTCAGCGTCAAAACAGTTTCACCGCCCGTTTCCCAGATCCCGCCCCTCTCATGAACAGTATGGCTGGCTGAATGCCTTGCTGCAAGACTCAGTCACTTTGGTTTGCTCTTTTCTTTTTTTTTTTTTTTTTGAATCTTTTCTCTGGGGAAATGAGAGACATTTTAAGGGAAAGTCATTCTTGCTGGAGTTCCTCTGTGGCGAGAGATACCCTGCAGCTGAAAAAGCGACTGTGTCTTTCACCCCTCTCGAGCCTGACTGGACTGATGGCAGCCAATGGGCAAAGCAAAACTTTGTGGGAAGAGCACACAAATAATAGGTGAACGGCAGTTCCCTGGAAGATGTACAACAGAACTCTAGTATTCCAATTTTCTCAGCTCTATTAAAAAAAGAAAACTGTACCATGAAAAGAAAAGAAAAATCCTGAAAAAAGTTTGTGAAATGTCTAAATATTTGACTCTCATCCCATTACTAAGAGAAATGTGTTTTCCCTACTATCATTCCTGTTTGAAGAAAAAAAAAATGACTATGATTCTGGGAAACTGAAATTTCTATGTATTTTCTTTTGGTAATTGAGCAAATGTGATTTGGGTTATGAACATGAAATCCTGCATTTTTCTTTCCAGAGGAGAGAAGTTCCTCTCTTATTCCATCCTCCATCTGTCATCCTCAATCTATTTTTTGTCCTGCATCTATTCCTTTTTTTTTCTCTGTATGGCAGATTGTACGTCCCCATACCCTGTGGAGGAAGCAGGCTTTATCCATCCTCCAGTTTTTATTTGTTTTATATCTATTTCTGTCTATACGGGGAGAGACGAGATGGCAGCCATTTCACTTGACAGGCTCCATCAGTTCGCTCACCTGCCACGTTCGTCTGGTTTCTCTCTTTCTCCATTCCAAGCATACTCCTCCCAGTATCTTCCTGTTCTTTCTAAATGTTATTGTAAAGTGTTCCAGTGAGATGACTCTAAATATGTGTACATTAACAGAGGGAATACACTTGGTTATATACTTCTTACTCCCCGTGTCGTGTGGTCTGTTTATCGTCGTCTCGTCTCCCAAACTAATTTTTACCCTGTGACGTATGCAGAGGACTTGAACAGTTATAAATACCTGCACTTGATTTGGATCAACTCGATATGAATTTATTTGATGGAGAAACCGTTGGGTAAAGCCACCATGAGATTGACGGTGGTTTAGCCTGGTGTTCCCAGACCAAAATTCACTTCGTAAATATATGGGTCTGGGTAAAGGAATCGTTTACAGTCGTTGCATCCCACTGGGCGTAAACCTCGAGTACATTTGAACTCTACCACAGCTTTAACCTCATTTCGGAAAGAAAGAAAAAGAAGAACTGCAATGGTCGACACTGGTTACTGATTGATCCGCCATTCAGAGCAGCTGAGTGAATGTTAATACGATCGGGGTTCTTTTCCAGATTCAGCAGACTTTGGTTAGGTACATCCAGTTAGCATACATTTTATGTCAGTTACATTCTCACTGTAGAGTCGAGGTTTTCAGATACGAGGCACGTCTCCTCAGGAGGGTGCAGAGGGAGCGATACGAGGCAAAGATGCTGCCTGTGATGAAGGAGACAGGTGGGAGTTTTGGCCCACGATTTATGTAAAAAAATGGCACATTGTTCCCAAAGTTATAACTCAGTCATATATGAACATGTTTTGAAACATGTATTTTTAGCAATTCAGTGTGACTTTTGTTTCAGAGGATGTCAGTATCTGCTTTTAACAGCAAATAAAGGTCCATATTGTAGGAAAACAGATGTCCCATATAAATCCATCACATTTCTAATTCAAGTTAATACAGTGATAAAGGAGCTGTACATAGTGGTTATTAAAAGCAGGAACTGCTAAGTCTGCATACCTTTGATGGTGTAAATTATGTGCTAAAATAAAAGGGGCTCAAGCTGTAACCAACAGCTCACCCACTGACACCGTGTCTCATTTGGTGTCAAGACTTTTAAAAACTTGTTGTAGTGATACAGTGCAGAGTTTTCAATGATTCTTTAATGAGTTAGAAAAAGCTGCCGTTTATATTCGTGTTATTGGGTAACCTGGTAACCTTTTTAGTATCATTTGCCCCAATAGAGAGGAGTGGATGAGCAGTTGGTAGGGATTCGTTGTACTGCTGTGGCAGCATTGAGGAGCTGCTGACGCTGTGAAGTGAAAACAGGGGAAAAAGGTAAACTATCAGGCTTTTATTATTTCCATGTAGTTTCATGAGTCTTGCAATAGCTGCTGCTTTTTAACCACATTTTATTTTGGAGCAAGGTTCTGTATACCTTCATACACTGCATTCAGAAAGTCTTCAGACCTCCTCACTTTTTTGCACATCTTTTCTTAGTTGAAGCCATATGATAAATTCAGTTTGTCCCTCATCAATCTAGACTGAAGCATAACAAAATGTGAACAAAGTCCAGAGGGAATACTTTGTGTATGTGCTCGGTGAGCACAGACGCTTTTCAGGAGTGATATTCAAGAGGTGTTGCTTTGCTGTAATCACAGGAACATATGAAAAATCAGCACATCTAATTATAATCCTAATGCTGTTTTAATTCACACATTACTCTCACCTCAATTATTATTACTTTTGACAAAATTTGAATTCTTTTTAGTCACTTCTGTTAAGTTTGAGTCTTCATGATGAGCTTTCTTCTCACCATGAAAAGAAAAACACTTCACAAAGTGAAAGATCACAAGTAGCCAATCAGCTTGGTGAAGATGGTGAAAGCATGCTAATGTCCCAAACTTTAAAGAGCAATCACACAGCTCAAGCTGAGTCCTCACCACCTCTCCAATCAAACATGTAGGTGCACTGACTTCTTTATAACACTGCTTTCAAAAGACAGAGGCAGAGGTAAGTGTTCTAATGTTGTAGTGGTGATTTACTGTCTACGCCTGAAAACGGATTCTACTCTAAGGAGCTATGAAACTCTTCAAAGTCGATTTGATCATCTAAATTGTAAGGCAAAGACACACGAATCTAAAATACACATAAATCTTTAAGTTTGCAATCTGTGCTTGATCACGTCAATGAATAACAGATTAAAAAACTGAAAGTAGAACCTGGACCTTTCTGCAGCGCAGGCCAAAATTTGAAAAGTCAGGGTACTCAAATCTATTGGATAGGCCACAATCTACTGTTTGTCCAATGAAGGAAGAATGAAAAATAGAGAACTTAATTCTTTTAGACGAGTTAGACAGGTCTCTTGTTGAGTGACAGTGGCTAGTTTTACATAATTACATTGAAAACAACACTATCAGCATACAACCACTGCACAAACTTGAATGTTTTTCTTCAAAATTAGTTTTTTGGGAACAAGCTGCTAAAGAAGCCTTTGTGTGTGTGTGTGTGTGTGTGTGTGTGTGTGTGCATGGCTCTCCGTCGCAGAGAGAGTGGTGGTTTCGCCAGCAATCTCAATGCCAAACTAAACCTTTTCCAACTTGTAAATATGGTAGTTACACACACACACACATCAACCTACAGCACACGTTGTCTAATGACCAAAATCATCTATCAGGCTCCGCATGGTGTATTATATACAACTGCTATGGTTATCCTGAATCTGTTTTAATGATTGAACAAAAACATGAAGCGCCTACAGTCATGCTGGCAGCTCTGTGAGGCTGAACTTACTGAAAGAAGAAATTTGAGATGCAGTTGTTTAACATGCAGATGTTTAGCAGGGATAATGTTTACAATGTTCTGGTTTAGCATTTTAGCTGGCTAACATTTGCTAATCACCACAAACACTAACTAAAGCTAAGGTTTTTGGGCATCTTTAGCTTTGCAGAGATTTGGTCATGGACAGGACTGAGAAGTTAAGACAATGCAGAAGTGCAATATCACTGAGGGCCAGTAGGGGCTGGCTGCAAAAATGTCAGGTTCAGTGTGGTCTTTCTGAAAATAATTCCATCATTAATTAAAAAATATTAGGCCTCAAAAAGAGGTATGTTTGGGGGCGTACCTGGGTGCAGTCAGGTTTCTGGTCGAGGTGTACAAGCACAGTGTCTTTTGGTTGTCAGATCTTTCCCAACTTGACTTTTGGTTCCATAAAAACAAGATGGCGGTGGCTACATTGCCAGACTCCCAAACAAGTGGGTGGCACCACAATGAGTTGGCACTTGGCCATAAGCTGAAGTATTTGACAAAATGAAAGTTTGACCTGATGGCAGTAGGAGATGAAAAGACATGATCACCAGATATATTTGGATTCCTCCTCTGGGCACTGTTGCTTTATTTGCCAAATTTTATGCCAATCCATCTGAAAGTTTTAGGAATATTTTACTTCCAACTTCAAAAATGTATCTCGGTGATGCTACAGGGAAAGTCAGGGGATCATCAAAGTCCTTTAGTTACTTCCTCTGGGTAAATGAATTCCTTTACCAACTATCCTGCCAGTTGATTCAGTTCAAGAGATGCTTCAATCAGGACCAAAGAGGTGGACTGACAAGCCTCTTCATTCTTAGGGAGGTAGGACACAAAGCAATGCTAAATAGAGGGTTTATAGCCACATCAGCCAAGTAAGGCTCCGTCTTACATAGCACCATAGAGCAAAACAGATGCGAGTATACAGTTCCTCTCTGTTGGTGTGGCAGTGCATGACTGCTGGCCACCTGGTGCACAGCCCAGCCCGCTGCATGCATGCAGACTGCATGAGAGGAATCAGTGTATGATCAAATTGTGCCATGGGAGCAGATGTTCGTCTTCTCCCGACACATGCCTATCCCCCGTTTCTCTGAGTGTTATCTCGCCTCTTAACATGGAGATTTAAAATGCCTGATGTGCTCATCATGGAGCTCAATGTTGCAAACTATCCATAACAAAGTGGCCTGTACCTTGATGAGATCATTTGCAGCCGGCACCCAACACACAAACAAAGACATCCATGCCACACATCCATGATGGGTTACTGTGGCATGTAGAGCAATTAATCCACTCCCGCAGACACCACTGAGACACCCAACGCCAACGATAGACCAAACATTACATTGGCATCATGTAATTAACCGAGGTAGTCCACCTGCCCACATCAAAACATATACCGATGCGTGAAAATCAAGAGGCGGATAAATGCTGGGAAGAAAACGGTACAGTACAAGCATGACCGCAGAAGGCGGCGAGGACGGAGTTGTGGAGAGAGGGGCAGATATCAGGAAAAATGGAGTGACCTTTAATATTGCAGCAAAAACATGTCGCAAAAATAAAAACACACGACTGTGCCAAAGTAAATCAGTCATCACTGCAGCATTTTTTCGATTCCACACCCCTCATGAGCTTCAGTTTACATCTTGGCAGATGAAACCCACCATAATTTGTACATGATGAAGTTCTGGCTCTCGCAGGTCCTGATCATATTCATCTTCAGTCTGTTCATTCGGAACTGTTTGTTTAAATTTAAAGAGTATTTAAGCAGGTAATCTCAGTCTCTATGATTGGTTTGTTGACCTGTACGGTAAGATGAGTGAAGACGGAGCCATGAGAGTTCGTGTTTGGTGTTGTAACATGTTGCCCTAGTTTTCTGGGGTTCACTGGAGGGAATTGAAACTATAGCAATGAATTAAACCGCACAAAATAAAATATTATAATATTGAAGAACTGTAAAAAAAAGTTTCCAATATTTCTGCCATGCAACACATCTCGGAGTAAATGAGGTCTTAGTTCTCCTGACCTCTCTTTTGTGTTTTGTGGGGCAAGCCTGCTTGTGAGACAGCCAGGCTTTGACCATTGATGGGAGGGGCATAGTGTTCTCGAGTTCCCAATCAGATCAAGTAAGATTTAGTGCTCACTCCTCCCCAGATTGTTCAACATATGGTCATTTGTGGCTCCAAAATAGCAAAATGGGGCCGGCTGATATGCTGTATTAAAGACTTCAGAAAAGGTAGTTCACATACCAATGGGTGATGTCACAGTTGGTTAGATTAAAGTCCAATCCATTCTCATATCAAGAGCCGAAGTGAGAACAAAACTTTCAGCAACTGTCACAGAATTAAGAAAACTGTTATACGGGGGTTGTTGTTTTTTTTTTAATAGAAAATGACGTAATGTTGGTTAGATTCAATATTTTGTACCATTCTTTAAAAAAATATAATTCGTCATAATCCCTATGCCAGCACAGGCAAAACAGAGTACTTTTTTAGACAGAAGAGGTTACCAGTAAAAAATTGAGAATGACATTAAAGAAGAAAAGTTGTGAATTTGGTAGGTAGGTAGGTAGGTATATACTTTATTAATCCCCGAGGGGAAATTTTTTCGCCACAACAGCATACATACAGGAGCAATAATAGACACAATAGAATAAAATAATAATAGAAATTTGACTGACAAGACCAGAAATGGTCAAACTTGTGACACACCTGCCCACACCGCAATGTGTTCTGAAAACACCAGGAACTTAATTATTGTCTCACCAACACAGTGAACAGTTGCAGAGGCAGCTCGTCATAAATGGGAAACATGTTTTGGAATAAAAGTTGGTCTCCCCTTCTCACAACCTCAATCAACCACAGAAGACAAAGCATTTGTTGCACCACGAGAGGCACTAGACCACAGCTGTCCATCATTCCCTGTCCACTAAAAGAACACTTGAACTGTCCTTCAATCAAGTCATACACAACATAAATACTTAAGGATCAAGTTGGTAAGAGTTACTTTGTGGTGTGCAGGACGGAGAAGCAGCCACTGCAGGTACACCATCTTTAAATGAAAGCATTACAAATACTACAGTTGAACAAGGATTGAAGGCAGAAATACTGTATTGACTCATTGATGCCATCATTGTGTTTCAACAACTTTGTGGTGCAAGAAATGGTGAGATACAGCACTGGCTCACAAAGTGTCTTTCTGCCACGCTGCAGTTTGGTCCATGGAGTCTGGAATTGGTTGAGAATTGATCATCTCGTCCTTTTCTACAATGAATTCTCACCTTCCTGACTGACTAAACGCTGACATTTACAACAGGAAATAAAAGGTCAGGCGGGAATTTTCTCTCGAGTCGTCATCTGTCTTCTTATACCAACGTCACCAGCAATAAGACCATATTTCCGCCAGTCTAAAACCAGTTTGTTCAATCATCTTTTACTGCGTTTCTACGCCCCCTATCCTTCGAAGATAAAAAAAGAAAAGACTCCTCTACAATTAAGTTAAAGAAAGTGACTCGAAAGTCTGTGCAGTACTGCCTCCACAGGGATTGAATCAGCTCATACACCGAGACACAGAATCGAATCAAAAGCTCTGTGAATCTGGAGCAGAGGTTAGTAAAGGTAAGGAAGGAAAGAAGAGCGAGACTTCCCCGCTCCATTTTATGTGCCGTTTCCTCCCTATTTCATCATCCAATCTTCTTTCCTCCTCCGAGTCGTCCCCCGTAGCCGCTTTTCGCGTTTACGCACCAATCTATAAAATATGATGTACACACGTGCATGGATCAAACTACGATTAGACATCTCGGATATTCCCCTGTTAAATTTAAGGAGAGCTTTGTTTTCTTTCCTGTGCTGCTCCACATTCATCCAATCAAAAAAACCGTAGAGACAAAAATAAAGCGCTTGCAAAAAGCTTGGCTTTCACAGGAAATAATGACATCACTGGTTAGATAGACAGGCGGGGTGTCAGCAGTCCCCCATGCCTTCCAAAATCATCAGCATTGGGCTCGCGTGTGTGTGTAACTGTGCACGTGTGGGTGCATGTGAGAATCACAGGAGGCGATGGAGATCCAGAGTCAATTTGTTGATTTGCCTCGCCGAGTAAAAGCTCAAATGAGCTGTGTGTGTTTGTTTTACTGTGTGTGTTGTTCAGTGTTTTAATCGTGTGCGATCGTGCATCTCTCGGCAGCGTTTATGACAGGGGGTGGGGGGAGCTCCTGCAGGAACAGACTTTGTTTGAAGTCCCCCAGAGACAACCAGGCACGCAAGGCAACCCTCCCATTCTGACACCTGGGTTGGCATGCAGGCACTTAGAAAAACATGTTAAAAGCAAGTCCACACACACACCTGCAGACTCAACACTGTGCTGCAGTTCAAAGACTACATCCCTAAAAGACTGATGACAGACATTAAAGCTACACTGTGGTGTTTTTGACCTTTAGTGGCGTTGGGGAGCAACGTGTCCATTTTTATATTTTTAGTGTCATGTGCTTGTTTTTGGATGTAAATGAAATTTAGTTTGTTTCAAAAAGGAAAGAGACTTCAAGCAGGGATAACATAGAACAGCATAAATAGAGATGGGTCGTGATGATTTTCAAAAATAATCCATGCATCCGTCATTTTGTCTGAAATCTCAAATCTTTAATAATGCATTACTATCACCAGTATGTGGCAGTAATGTACCTGAAAGCTGCCAACCATCATTAAACAACAGAACAAGAAGAGGAACAAGCTGCTATCAGGCTCTGGTCAAATCAGACTGTATAAATGTGGACATAGCTTCCAGGTCTGAAAAATGAGGCCAATGCTTTAAGTGCTTTAAGCTGCAATACCACCGAGGGCCTCTAGGGGCCCTAAAAAGGCTTTGGTTCCATAGACTTCCATTTAACTTCCCTCAATTAATACAAGTCAATACAAATTTTTAATTTAAAGTCATACTGGTGTCATTCGCTAAAGTCACTTGTTCTTATTAGGTTTCTGGTGGTTTATCTGAAAATCATTCATTAATTAATTACATTTAAGGCCTCAAAAAGCATTTTGGGGTCGTGTCAGTTTGATTGACAGGCCTGTGATGCAGTCAGGTTGCTAACTGTGGGCGGGGCAGAGTATCCTCAGGTTCCCAATCAAATCAAATTCTCCCCCCCGCTCCTTCCCATCTCATCCGGTCACTTCTGGATCCAAAATAACAAGATGGCAACGGACAAAATCTGAACTTGAGGCTTCAGAACAGCAGTTCAGAAAGCAATGGGTGACATCACGGTTGGTTACCGCTTGGGCAAAACATGAGCGGCACTTTGAGATTAGATGCAACGGTACAAAAACAGCAGAAAGATGCGAAGACAACCGCAGCCATCAAAAAGTTTAAGAAAATTAGGAAATTAGGGGCAGTGCAAAGATCATAAGCCTAATACAACTACACACGACGAAAGATCAACTGTCAATGGCTAGCTTTGTCCCCATATGAAGTAAGTTAGATATTAGATGTGCATAGCAAACGGCAAGATGGTAACTAGACACACTTCCCATCAGCTCTGTCTAAGGCGAGGGTTTTTGGAAGTTTGATGGCATTTGTCGAGTCAGTTTTCTGCATCAGCAAGTCTCTCTTTCTGTGCGTGTGCGGTTGCAGGGGAGGGAGGGAAGGTCTTTCAAATACTCAAACAATCCCAGCACATATGGATAAGTGTTTCTGTTTGTAATGCCCTCCAATACAGTTAAATAACGAGACACGTATGATGTGTCTTGTTCATGCAACATGACAAAAGTTAATTCACTGCAGTGTGGCATTCATAAGCACATTTAATATTTTACTGAGCCCCCTCTTGTTAACCGACAGACAGATTTATACTTTACAGAGAAACGAGTTGAACTATGAAGCAAACATTGATTCTAGTACCAAAACTATATAAGCTAAAACAAAAACGGCATCTAAAATATTTGATCAGTTAGCTAATTAGGATTCAGATGTATTAATAAACAGCATGTTCTATTCATGAGCTAAACTGAGGCTACGCCACTTTAGAAGAACATCGGCTTCTTGAGCCATGATTAAACTCTTCCAAACCACACTGGTGTGCAGCAGCATGTAGCTATAGTCAATACTTACCGTGTTGTTTTACAGTAAATAAGGGCAGTACCTGTGGAATGGCTTGTATAATATCGCCCCGTTAGTTTTGTTATATTACAGGATGACCTACCGTTCGTAACAACTGTTCGACATGTCACAGGTTTGAGAAATAAAATGACTTGCTCTCTGGGTATGCACAACACCAGGTCCTGTAGCTGGAACAACTCAATTATTAATATTAGCAGATGTACCTGTCACAATACGTTTTTGTACATATATTAATCTTTTAAGATGAAGTCAAAGCATCACTCTGAAGAGGTTTAATCAGGTGTAAATCAAAGAAAACATTTGTTACTGCCTGCGGAACAAAGAGTTTAGTGTCATTTTACATATTATATCACCGTATCTGTCCCCCAAAAATTAGGGAGGGGCAAAACTTAATGAACGGTATATCCTTTAACCTGAGCTGCTGCGTCTCAGCCTCCTGGCTATATTTCTGCAACTGGGTGATAATCATAGTTTGAAATAATGAAGTACAGTAAATGGAAACTCGCTAATCGGTTTGTGCAGGCAATCTACAATACAAAGTACTTCAAAGAGCAAAAGAACAAGAGAGTTTCTTCAGCACTTTATACCAGGCACACTGGTCTCCAACTTAACATTACGGTCGCCACAGACATTTTCCACAGCAGACGATTTGACCTGTCAGAGCAGGTAGAGACCAAATATTAGTCATGACAAATCAGGGCCATTACTAAGTGTGCCAGTGTCATTGTGCTGGTACTGTGCATGCTTCCTCTTTGTTATGGCTTACTGGGACAGGGAAGTGGAACAGAGCCATCACTAAAGCTATTAGTTAGACCAGTAATTTTCCAGGTTCCCCATATCCCCCGCTGCCTGCGTTTCCTGTCACTTACCTGTGAACTATCTATTCTTGTGGTAAAAATTAATTTAAAAAAAAAAAAGAGCAGCTGTGAAAAGGTTTTTTTTGGAGGACACTTCTACCTTTGACTGCAATTTCCAATACCTTGCTATTAAGTACTTATAGTTTTGCACCTCTATTCAAGTCGAGAGTAAATCGCTGCCAAATGATGTTTAATGGCTGAAAAACTAGAATGGACTATAGAGGGAAGGGATAGGTAATGACAGCCTTACAAGCAAGCAGGTCATACGTCGCACTTTAAGGTCCTGAAAGTTGTAGTAGTGAGATATGAAACAAAATGGTGACATCTTTAAAATGCACCTTACAGCCTTAACGTATGAAGAATACAACTTTCAATACGTTATGCGGCTTTTCCTGATGAAATACCAAAATCACGTCACTCTATTCTACAAAACACCTGCTGGTTTCCATCATGCATCATAGCATTGCTCATTAAAATCAAAGCGCTTGTGCCGTGACTAAATGTTTACATCCTCGTGTAAGTGTGCATCTTGCCAAGCAGGCCACTCCAACATACGCCGGACAGTCAGCCTCTCAACACTCCCCTCCATTCAGCAGCCCTCTGTGGGTGAGTGTCTGATCGGCGCTTCTTGCCAAAACGCTCAGTAGGTTGGAGTGGGACTTTTGTCTGATGACACTCGCACTGATCTGGGATCTGCTGTAACAAGTTAAAACCTGCTACTTAGCTTCTTCTCTCCCGCTAAATTTACTCCACTTCCTGCCTATCCTTGTCTCCTCTCCTTCCACTCTCCCTCCCTCCTTCTCTCACTTTCTCCTCAAGAAGCGTCACAGTGTTTAGACTAATTGACAGCACCTCTTGGGCATGACACAAATAGAGCCTCAATTTACAAGTCAAATATGTATAAGGAGCGACGTGTGACTGGAAGGGAGCCAGGCAGCAGAGCTTCGGATGCAGATGGAAGTGTGTGTGTGTGTGTGTGTGTGTGTGTGGGGGGGGGGGGGGTAACTGGATACAATATGGTGAGCAACGGGCTAAAAATGGGGCATAGAAGGAGCTTGGGAAAAGCAAGGGAAGCTTTATACAGAGATTGTGTGCTCATCTACATGGCTGTTCACAGGTTTGTCTTTTCAAGTGTGTTTTTGTCCGAGAATGAGAGTGAGATGAGCACAAGGGCCGTCATGCATGTGAAAGCGGCGTGTGCAGGCGCAAGAGTGTGTTTTTATGTAGTACGTAGGGCCATGCATGTGTGTATAATATACATAACCAGCGGTGTGCGTGTTGTGACTGCAGAGAGAAACCCAGACTGCAGGGCAGAGAGGAGGGTGCTGGATGAGCAGGTAGCTGCCTCCACACCTCTGCAGCTGGAATGAAGCCGTACAAAACGCACCACACGCCCCCATCAATCTGGCTGTCGGCTGATCCCTCTGTCTGACACACACCAGCACAGAGTGCGTGAAACGGAGAACGCCGAGCGAGCCGGAGAGGGGCGGAGAAAGGGGAGAAACAAAAAGATGGGAGGTGTGTCGGGGGGGGGACAAACGTGTTGAAAGACTGACTTTTTTTTTTTTTTTTTTTTTTTAATCACTCCCCTTCCGAGAGTGTCTGCGTGCTGATGAGCGTGCGTACCGGCCGCCATTCCTCCCCTACTATTTTTGCCCAGTTGCCATGGCAACCACCGTCCTTATGCTTGTGTGCGTGCGTGTTTGGGGAATGTAAAGTCAATGCTGTGGGCTCGCAGAAAACTATTGTCCACACTTCAAAGCTGCACCTCCCCCCTAAACCAACCCTATGGTGACTGAAGACAACTCAAGTGACTCACCTAAAAAAAAAAAAAAAAAAAAAAAATCACACTTCACCAATAATCCCCTCCTCACCTCTGCTTCCGACACCCGCCAACCCCAGAGATAATCATTCACAGTTTGAGATTATTCATGGCCTCAGTTATGTGGAACAAATTAAGGACACATAGAACGACTAGGTGCTCATTAAGGCCTATTCTAGATAGGAGGTCCATTATAGAGTACTCTAATTAAACTGCTGTGGCATTGAAGCAGCATCCGGCTGACCTCGCCGCCTCTGAAGACACTTCAGCTCCATCACCATACCAGGATCCACTCATTACCACCCTGTACTCTATCTGGGCTAATGAGTGTGTGTGTGCGTGACAGGTGAAGAGCCGTTTGGAAAGCGGTTTAGGTTTGTACTGCAGACCGGCCTGTCAGACAAAGATGTTAATTGACACTCTGACATCAGCGGTTAAATTTTTGAGGGAATATTTAAAGTTCCATACAAGTATTTGTAAAATTTAAAAAAGCACCGATAACTACATAAAGTAATCAAATGTAGGCTATATCAGTCTGTATGGATGGGAAGGTTTGAAATGTAACGGGTTACAGATTGTTGAAATGTAATTAGTCATTTTGTAATTACGTCAAAGAAATGTAATTTTAAACTGAATTAAAAAAACGATTTTAAACCAGGCAACCACCCAACAGAACTCAACACTGATTACTTTTAAACTTTTATTTAAAGTTCTTCAATATAGCTTAAATTAAGATTGGGAATGTTTTGATTTCACATCACGTATGTACATCATAAGTGAATGCACGACAGAAAAAATTTCCCCGAACCTCAAACCAAGTTCAGGTCAACTTCATGCCGTGTCTCGATAAAACAATCATCAGGATCGGGTGCTGCTCACAGGTTTTGGACATTAGTCATTCAGAAACCACCACGACATGACCAACTACCTGTTCATGGTTGCTTAGGGCAAATTAATTGGCTGATGATTGGCACAAATTCAAATAACTAATCAAAAACAAGGTCCACAATAAGAGCTCATACTGCCAGATGTATGGAGCCTGTTTAGACGTAGTCAGAAGACCAACAGCATAAATATTGTATCGTACATAACTTTTTTACATAAAAAAAATATATTCAGATGTAACCGCTTTGTAATCACCAACATTTAAATCGTCACGAACTTTATCAAATATGTTTTCTCAGAAACTAACTGATTATAATTACATCATTTTTGTAATCTAATTACATAATTGCAGTACATGTTACTTAACATTGCCTATATCACAACATGGACCTTGAAGATTCCCTTGTGCTTAAAAATCCCTGAAAAATTATCAGAGCTGCATGCGCAAAATCTATTTGCATGTGAAAATAAATGGTTGATATGTACAGTGTGTCTTGGGTTAATTTCCATCAATGCCATTTAAAAAAGCAGCTGCAAGAGCGGTGTTTCTAATAATCAGGAAACTACAAAGTAGTATCAGGGTTTTGTTGCAGACATATTCAGTTCAAAATAGGGATTAAAGTAGCCAAAGCCTCCACAACTTCTTACCCGTCTTACTGTATCTAGCTCACTTTTGATTGGTAGAACAACACTGCATTTAGCTGCCTCAGGCAACCCTGCTTGGCCTTCATTGGGAAGAGGTCTACCTAATCATAAAAGGCCATATTTATTGGATGGATACAGATTTTGTTTTGTGATTGGTTCATATGCAGTCAAACAATGTGACTTGCAACATATCAACGGTGCCGTGTGCACAATGTGTGTATGCAGAGTACTGCTTTGGTAAGTGAGGCCATGTTATGTCCTTGTACCGGTTGCTGTAGATGTTCATGTGTTTGCATAGAGAACAGTGTGTGTGTGTGTGTGTGTGTGAGAGCGAGAGAGAGATGTAATCGCACACAGTTCTGCAAACAGAAATACGCAATAGTTTCGTTCCAATATTTTCCAAGGTGTTCTCAATAAAACAACAAGTAAATAATGAAGATACACAAGGAACATGACCAGAAGGGAATGATGAAATTTAAAAGCTGAATGATACGTGATGGGGGTAAATTCTGGCATGCCACCATGAATTACACATTTAAAATGTGAAATATCATGGCTGATGCATTTTCCCAGAGTGGGATTGTTTTCTGCAGCATCACGGAGACCTCGCACATTTTACTTAGAGCTTTATTTGCAGCCAAAACGATTTTCCGATCTGACATTCATTTCAACTGAAGGCGTTATTGACTGTTTTCACTTACAAGCTTCAAACTAAGCGAGAGTCTCATTATCAGATGGTGCTGCATGATTAGCACTGAACATAACTTGTTTGTTTCTTTAGACGTAATTATTTTTTCTAAAGATCCCAGAAATTCCGTTTAGACATTAACAATAATTAAAATGTAGAGCAACCATATTGATCCATGCCACAGTTGCCATATATTTTTCATGCATAACTATACTTTTTGATTTTAAACACTGTCGTTTCGAACTTATCATTTTCTGATTCCTTCAAATCATCTGGCACGCAGTTGTAGTATAAAATGCCAGATACTAAAGATGGCAATTGTGATGTAACCTTGATAAAACCACACAGTCAGTGTGCGCATATGTCCTGAAAACATTCGGAAGAGCTGGTTTACTGAAATGGACAACATTTTCATGCTTTGATTTGGACCAAAAATCCAATTTTGAGATTTTAATAGAATCTGAAAGCCACAGTTCACCTCTAATGGGGAGATATATTTGAAAAATCCCACATTACCATTTAAACTTTTCAATGTCTTTGAATGAAGGCACTCAGAATCATTTGAAATGTCCTGACATTAATGCCGATAATACAGTACATCTGGCAGCACTTTCACAGCAGTACTGTTCTTAGATGTCTTACTTTGAGGAATATAATTATTATGCTGCAACTACCAAATATTTTCTTCTCAGAAAATGATCAAATGCTGTTAATGTCCAAATGTGTGGTTCTCTCTGACCGACAGCCCAAAACCCAAAGATGTTCAGTTTATTATGTTTAACACAAAAGCATCACGTCCTCACATTAGAGATGCTGAAAATGTTTTGGCTGAAAATCACATGTTTGGGCTACTAAAATGAGTGATTATCCAAATTACTGCTAATTATGTTGATCAATTATTCAACTAATTGTTGCAGCATTTGTGTATTTCCCATCATGTGTAAAATGTTGAATGTTCACATTAAACTTGAAAGTTTTGAAATTATGCAGTAAACATGTGGAAAAGTGATTCCTTTGTGAAGAAAGCTCAGATTTCAGACTGCTATGAACAACCGCTTTTCGGAAAAAGTCAGATCAGCTACTCACAGATTTGGTCATCAGCGCCAGGCACAGCAAGTCCACAAAGTGAAGAGACCTGTCCATCCACCAGCCTGCTCTCGTTACCAGGGTGTCAGATAGTTCTGTTTTGTCACAGCTGTTGGTGTCAGAGAGCCACAAGGTGTCCTTTGGCATCTGAAACACACAAAAGGTAGGTTACCTTATGTCTTGTGCACCGTCACGAGGCCATTCAAAGATGATCAAAAGACCAAATACGTAGAGGGATAAAGCTCAAGCACATGGAGTAGGTCAGGGTTAATTAGATGGAACAAACAAGACTTTCAGCCAGTAGAGCAATGTTAGAGTTCATGAAAAAGTAAAAGTCAATGTAGAAGTTTGACTGCGGGTGGAATGCAAAAGACCAAGAATTAATTGGAACTGGAGACTGCTATAACAGAAATGCAAGCTTTAATACAATAGAGAAAATAGAACATCTCTCCATTTGACTGGAGCCATAAAAAAGATTGAAACAAACTACACATTTAAAGCAAATCAACTATAAATTACCAACCAAAGAAAGTAAAGAATGTGGTGCCCGACTGCACTGTCGGGGAGGCTGGTGAGAGTTATGTGTACCACAAAAAAGGGAAAAAGAAATTGCAAAGTAGGCAAGCAAAAATGAGACACTACTACAAACAAATTGGAACCAAACCAAACTATTCTAAGTTGACTAAAACCAAACATGATGGCATACAAGACTGCCACCATTTGATCCACCTGCTAGTACAACAATGTTCACACAGGAAGGAGATAAAACAAAGAAACAGCCCAAATAATTCAGCTTTAAATACACTAAAAGCTAACTAGTATGGAGAAGAACAGTGGCAGTCTCCTCTAAACACATCTCTGGTCGAAAACTAAAAGAAGTAAAAGCAAATTAATATACAAAAGGAAACGTTTCAACAAACATTTGACAAACTATATTCAAAGTGGATATAAAAGAAATACTGTTGAAGCGTGAAAGAGAACTCCTTCCCACCAGTTGAAGACTCACAGGTGCCTAGAGACTAAATTAAAATACTATGTTAATATTATATTAAAAGGACAAGTGCTTGGAAAATCTTTGTGATCAGGTGATAATACACAGGAGCCAGAATAAACTGGAACTTGAGACAGATGTGGACAAAGATGTGAGCTTTATTACATCATAAAAAATAAAACGCATCTCCGGTTGACCGGATAATCCAACTAAACACAGGGAAAATGAAGGGGTTGAAATAACTATGTTTAATACAAAAATCAAACAACTCATAAATTATAGTTTATGATCAATTATTCAACTAATTGTTGCAGCATTTGTGTATTTCCCATCATGTGTAAAATGTTGAATGTTCACATTAAACTTAAAAGTTTTAAATTATGCAGTAAACATGTGGAAAAATGATTCCTTTGTGAAGAAAGCTCAGATTTCAGACTGCTATGAACAACCGCTTCTCAGAAAAAGTCAGATCAGCTACTCACAGATTTGGTCATCAGCGCCAGGCACAGCAAGTCCACAAAGTGAAGAGACCTGTCCATCCACCAGCCTGCTCTCGTTACCAGGGTGTCAGATAATTCTGTTTTGTCACAGCTGTTGGTGTCAGAGAGCCACAAGGTGTCCTTTGGCTTCTGAAACACACAAAAGGTAGGTTACCTTATGTCTTGTGCACCGTCACGAGGCCATTCGAAGATGATCAAATGACCAAATACGTACAGGGGTAAAGCTCAAGCACATGGAGTAGGTCAGGGTTAATTAGATGGAACAAACAAGACTTTCAGCCGGTAGAGCAATGTTAGAGTTCATGAAAAAGCAAAAGTCAATGTGGAAGTTTGACTTCATTGCATGGAATGCAAAAGATCAAGAATTAATTGGAACTTGAGACTGCACTGTCGGGGAGGCTGGTGAGAGTTATGTGTACCACAAAAAAGGGAAAAAGAGAAATTGCAAAGTCGGCAAGCAAAAATGAGACACGACTACAAACAAATTGGAACCAAATCAAACTGTTCTAAACTGACTAAAAACAAACATGATGGCATTCAAGCATACAAGACTGCCACCATTTGATCCGCCTGTTAGTACAACAATGTTCACACAGGAGGGAGATAAAACAAAGAAACAGCCCAAATAATTCAGCTTTAAATACACTAAAAGCTAACTAGCATGGAGAAGAACAGTGACAGTCTCCTCTAAACGCATCTCTGGTCGAAAACTAAAAGAAATAAAAGCAAATTGATATACAAAAGGAAACGTTTCAACAAACATTTGACAAACTGCATGCATAAAGACTGCCACCATTTTGTTCTCCCTGGCAGCCCAACCACAACCACACTGGAAAGAAATGAAACAGAAAAAAACAGCCCAAACAATTTTGTATTAAAACAAACTAAAACCTGGGGGGGAAAAGGAAACAAACAGACTGATTAATACACAAAATAAACTTTACAACCACATTTTACAAACTATCTGCAGAGTGGAAACAAAAGCAAATAAACAAAAGCAAATACCTTCCAGGCCTGAAACAAAGCCCTTCCCCTCAGTCGGAAACATGCAGGTGCCTGGAGACAATTTATCAAAAAGAAAAAAAAAAAAAAAGGCCAAGTTAATATGTTAAAAAGAACAATTAATTAAAGCATCTTTTATTTTGTGTAAAGAGCTAAAAGACACAGTTCATCTTTATATTTGTTCACTATGAAAAACCATGTTTTTCAACAACATGGCTACCAAAATCACCACCAAACAAAGGTGGAAAGAGTGAGCTTCCTGCCTCCCTTCACAGCCTTTCTCCTCCTTCCTGCCTGAGTGGGTCCTACTGCTAGACAGTCCACATTTAGTTCAATACTAAAAGCTACACATTTCATATGTTGAATCATCACCAAAAACTTCTAAAAACAAAGGGGAGCCTACCAGATTCACCACCAAACAAAGGCCGGCCTCAGGTGTGCAGGAAGAAAGGCCCTGATGAGCTTCCTGTCCCTTTTTATAAACCCCGCCCACCCAGCCTCACTGGGTCCTCCTGCTGAAACACCTTTGTTACCTCCCCTTCCACAGAAGTAACTAACCCAAACAAGAGCGTTTGCTAACCCTAACCAAGTAGTTTTGTTACCTGAACCTAACCAAACCTGGTACAATTAACCCAAATCATAATCTTTTCCGAACCACAACCATGTGGTTTTTATATAAGATGCGAATGGCTTTCAAAAGTTGTCAGTATCTGACGCCCTCGGTATGAGTTGCTCCGCCGGACACACAAGGAAAGTTTTTTGTGTTTTAATTGTGCAATTTGTTGCTGCATTTTGTTAAATTAATAATCTGAAAATAAATTATTGACTTCAATTTCTTAGTCCCTTAGTTTATATCCAAGTTTGTGCCAAAGCATTACAGTTACAGCAACATTTAAAAAGAAAAAAGTGATTGTTTTATGCTTTATTCACGACGCGCGTGTATTTACAAGTAACGGCTGAACTTCGAGAAGACTTTTCTCGACAGACACTTTATCCTGTACTTCCAAGAAGAAGGCTGAGCCTCCAGGAAACTCTCACGATGCTGTAATCTCTAGACGGGAGAGTCCAACACACAGTAGAATACTTCTGCTCTGTTTGGACATTCATTGTTTTCAACACAGAAACAGCAGACGACACCGTGACAGGTAAACTCGTTGCCTTTAATTTCGTATCGTCTTGTCATACATGGAAATCAGCATAAAGATAACATCGCGTCGGGTCTCAAACCGAGTCTCCCGGAATCTCGTTCGCGCAAACATTTGATCATCACCTCCAGATGTAAACGCGAGATTCACACGCTTCAGAACATGAAAATACAAAGCCGCGTCGTTAAAAAAATCTGCCAGGATTTGGATCATCGGTGTCTCTTTAATTTTGTGTTACTGCAGAATGTAGAATTGTTAAACTCCTCCACCTGCTGCACAGCTATCGCCTGTGACGGGGTACTCGTCTCAGAGCTATTAACAGCAAAAACACAATTAAAGTCGCGGGAAAGGGAACGCTAATAATATCTCTGACACAACGACACACCACAGATTTGAGCTTCGTCAGTAATTTATTTTGAAATGAAAACAATTTCACCAGTCTGCTGTCACATTACCGTCATCAGTTAATGTCTCAGAGAGCTACATGACATGGAACGTGATGGAAACATGATAGTTATATTTGTTTTATGTGTTAATTGAAGAAACATTACAGGTTTGGTTTTTTTGTTGTTTTTTTTTTTTTGCTTTACAGAGATCTCGAGCTTTTTTTCATCTCTTCAGTGAAGCGAAAGCTTCGGAGGATGTTTTAGATGTTTAGATCCTATTGCATTGAACGTGTGGTATTTTGCTTCTTATATTTTTCAACAGCTTTGTATTTTTTTACCTGGTCGTACGAGAACCCATGGTTGTAGAAGAAAGGAACCTGAACAGGATCCAGTGATGTAAAAACAAACAAACAACAACAACAAAAAAAATCATCTTTTAAAAAAAAATGTTAGGGTCACTATTTTATGGTCAAGTTTTTCCTCTTTCCGAAATCTATTGTGGAGTTCATTTGAAGTACAATATAAACGCAGTAGTTCCCTGGTCAAAGGAATACTTCACCCACAAAAACACTCTTTGTGTATAAGATACCTGCCGCAGTACCTGTCGGCTTAAAAAAGTAGTGCTGAAAAGTGCGTAACTTGATCTTTTATTTTTCAAACACAGCTAACAATATATTTTGCATGTCACACTACCGCCTTCCCATCCTTTCAACGCAACTGGAATTATTTTGTTCCAGAAACGTTCTGAATGAATGAGAATATTATGCATTCGTGCTTTCAGCAGAACATTTGTTGTTGTTGTTGTTTTTGTTTTTGCTCCCAACATTAACATTCTAAAAAAATTGTCTCCGGAACGTTGTCAGAACATTATGCCTTAATTCGTAAAAGGTTTTAAGTTGAACCTTGTTGTTTTTTTGTTTTTTTATGTTTCCAGAATTTATTTTTATTTAGGAGTTGGATCATGTGCTTTAAAAACATGATACTAGTGTTTTGTTGAAACATTCTTAAAATGCTTACAGTGGAAACTTTCTTTTAACGTTCCAAGAACGGTGTTATTTTAGAACGGGATCATGTGATTTAAAAACAGGATACCAATATGTGGAAACGTTCTGAGAATGTTTTCAGGACGTATTATAATGTTTACAGAGAACGTTATTCTACTTTTTAAGGAGAGCATTGCAGGGGGAAAAACATCACGCTGAAAAACTACCTAGAACGTTGCACGGTTTCTGCTCTGTCAAAGAGGCGCATTAGATGATTTATTGGTGGATATTTTTTTTTTTGATCAGTTACAGTCATAACTGGATCAAAGGAATGGCACAGATTTGTAAACCCGTCTGAGATTTGAATCCGCACCATTTATAACGAGGTAGTTATTCCTGAAACATTTCAGCTTTGCGTTGATCATTGAGGGTTAACTTTACAAATCACTGATCCTTTGAAACAGGTCAGCTTCGCCTCTGGTCATATTTGTAATGTGGGTTTCAAGATGTCAAAATTTAAGATGGGAATCCTGGTGCAGGTGCTGTGTTTAAATACCAAAGGGTTTGCATTGAGACGAGCAAGTTAGCCAAGATGCATGCTGGGATAGGATCCAGTCCCCTCCACCAGTCAGCAGGGTAAGCAGGTATAGCAAATGGATGAATGACAGTAGAACTTTTGCACTGTGGAACTCATATTTTCATGCTGTATGTCATATGGTGGATTGTCATTAAAGTAGTTGAAGTCAAAGTTTAAAGTGATACTTATGAATAAAAAGAGCATAAAGAGGGAGGTCAGCAGAGGAGGAGGAGGAAAGAAGGAGGTAAAGTATACCAGCACACAATAAGCAGGAGAGGTGGGTCAACTCATGAGATCTATATACAGCCAACAACTCAACCAATTTATTATCTCCTAAAAGGGATGAATGGACTTCCCGGATTTCATTTGGATAAGAAATGAGGCACGGCAAAGAAAACCAATCCGTCATCATTTCTGTGTGCTCAGGACAGGCTATGAATGGCTCTTAAGAACACCATTTATTAAGGCTTACGCTCCACTGTATACCCCTGGTTCCTCTTAAAATGTTCAATTGCACCACTGCTGGTCATGAATCAAGATATGGACTCTGAAATCCTCTGGGACAGAGGCTCAGGGAGGAAAATTAACTGCACCATCAGCCCTCTGCTGTAACAGAGCAGCATGCTGCTGCTGATGATATCAACATATTCTTTAATTTTAGACTCTTCTGTTCTGTTTTGGTATCGGAGCGATGTTGACTTGTTTTATTCTCCTTGTCTTCGTTTCCTTCTCGCACCATCTGTCTTCTCCGCTCTATAAATTGAGGATAAATGTTTTAATTTAGCCGATTCTGCCTCGTAACGCTCACAACTTATACCTGCTCCCAAATCAAAGCAACAGATACATATTCCCATTGGGTGACGTTGAGATGACTTTAGAAGCTCGTATGGCACTTTTTAGTCCCATTACATGATTTTAGAAACTGTTGCAAAACAGAAATGTGACCTTTTTTTAAAAAAATGTGCAATGTTTTCAATTTGTGTTTTGGTCACAAATTAAAGCTGAAACAATTAACCAATCACTCAATTGACAGAAAATTGATATTCAACAATTATAATAACTGATCAATACCAACTACTCACTGACTGTATAGATTCTTAGTCCTCTGGTATAATAAATCCAATACCCTTCAGGGTCCAAACAGTCATCCCAACAAAAGACAGTGCAACCTTTGGGACATTTTTCCCAACATTTGAAGGATTAATTAAGAAAGTAAATTATGTGTGAATCATTTTTCCAGCAAAAATGTGGAAATTTGCTTTCGTTTTTCTTGCACCGGGATTTTTTTTTTCACAAATGCCAATAGTTTCAGACAATGTATATAACAAACAGAATGAAACATTGAGCATATTAATTGTGTACCAAAATAATAATCAGTTGTAACCATAGACACTTTAAAAAAAAAAAAAAAAAAACACGGTCAAGTAAATTTAAAGTAAATGAGAGTACATTTAAAATCTTGTTTCTCTGAATTAGACTATTTGGCCGACAAACAAAGTCCAGCTGATAAATTGTTTCCGATTTTTTTTTTTTACTCTTGAATATCAATATTGACGTCACCCTTAAAAATACAGTATTGGTCCCATTGTAATTCATATTTCATGCTTCGCCACAGTTCATCTCCTAATTTGACACTGGTTATAGGCTGATGATTGACCCACCTGGTTAACATCAAGCGCGGATATTGTGTTTTCACTGAGTGCACCCGCTGATTATCCCCAGTTATGTGTGACCCTGCACTAATGGATTTTTTTATTTTTTTTTTTATTATAGAAACATGAGTGTCAGAGAGAAAGTCATCTTTTAGGAAAACTAAAAATCAGGCAAGACATATTGACAGTTTGGCTTATTGGCAGTCTGACACCGTCATCAATAACAGGCGAGGTGACTTCTGAGTCGTTAGAATCCCTGTCTCGGTAATTGACTGAAGCCGATCTAATGTCGAAAAAAAATGACTCAAGTTATACCCACAACTGTTTGTAGATTATGAAATTGTTGAAAGTAAATTGCGACAAAAAGATCTGATCCCCACAATGCATCCACTCTACAGCAACTAAACCAAACCCAGTGTCCAGTCCGTTGTGGTCAGTTCCACCTGCCATCCTGCAGAGTCACTCTGAAGCTGCGTGTGCCTTTCGCAGCCGGCAGGAAAGTGGAGCTGCTGACATTCAGTATCCATTGAGATTTATCCCCCCCACAGTTGGGGACTTCTCAAGCTAAATTAGCAGCAAATAGCTGCTGTCTCGGCTCGTTTTTGTCGCAACAATGAAGCATGTAATTGTTCTGTACACATGCACGAACGCCAACCGCAATATTTACCCTGCAAACACTTCTCCCTCTCAAGTCTTTCATGCATGCAGGCACATTTATTCAGGGCTCTCTCTTATCGGCTGCCACAAAACAGGCAGGTTTTTGTGGCGGCCTTGTGCTGTGTATTTGTTTGTGCACTGCTGGCGTGCACTTCACAGTGCTATGTCGGACATGCTCCCGTTGAAGCGGGTTAGTTGTGAAATCAAGCAAGAGAATGGATGAATTTTTTTTTTTATGTAACAATATAGGCTTGTCAAAGGCAACCAAGAACAATGGCCAATTTGGCACCGGGACAGGTGAGGCATGTTGAGACGAATTGCAAAATTAATCTTTGATCAGTAAGACGCTACAGCAGCAAACAGGTCCACCCCAACAATGTTTGAAGAGAGCCTTTCTAATAAGAGTGTGTGTTGTTTGAAAATCTCATAACAATAATGGGAATCACGGGGACTGATTCATTTTTTTTTTTAATCTGCCTTTCTTTCTTCTTGCTTCTTGCTACGATAAAGAGTGAAGACTGAAGCCTGTGTAATATTTTTAATTCTGCATACATTTCCATAAAGACCTTTTGTCTGTAATTTCCATGATCTCAATCTGTCAATCAGCCTTCCTGAGTTACATGTGCGGCTCTCTGCGGTGGGAGGACCCACTCTCCCTAAAAACATCATTAGTCGGCCCCGCCGTGCAAACGTCTCTCTGACAGCAGCCCTTCAAAAGGGACACGCATGCTCAACCTCTGACCTGATGCACTGTTGATATGAGATTCCCAGATGGTGTGAGATGGGGAACCAAAGGTGGCAAAATGGCAGACTACAGTGACAACAAATAGACTCAGTAGATCAGTGCTCAGAGTCTCATGCAATTATGTGGTGCAGTAGCTGCACTAACACATTGCCCTCTGGTGGCTACATCTGCACAAACATGACTGACTGGATCCTCGTGATAAATATTGGGAGGGAATTATGTTTTCACATTTAGGGAACGGCCAAGCGTTATATTCGACTTTAGCACTGAAATTAGCACAGATCCATACAGCGCTATGAATCTATGGGCTGAACTCTGTTATCACTGGTTTGAGATGTCTTAGTTTTGCATTATTACAGCACCGGGGAAATCTTTGGTCCAGTGTCAGTTTGCGTTTAACCCCCTTTTTAACCTCACAGGCACTTTGCATAATTTGGCTGTGTGAGCACGTGACAGGTCAGAGAGGCACATAACAGATTGATAACACGAGGTCCTGAGATTTTCTAAACTAAAGATTTAGAAACAGCAGAGACGTTAGGAGTTAAATTCTTGTAAAAAAAAATTAAAAAAAAATACTTTGGTGTAATCATTGTGCACACTGGTGCTGTGGATTTTTAAAATAATGATCCAGCGAAGGGCCAAATGTCTTCATATTTAAACAGATTTGATGGCATAGACACCAGAGGTGAAAAGCTATAATAGCATGCAAGATACTGCTGACAGCCCACAACTGTATTACACCAAGGATACACTGTGTGAGTGTGTGTAAATGTGTGAGGGCCGCTGAGCACTAGCACAAAGGAAAACCTTGCTTTTAATGCTCGATCTCAAACAGCTCATTTAATCACTGGACAGTGATGTTCACATTAGAAAATTCCTCACTTACTGTGACGTAAATGTTAATTTTGCCATTTTCAAAGCAGCAAAAGAACTCAGCCTCAGCAGCTATTGAAAGACAACCATAATTACAACCTTTTTATATGGGTTTATATTTAACGCTGGATTTGATTAAAACCTTAACACTGCCTATATTTATGAGAATGAGTTTGTGACTTCCTGAGAATTACCTGCGTTCCTGCAGGAAACACTATGCAGAGGCTAGTTTTTGGGTGAGAACAAGCTTGAAAGGACAGTAGTTTTAATTCACTGACAGTTCAGGGATGTCATTTTGGGTCATGTCCTGACAGGCGGGGGCTCCAGGAGTCTTGAATGTAATAGCTATGGAGCAACTGGATGGAAAAGACAAAACAGCAACGTAAGATTTAAAAAAAAAAAAAAAAAATGATTGTATTAAAGAGTTAAAATAGTGTCACTTTTGCTTATATTTAAAATGTTGAATGATAAAAACAGGATGGTTTCTGCAAACTCTTATTACAATGATATATTAAATCAAAATGATGATGATGATGTCTACACCAGATCGGGTGGCTGTGATAATGAGTAAAGAGCTGAAACGCTTAGTTGATTAATCAATTGTTCTATGTCACTGGTGCTGATTAAGCGGCCATATTGCTGTCATTCTTTTTGCCTGCGGCGTGCCAGAGTATAACGAGATCAATGTTTAGATACATAATTAGGCCGTGCATCGGATATGAAATCCTTATGTGTGTGCGACTGATACTATGTTTACCAACCTGTCTGCGCTTTCTTCCATATAGTGGGACTCTCTGCCTGCCAATGCTGATGCCTGTGATAACAGTGTTTCTCATCTTCATCCTCTATAATTACTTACACACATACAAGGCAGCCCGGCTCCGTCATCGCACTTTTTTTTTTCTTCCCCTCCTTCTCGAGACTGTTGCAGTTTTTCCACCCGATCAACCTGCAGAAACCTTCTGCTTACAGCCGCACACTCCCACCACACTGCTCGGCTCCGCTCTGCTTAGACATCTCGTGCGCATACTGTTTACCTATTTACCTGTGATGTGAACTAACGCCATCTCTCAATGGTGGGAAGTATTCAGAAACCGCACTTAAGTAAAAGTATCATCGTACAATACTTTAAAATACCGCATTACGACGAAAAGTCCTGTATAATCTCACACGTGTTTGGGTTTGTGTACAGCTGCATGAGGGGGGGAAAAAAAAAAAAAAAAAAATCTAATAGCTGTTCCAAACAGCAACCTGCTCAGTAATAGTTGAATTGATTCAGCATTTATAGACGCAGAGAAACAAAGATCGTCGAAGCTGTTGCAAATTTTCCTCTACATTTGAAGTGCGAAGCCTGTCGCAGCCTTGGTCTCTTCAGACACAAAATATTTGAGAAGCTTTTCATTTTTGTTATAATCACAAGAATGTCATACATTTCTAAAAAAAAAAAAAAAAAACAGTCTCTGCTGTGCTGGATGAAGGACAGCGTTGAGCCTCCAGGCTCCATTTGCAGGGTAAAACTGGTTTAGCTGAAATAGAGCAGGTTGTTGGCGCCGTCAGTTAGCAGCTCATCCTCCGGCTGACCCAGAGTGTCCACAGTGTTTTCCATCCACAGAGAGAAAATGTCCATGAAGTTAGATCGGCCTCAAAGATATTTACGTTATTTGGGTTTTGACGTTAAACTGTACAATTAAATCCGAGCAGATTAAATGACGTACCAGGTAATGCTGGCAGCACTGAAGGAACACCGCGCTGCCAAGGCGGCCAGAAGACAACTGAATGACCACCTATCGGGGATAACATCAGGAGGCCCGAGGGTGACAGACAACACTCAAAAGTCTGCACAGTTTTACACATTTAATAACTGTCAGTGGGATGAGATTACATAGCAAAAGCACCAACATGACGTTATTGTCACAGTTCATCCTTATTGTTTCGTTATGTTCATTGCTGTCTATTTCAGTCTGTTCTCACTGTTTAGTTGTCTTTCTGTGTTTTCCTCGTCGTTGGGTTGTCTCGCCGTCCTTTAAGTTTTTCATGGTCACTTCCTGTTTTATTTTGGTAACTCACCTCGTGGCTTGTCACTTCCTTGCCCTCATGTCTTCCCCGCCCTGATTGTCTCCACCTGTGTGTAATTATCTCCGTGCCTCCATGCGTATAAAGTCTGGGTGCTCCTTACTTCCTGTGTCAGATCGTCATTGTGTTTCTCCAACAGTTCGTCTTGTTTTTGTTTTGCACCTCCGTCATTAACAGATTGTGCCTTTGCTTGTGTTTTGTGCAGTCATTGTGACACCTTAACAATGAGCGACACCAACAGTCTTCAGAGACTCGAGGACGGTGAGCAGCTACAGGAACAGAAAAAGAAATAAAGGCTCCACGGTTTAATTTTCGACATGCTACTTCCATCGACGCATGTTTGAAGTGTGCAGAAGAATGATTTTGTTCCCACTGCTCGGTGGTAAATGATCACATCCACTTACCTGCTGTTTGATGGGTTTGATTTTCCTGAAGACAAAACGGTTTGCCTCGTCTCTCCCTCAGCAGCTCATGTAGGTTCTTGTCTAGTGTTTCAAATGCGAGACAGGTACGTCCTTTGTGTTCGAAGTCTTCAAAGACGTGAACAGTGTTGTCCGGATCAAGACCGCAAATTCTTCTCAGCTGGAGAGAAAGCGCAACACCTGAGACAGATGACACAGCGGAGGAACAATTAATGCTCGGTATGTCATGAAATGCGATGCTCAAAGATTCTGAGGGGCCCCTGGGAATCACTCTCTTCAGGATCTTAACAGCCGTGATGTCATTGGTGTCAGTATCCCTGCACTCGGCGATTCTATTGAAACAGCCGCTAACCCTGAAGCACCTGAACTGATCCACACTTTTCATGGGAGGGGTCTTCAGGAAAGCAGTTATTACGCTGGTACAGACACAGAGAAGGGCTAAAGTATTTTTAATTTAAGTGTTAATAGCTTGTTTTGGCTGACCAACTGTCTAAACCACTAAGTCTGTCATTTCAGCCAAATAAACCAAATAATCATCAATTGTTTGTGATCCTTTTTTTTTTTTTTTTTTTATCATGTGATGTTAATGATTTATTTCCAGTCCACTCCAGCGTCAGCCTTCGGACAGACAGGGTTTCACATGTCACATATCTAAGGAACCAATCGTTTCAATTTATGTGCTGGAGCCACAGACTGATGTAGACGTAGCTTCCGGGTCTGAATAAAGAGTCCAATGGGGGGGGAGTGCCATAAACTGCAATACCACAAGTGCTGCTAGGGGCTGGCTTCAAAGAGTCTCCAGCTCCATAGAGTCCCATTCAATGAAATACAAATTCAATATATTTTTTCCACAAATTATTGTGGTGTTGTTCGCTAAAGTCACTCCATCTGACAATTAGATATAAGGTGTCAAAAAGCAGAATGTTTGGGAGTGCCTCGGTTTGATTGACCCCGTGGTGCTGTCAGGTTTTTGTTATAAGTGGGCGGGGCATTGTGTTTCCAATTAGATGGAGTCAGATCCACTACTCGCTCCTTCCCACAAATATGGTCACTGGTCAAAAACTTTACTCTCTTCTCATTCATTTCATTTTCCCATCCATGTGCCAAAACATTTTATAAATATCTGTTGTAGATGTGTAATATGTCTTTGCACATTTTGTATAACAGCTCACAGTGGCCCTGATTTTCTTTATCAGTATTTCAATGTTGCATCTTCATTGATTGCTCAGGTTATCAAATCCCTTCTCACTCCCTACAGCTCACGATTCAAAGACTGGATCAAGTTAGCTTGATATGGATTGCTTTTTCTTACACTTTCTTAACTAACGGTGTTTGTTTTGTGTGTGTATACTAACAGTTAAGCTTCGGCTCTCGGCAAAGATCACTGTGACAAAAAATTCCGCAACGACTGACTCACCGTGGACTCATGACAGCTGATGTTAGTGAGTGCACAGTTCTGGGAGGCTGCAGATTTGTGTCACTGAGATGTGGATGGCACCCTTGCGGTGAGCTTTGCAGAACAACATGTCCTAAAGAGAGCAGGGCTGGAGCTGGATTTCCTCTATTTGTTCAGAGAAGCTTGTGTTGTCATTTCTACTCCTCTGACAATCCACATATCTTCCTCTCATGTCCACTGAAATCTCCTCTGATCAGGACGTCTCAGTGTATTTGTAACCCAATCAGGAATTCTGACTCGCGTCCCTTTCTCTCGCTGCATGCTGCGGCCTTGCTCATCTACCAGCTGACTGTAGGGGTGTACGGTAAACCAATCAGATCCGGCCACGATCCCATTCAGCCAATCATACCATAGCTGTCAAACTTTAAGCATATTCTCTTCCTCCAAGTCAGATGGCATTTCGGGCATTTCGCCGCGACCCTCCTCCACCCCACTCGCCTCCTGGCGTCTCAGGCTGAGCCCTTCAGAATCTATTCATCCCACCCAGTTCTCCAGCGCCTTCCTCTTCCCATCACCACCACCAGTGTCTAGACCCCGAGGGGAGTTTTTCCTCATCGATTATTCGCCCTCACCTTCCCTTCCAAAGTTGACGACATCTCGTCGGGATCTATCGCCAAAGACTTTCATTTATCATTCTCACTGTTGTTCACCTGGCAACAAAATCCCTGTCTGTTTACAGACACGTCTCTCCTGATTGAAATGTCATCACAATGATTGGATAACCTGACTCTAATTACCTGCTCTCATAAAAGTCAATAATCTAAAAGGTGAACCTGCAGCTTTGAACAGGTCTTCAATCCAAACAAATTGCATACAAGCATACAGAAAACGATCTGACCTTCTTTTATTCTAACGAGTAAAAGTCAAATCCATTGTAAACATTCTTACAATTATATACAGTATACTGTATTTAATATACTGCTATGATTGATTGAGCTCAATTCAATTTGGGGGGATAGTGGGAGTCTGATTTGATGACTAAACGGAGATGAAAATTAACATCTGACACCGGGCTCTGTACATGTTGATGATGCTGGAAACAATGTTTTGAGCAGTGAGGAGAAAAAATATCTAAAGTTAATCATTTTATACTGGACATTGGGGGACTTAACACGGAAATGTGACAGTGTTGTTTGTCGTTGGACTATTTTATCTCATTAAAACCAATTGAAAATGTGATAACCTTGTACTTTTTTAAAAACTGAGCCCATCAGAATTTTACTTTTTAAAAATGTTAATATTCAAGTATTAAGAGGAGGTAGAAAAACTAAAGCTGTATTCATAATTTTTTTTGGCCACCTGGGGGCAGCAAAAGAAGCTGTCGACAAAATATTGATAAATTATCACCTTATGTGGTTTTGATTATTCATCAGGCGATTGGAAACACAATCTGAACTGAATGCTTGTGTTATCAAACAAGTGGTTGCATACACTGGTCACACGATACTTAAAAATGATCTAAATCAGTACAAAACACTAAAAAAATACAATTATGTTGCATGTGTATTATTGGCTATTTTACTTATGTACGTAGTTGGATATATCTTTATATTACTATTCATTTTTATGTCAAAAAAATATACAATATTTTATATTTAAAGCTAAAGTGCCTCTTCTGCCAGTGAGAGTAGTTACAAAAATCCTGTCTCACGTGCACACTCCATAGGCTCCACTGTAGCCTACCGTTGTGACTGTTAAATGGTGGATAAATGAAATAAAATGCATCACTACCCCTGCTGAAAAGAGTTGTTTCATTATCAGAATTTGACCCATTCGGTCTAATAACGTGGAAAAATGTAGAGGAGTTGCATGATAGAATTATTTTATCCCCATTCAAGTGAGGATTGTGCAACCGGAAGTTATCTGGTGCACTGCTCTCTGCACACAGAGCATGCTCAGCTTGCATTCATTCATGTCTCACCCCCACTGACCGATGAAAAAAACTCTGTAAACTGCACACGATAGATTGATCTGATCTGGCTGTGGTAGGTTCAATCAGCATTGTGTGAACTCATTACGCGAATTAATATGACTAATTTCTCTCAGGAGCTGGTTGAGGCCAGAACAGGGATAAAAGGTGAGTCAATATGTTACGTAAATGACCAGAAAAAAGATTTGATTTGAATGCTAATGTTGATCTGTGTCGGCTGGATGTGTACATAGGAATTAGCAACAAAGCTTCGCTCCACAAGTGGCCAAAAAAACAAAAGTAATCAATCAATAATTGCAGATTTAACTGCCACTTGTGGATGACAATTTTTGTATTATTTGATCTACTATATTTATTCTATTTCAAAAAAATTCAATAAATTCAATAAATATAAAATATACTAAACATGGTGTGTGAAAATATATATTTCAATAGGCTAAATAAAAATGAAAAGAGAAAAAGAAAAAAAAAACCTGTGTTCAGTGTAAAGGCACTGCAGAGCCACACCACTGCGCTTTACAGACTCTCGTTCACAGTGTCCATGGCAACAGGAGCCTTGGAGACTTGTGCTGGGGTAGAGGAGGGTCAGGCATTGCAGAGTTTTCTCCATCACGTCCTCGCTGACGCTGCTGATTCCCCATTCTCTGTGTTATCCAGTTGACTGACAGTGCTGATGAGAGGGGAGAGGGGTAGTAAAGAGCGGCGCCGTGTCTCAGCGTGTCCTCTCACCCAACCGACGTACCACCCAACGTTGTTCCACTCGTTCTTCAAACACATTCGGATTTGAGAGGATGACCTCCCTCTGGACGCATCTGATGTTTGAAGTTGCCGGTATGCGCTCGCTGCTGCGCTGGAGTGGTCGCAGTTTTCCTGCAGCCCTCGTCAGTGGCTCGCATTGCAGCACAAATATCGATTAAATCATGTCCAGATGCACGTAAACACGCGAGTGAGTACCTGTGAGGAGCCTCCAATGTGCTAAAGAATGAAATGAAATGGATAAACAATGAAAAGTAGCTTAAATTCATCATTACTTTAAAATTAGGCTTCACTATCATCACTAAAATCCTCCCACTGATAAAAAAAAAAAGTGGAATGGCCCTAATGTGACAGCTGACACAGAAGAGAGGAGAACAGACAGAACGTTTGACAACAGTGGAATGATTGGCTGATTTGAAATCGTGGTGAAATTCGATTTATTTATTTCCTGGAAACAGCCATTGTCGGGTGATAAGAACAAGTAGAGAGAAAGAAGTGAAGACGAATGAGACAGAAAGATAGAAGACAGAAGTCTTCATGATTGAACTCGTGCCGAGCTTCATTTCCGACATTTCAGCATTCACTTGAGGTTGCGCTTAGTCACACAGTCAGAACATCGTGCCTGACGAGGCACCAAACACAGTGACGATAAAGTGTGAGTGTATTCACCGGTGCATAATTGGCCCAAAATTTGCGTTGTTTAGGGAAAACACACACAAGCCAGCGCTGTCCTCACCCCGTCATCACCTGTCATGCAGCTGTAAAGCGCCCGGTCTCACCACTGAACACAACGGCTTCACCCAGTCACTTACAGACACAGGAGATACACGCATACGTACGCGACCACGACTTCCACTGAACCATATTCGTCTTCATTTCATTTTATGGACCGTGAATGATGTGGAAAGATGTGGTGATACGGTCATAACAGAATATTTCCCAGCGCTTCAGTGGCAGGACAGACATCATTTTACATTTCAGTTTAAAAGGAGCTGTCAGCAGGAGGAAAACGGCCCCCACATGCCCTGTAGAAGTGACTACGGAAACCCAGATGGATATTTTTGTCGACAGCTTCGTGGGGATTCGAAGCATCTCGACAACTACCCAATGAAACGTCATACAGACGTTTATTGTCCACAGATGATGAACACTTTGATCCTCTCCCTTTTTTCTTTTTTTTTTCCTGCGCCACCAGCAGGGAAACATTTCTGGTTCGAAGTGTCAAGTTTGAACAGCTATTGGAAGGATTACATCCATTTCTGATAGACATTCGTGTCCCACAGAGTATGAAATCTAATCATTTAGATCCAAACTCATTATCAAGAGATAGAAAACTCTCACTTTACAAATAAAAATAGTTTGTATTTTCCTTCAGATCGCAACAGAATCACAACAAAACAATTGTTTTTTCCCAATGGAAAGATGTGCAGTAATACATTAAGTCCACATTTCAGGCAGGACACTTCCGATTTAACCATTTATAACAGGATTTGTGTTCAGCAGAGGCTCCGCTCGAGAACAATCTGAGCAAGTCCCTGAGATCACAAACACCGGCACAAGCTGCGTCAGCTGCTAATAAAATCTGAGAAGAAACAGAATAGAATGGAAATATGTGCAGCGACAAGCGTGTTGTGTTTCCTTTGAGTTTATGCAAAGCGTGCATGACTTTCTCATCTGGATTCAGGGAGATCAGCAGCATACTGAATACATACAGATTATCATGTGGCAAGACGCAATTACAGTTTGATGCAAAGGAAAAATTATTTATGAGCAACCAACATCTCTTGAACAAGAAACTGTAGATTCATATAGCAATGCAGCTTCGAACTAAGCTGCTTAATGAGGAATACACCGTAGTAACAGAATCATTGTCAAATCTGAGTGCCATTTCATATCCAAGAATCTATTAGTAGAATGTTGTACATGTTACATAAGTTAGTCACGGCTTTTTAAACGGGCAACATTTTTTTTGCTGTTCAGGTGGAAGTATCATTGATATTCTCCCAAAAAAAAACAGCGGTCAGTGGCTTTGCATGTCGAAGAGTAGTATAGGAACTACTGAAGCCGCTGTGGTTGCCACATGCAGAAAGAATAGGTTGCGTACAGCTATGGGGAAAGAGCACAGCAATTGCACAGAATGCAAAGCTGCAAACTGTGATTTAAACATAGCGCTCCCAGAGTTAAAGGTGAACTGGAGCTCATCACCTGTAATCCCAGGTGCAGGGTGTTTAAGGCAATGACTAGAATCATTTTTGTCAGATTTATCTTTTTTTTTTTTTATGTGTTATGTAAGATACAAGTCCCATCTTGTAATACCACTTTGTGAGTCCCAAACTGAGCACCTTTACATGCTATTTTAGTTTCATGGCAGGATGTACTGTTGTATATTAGGGAGAAAGCTGTGACAATAATTTGAGCCTCTTGGTCACGAAGAGCTGAAAAATCAACAATCATCCTCTTCCGCCCTCAATAATTCAGAGCAGCGACTTCTATGAGGCTGATGTGGTATATGGGGAACAGAGACTTGCATCCCTTCTCATCCCTGGAATGAGCTTGTTTACCTAATTACTGAATATCATAACTTAACATGAGACGATAGAGGAGAGGAATTGCAGATGAGTTGCAGATCTGTAGTGGGCCGATGTAGGAGCTGTGTGGAATGAATGAACACAGTAGCATTGTGTCCTTCACAAATCTTTTGCTCAAAAGAGCACATCTTTTTGGGGAACAAACTGACCTGAATAATTTCCTTAAACGATCTGTTCATTTCTGAGTTCACTTGAGCGCTCATTAAGTTGCGAGTGAATGTGCTGGGAAACATTCCCTCAGTCAGTGACCTAGCAGCAAACGGCACCGAGGGTTGGCTCCAAATAATCATTAGTATAATTCCTCACTTGGTTACACTTACAAAACCACATGAACACAAATGCAGACACCTTCAAGTTCCCCGTTGTTTTAACAGACGTTTCCAATAAACACAAGTTTACAATGTTAAACAGCTTGTACGAGAGGCAAGTGTAGATTGCCGTTGTTGCGACTGCAGATCAGGCTGACTTAGATCCTTTCACTGTAGTGCATGTTCAGCGATCGGTTCACTCATTACACTGTGAGCGTGACGCCTGAGTGATAGTCAAACTGCTGGAGTCAGTTCAGTTCAAAAATAATGTTGAACTTTTCAGTTTCAAGGCTCATCTCAAATATCCAGCAAGGAAACCTTCAAAATATCAAGAATTGTGAGCGGAGTTCGGTGTGTTTGTCAAAGCATCAGCGCTTCCAGCTCCAGAAGCCGACTATCGTGTCGAATACAAACCGTTGGGCTGTCTTTCCGTTACAGGAGACTACACGGTGGGAGCTCCGGTCAAGCGCTGAACAATTTGTTGTACAAATCTTCTAAGCCAATAATATTAAAGCTCCGATTTTGGACATTTCCGGACAAAGAAAAGCACTTTGCTGCGCATCACTTGAACGCAGCGTCATAAAGTGATAAGGCCCACTAATTAGGTGTGACAGACTGAAGTCGTGAACAATAACACAGAAAGGGGCTTATGACTGGAGCTGACTTTTTGCCTGCGTGAACCACTGCGAAGCTCCATTTAATGTATCTGATGAAAAATCTTCTGCCTCTGGACTCAAACACATCATAGTTGCATCATAAATAGATCTGAGTACATGGTGAACAGCATGGAGGCAAAGAGTGGGTTAACACGAAAATCAAGAGAATATTAATAATACGCTTTTTATTATTGTCATTATCCGTCGGTATATTTTCTCTCCTTCTGTTAGGAAACTACTTTTGTGTGCTGAATGCGTGCCACTTATCGTGAATATATATATGTTCTACAGTCTGTTTGCATTGTTGAGGTTATTACCAAGTTTTAGTTCATTTTGTTGTTGCTGCTGTTTCTCCTTTGTTCACATAGTCAGCTTTATAATGGTTGTGTCTGTCAACATTAGATGTCTGCAATTCCACAAGAGCTTCTCCACAGACCTCAGAGTTGAATTGTTTACTCTTGTTTGCTTTTGTGATGACAAGCCGTCAAAACCATTTCCATCATCACGGAATATTTTGTTCTTGACAACAACATAGTTCGCGTGTTACGGAGGTCAGCATTATTGTAGCGTTGACAACATCAAATAGTGATAAAACAACACAAGGGAGATAATTAACGCTCACATGTCCGCTTCAGCCGTGCGCGTCGTTATAGCTGATTAGAATTCGGACAGTGTCGGGTTTCGCTCTCCTCATTGCCGGCTAAAAATGGCATTGCGGTGCAAAAAAAGTGATAATAACCGAATATTTTTACACCAGTACAATCGATAAGATATCGTGAAAACTTTCTTATTGTGGTATCCAATTGTGCTGTTGCCACGATACAAATGAGGTCACACACATGACAGGAGTGTTACATTTTATTTGGTCTTATCTCTTTTTGAGCTTTTTCCTTTGTTTTGTTTTTCCACAGGTTAAAACCCATTACAATAGTCAAGCGAAATAGAGACATTTTCACATACTGTATACAGAAATAATCCTCTTGACTCACAATAAAAACAGTTGATTAGGCCCAGCCCAGTGCGAGATTTCACAAAAAATGCAACAATAAAGAATTTTCCAAAAAGCCAGAGGACTGCGAAACCTCTGACTCGCATGAGCAGAGACAGTTCTGAGAGAGCTGTAAAAATGGCTGCCAGGGCAATGCGACACTTGTGTTATCACATCGCCTGGGTTGTAATAAAACACAAAATAAACATGGAAACGAATCTGGAACAATTACAATAAAAGCAAATAGATACAGAGACAGAGAGGAGGTCAAACTTGTTCTCTTTACCTCAAGCGCCTCATCTCCATCTAGCAGTTTGATGCACATAGAAATTCAGTATGGGTGCCTCAAGGGGACATTAGGCTGCGATTTAGGTTTAGGATTTTGCTGCAATCCACACAAAGAACCGGATTTCAAGCTCCAACCAGGCAACTCTCTTGAACTTTTTGCAACACACAAATACTGGGGCTTGCATTTTCATACAGATTTGGTCAAATTGGAGAACTGGAATGTAAAAGTTGATCTGCCTCATGTGAAGCACCCATACATGCATCTTAAATACTCCAGTGAAAACCTATAAAACGTTTTTTTTTTTTTTTTTTTTTTTTTTTGTACGCGCGACGCAATCAATCTATCATCCTAATGTAGACTACGTCCGTGGCCATCTTTGAAGAGAAATAGTTTTAATCCAGTGTGAAAAAAAAAGATGGCCATTTATAAATATCTACTTTCCCCCTTATATAAATTTTGTGGATGTCCTTAGCTGGCTGGCAAGAAGCTGTGAGAAGAAAAGCCTTTTACAGTACGGTGATGCTGTGAGTGGAAAAGATTTGACCAGTGAGTCATGGGGATTTGTACCATCCAAACCACTTCAAACTGCGTCTGTGAAACATTTAGAGTTCCGTCATTTAAGCCCAACCACGAGCACCTGAAAGAGACCACTTACTGTGAAAATACCCTCAAGCCTCAGTCAAAATACTTCTCCCTGAATTAAATCTCTGCCTTGGAAGACATTAATCACGTTAAATGCCAGACGTTCAGCCACTTAGACATTCATGATATTCGATAATATTGATAAAACATTGGCAGCCCCAACAGCGCCGGTGCTGCTTTGACACCTGTTTTATCTACGATCCTGTGAGCGACTGGCATTCTTTCCGTAGCAAAGGGATGCTACTTTAATTGGCGTCTTTTGGTGGTAAATAAATTTCATTTAGATTCATTCGATTATTGCCCTGCTCGCGAGGGCCCACCCCCCCCCCCAAAAAAAAATCCACTTTTGTTTTTTGCCGTTTTCCGTTGTCTCAGATGTCTACACTGAAGCTAACAAAATCCACACCGTTTTCCAGAGTTCAACTTTAATATGCAATTTTATGCCATTGCCGAATTAGAAAATTTCAAATGATTTGGGTTTAGCTTAACTTTGAGGTAGCGGAAAGTGGCCAAAGCTAACGGTGACTTTAGTTTCAGGTGTTTTGCGGGCGGGGCAAGGGTCGATATGCAAATGATTTCTTTCTAACCAATCAAAAAAAGTAAAGTCAAAAAGCTGCAATTAAATCCCCTTTTCTAGTCTATAATAATGACATGTGAATGCATTTTTTTTTTCTTTTTTCCAAACGTATTGTTATTAGTTTCGTAGAATTAAAAGGAAGAAAAAGGTACTTTGGGTAAGTAAACAAATTTGAATTGTAGAACGTCACAAAAGTTGTTAGCAGATCTTTGGTGTGAGGACCACACCACAATCTAACCAGATCCCAGTGATAGTTGTCAATATTACACCCGAGTTTAAAAATTAAATTCTTCCCCGAGCTAAACGGACTCTCTGGTCAGATTAGAGCTTCATACATAGAACCATCTTACGCACTAAGATTTGTAGTGAGCCATCATAGGATTAAGAAAAATGCCAAGAATATCAGTTCTTTCTTTTTATCAGCTGGAGCAGACAACAATAAATCATTTTTCACTATCTATGTTTGAGACACGAGGGCTGTTTACTCAACCGACTGGCTCGCGGCACTCATCTAGCCGTCCAGAAACAGAAATGTACAGAATGAACGGCTTCTATTTGAGAGCAAGATCACAAGGTAATTGAGTGTCAATAGCGAGGCCGAACAATAATCACAACCATGTGGCTGTTGTATGCTGTCGAGCGGAGGGAAGGGACAAATGAGTGGGCCTGGGACTTAATAACCGGATAGATAAAATCCGTGTTTATCTCCTAAACAGAGTGCCAGCTTTCTGCAAGAGCCATCAATGTGGTCTTGGAGGAGAATTGGTCTTTCTTTCATTGCTCCTATCCATTCAGTTTTTGTTGTCACTAAAAAAAAAAATATTAAAAAAAAAAAAGGGACAGCAGATGGTGACCTTGGATGCACAGACTGAAAAGAATTAGGTAATAATACTCAGTTTCACAAACCGAGCATTTGCTCATGCACCTGGTGGCGCCTCCTGCAGACATGGCTTTTTTCCACATCCCCGTTGGGACGGGCAATTCCTGTACGGCCGACGAAAGGTCATATTTGATCATTTGGTCTCGGCTTATTAAAGCCAAACAAAGGCCCGGGCAGGTGTTTCAGTTTAATATGAGCCTTTAATACGAGCCAGAACGAGCGATAATGTGTCTCTGGCAATGGCAGCTAGCTGTGAGACGAGGCTGAAAAGCAGGTATATTTGTGACGTCCACTTAATTGAACTCGAGCAAGCAGAGGCAGCAAAAGGTAAATGGGGTGAAAGCCATTGAAATGCGAGGCCATCCATTTTGTCGTTTCAGAGTTTACTCTTCAGTGACCCGCCGAGGTAAAAAATTTCATCAATAAAGTAAATACAACATGTTCAGCAGGAGCTTTTTTCACCTGGCCTTATTGAATTGTTCTCCAATTTCCTCACTAACCATGAAGGAGAAAAAACGTGCTTTAACTGGAGTGGCAGCAATTTAAGAAATGCAGTCAACTCCTGACTTGATTTGCCGACTTTCGAGAAATGCATATGTGGTCTGTGCACACTCTGCGCTCCGCTACTTTGAGCAATCAGTTCAATTCTGCCGTTTTGACTATTAAATGGGTTTTCTACTCCCTCCCCCCCCAAGTAACCGAGGTTCACGTGTTTGTCTTCCAGAGATTGGTTCGTTTACCCAGAAGGCTGTGCAGTAATAAGATTCAGCCTTTCACCACCATCACTCACCACCACGTTGTCCCTGTCACACACTGCGCCTCGATTCACGTCGTTCACCCCGTGGCCATTTTGACACGTTTTGAAAAGGGGATCAAATAACACCGACGTGTCGGCATGTTGTCAGAAACTAAAAGATGGAACGCAAGTTGAAGTGGCAGCATATAAACATAATACAAGGCATTGTACACGTTCTGGATTAGCAAATAAAAAAAGGAAGATTTGCACAAGGAGGTCCTGAAACAAGTAAAAACAATATCAATACATTAATATCTTGACATTGTCAGCTAAATAATGACATGGAATGTAAAAAGAAAAATAAAGCTTTGTACTGTCCCGGTTGATTCGGTTTTATGTCAAAGGTCAGCTTCAGCTAGGTAGCTCATGTTAGTTAAAAAGGTCATTGTCATTACCTGTCCGTGTTTTCGTTTTTTTTTTTTTTTTTTTTTTAATCAACCAGGTGAAGGTACAGGAAAATAGTCAAGTTGTTTTTTTTGTTTTGTTGCTTTAAGTTTCATTTTACACTCTAGTACAATGTTTGAACTGACACTAGTATTTACTCGTGTTTTAAGCTGTAAATTTGGACTGTTTGACAACCTTTAGGTTCAGACGATATTTACTACACAGCCTCTTACACACATGCAAATCCATCTGGTCCTGTGTTCGACTCGCTAGAGATTCGAATTATCAGGGGAACGTTCACCTGCAACGCTGGGTGCTCGTAGTAATGTTGATTTAAAGATAACGGACATGGCGGGTCCGTGAGGGGCTGGCGCTATTATTCATAAAGCTTTTACCGCTGTCTGAATAAAAAAATTCAGGACGGTCGTTCAAATCAAGACACGTATGCGCATGTGAATGTAGCTGCTGTTTACAAAATCCAACTTAAGCTTTAAGTGTGAGTATAACCTCAACGGATGGTTGCACGAGGCAGCACTTCCCACTGTTATGCCTTCATAAAGCCAGCAAATAAGCTTACATTGTTTTCTTTTTTTTTTTCTTTATTCTGGATAATAGCTCTGATTTTTCACGCCAGCAATTCTAAAACACAACTACCGCTCACAAGTAGCCTCTTGGCATGATGAGGGCCAGGGCCTTGTATTTCTCCATTGTGCTGTCTCATTAGATTTTATTCATGTAATTTATTGACCATTTGCCATTCACTGATTAGGGGCAATGGTCTGAGCTTGAACTCTAAATTAAAATCGTCAAATCAAGTCTTGCTCCCTGCCACTGTGGGGCTGAAAGTGGATTGCCGGTTGTCAGATATCATTCTCCCCTGCAGAGAATAAGTGGTCTGGACTTTTAACAGTGCCTTTCAACCTTAGTGGTCTCAAAACTCTTGACAATTTGCCTCCCATTCGGCCATTCACAGCAAACCTGCCATGAAAGGTGCTCATCTACGATTGGGAGCAACCCGTGGTTCAGTGCCTTGCCCAGGGACACTTCGGCATGTAGACAGGAAGACCATGAAATTGAACCGCCAGTCTTAAAGGAGTGGGCAACTTGCTCTACCGGCTGAGCCGCAGCCGCCCTTCAGCTCCTCTCTCCGTGTCAGTTTGTACTGGGGGAAGCGATTTGCAGTGACGGGTGGGGCGATGCCTGCACGAGCAGAGTGTCACAAACAACTCATCAGGACTTTCTTATTGGGATTCTGGCTGTCAGCTCCTGCAGAGAAATGGCAGCTATGGTTTCCAGATCTGACAGCCAAAACCAAGAATCGGACGTCCCGGTCCGGAAAGTGCTCACTAAAGTGTGTCCTGTTTCTTCTCTCAGCAGGGAAACGATACATTTGTCAGATTCAGATTGCACTTTAAGAGCTGAGGTGGGGGTATATTGCCTATGTAGAAATAGCAAGCACATACTTTAAGTATTCCAAGCTATTTCCAAGTGCAGGTCATTTTGTAGCAGAAAGACTTCACACCACCTTAAACGAACTACTTCCAGAGATCATTACCAGTAGGAACCATATTCCCATCCCGACTACAGGTAAATAACATAATCATTTCTGAAAAGCACCCTCCCGTCATTGCAAATAAGCTTTGAATACAATCAATAACTAAATGTGCACGCACTTGATGGAGAAGGACAAGTAACGCTTTTCAACATCGAGTCTGAAGGAAAAATTTTGTGTAGCTCTGAGAGAATGTACAGACAAGACATGAGTGGCAGGTTGAAGTGAATACTTGACACTCGCAGAGAATTTGTGACAGAAATAATCTGCTAGACGTTTCAATCATCTCACTTTCCCCCATGTATCTCTCTCTTTTTTCCTCCTTACTCACAAAGCCGTTGACAATAACAGCTACCCAAGCGTAATGACTATCAGGAGATAGCTCTTGAGGCTTTGAGTGTTGACACAAAGAGACAAGGCAATAACTCATCACTTGTCATGTCAGTAAAATGTTGGTGGTGAGGACAAGAGAGTGCAAGAAGGTAGGGGGGGACACTGCTGAGGGAGACAAATTCTATATCAAACCTTTGAGGTTTGTTCACAATGAAGAAGAACCACAGTGCTCTTATTCAAATGATGACAGGTGAGTTGCTCAGTTAGACCAGAAGTCAACATCAAGCTTTGCACAAGAAAAATGGTCAATTCTTGTGTTTGGGTAATCGAGTCCGATTCTAAAAGGCTGTCTGTATTTTATTGCTTTTTGCTGCGTGTTCGGACCATTGGATTTACTCTCGGTCCTGTGTGGGTACTCCTTTTTTACCCTCCAGGCACAATTTAACTATGCGGACAGATGCTAGAAAAACTCCAATCACAGCTGCTTGTCTTCACAAAACAAGCACAAGCAGATCCTCAGGTTTAAAGCTTCAACAGCATTTCGACCCCACGTTGAGAATTCATAAAGGTTCATTCGATATGTTTTGTATCTTTCTAAAAACAGACAATTTGACTTTGAGTCCGGGAACCCTGTTCGCATTAAGGTTTGCTCAGCCACTCTGAAGTGGTCAGACAACACATGTACGTGTTCAAACTGGTTTATTTGAAGAATGAGACCTTCACGAGCTCTGTGTCTTTGTTAATGTTGAGTATTACTTGGACGACCAGGCGATGGCCAACGGACACATTAATGTGCAAAAAAAAGAGAAAAATATACAATAAAACTCCTGTTCCAATTTCAAACCAAATTGCCTCTGTGAAATGAGCACTCCTCTGCAAATGGACTCCGTCCTAGAACAAATGCCATTTCTTTTTCCCGCATGGAAAAACCTGGCTGTTACTGAACTGAACGCTCTGCAGTCTGAGGACAAGACTGCCCTCAAGAAAAGTTTCCGGAGAAGAAGGGAGAGAACTAAAATGAAAATGAAAGAGAGAAAAATATCTCCCACATCACCTGAGGGGTAAGGAAGCAGAAAAAGGTGAGCCTTGACAATAAAGATGAAAAAGAAGTCCAGTCAGCAGCCGTGGCCAGTGGCAAGAGAGAAACAAAGAAAAACCGATCGTTGAAACTCTATACATGAAAAAGGGCACGGCTTATATCGAGGAGCGCTGGAAGCGACACAGTATCTTGCCCGGGGTATACAGGGTATTTTTGTAATGTCGGGCCAAATTAATTAACCAAATATCTGAATGCTTTGTTACTGCTCCCTGCTCTTATCAATAGGTTAATTATCACTATCAGCTCCTGTTCGTCAGTAGGATTATTAAGCTAATCACAAAGCTTTCCCCTTTGGAGACGAGGTTTTCACTCCTCGTCGGAACAAAGCCGTCATTGTGTTCCGATGACACGGTGTCAGTGACGAAGCCAATCAGTATTTGCACACCGTACTGTTCCGAGTAAAGCCGTGGTTAACAGGACAAGTTGGTGCTAAAAGTAGGTGGGTCTCTTTCAGTTGCTTGCATGCTGGACTTTGCACTTGTTCTGTTAATAGACTACCTGCTTGACAACCAGCTGACTGCCATTAATAAACACACACCCTGGGATACAGTTATGCATCATCAGTGTGTGATGCTCAACTTACTCCAGAAGCTATTTTGTGATTAAATATTTGCTGCTGCAGCAACTTGAACCTCAGCCTGCTCCCCCACCAAGCAGTTCTCAGAATGACTGAGCATATTATATTTAGCTTGTAGAATGATCAATGATGATCACGAACCACGAGTGTGAGACTCAAGAGGTTCAGGCGTTGCTGCAGTGCGCTGTGGTACGTTTTATTGCTGTATCTAACGTAGAAGCATCTCAATGTGCATTAATCGCCGCATCACGTCTCAGTTGTTTAATTAGCATCATCAGGCTTCGTTGTAAAGGCGTTGAGTTGTTGCGTTACGGGTGTGAGACTACTTCTTGGCCGGGAGCATTAACTTCCAAGAGCCTCAGCCGGCTGCCTGGCAACCTTACGATGACGACCACGAGTGACCACAAGTCACTGCAGCTGAACAGAACGGATGTCTCGTGCTAATGACGCCGGGTCTGTGGATCGTTTTTTTTCCCTTTGGACAGCTGGACTAGCTTTTTTTTCTCCCCCATTTTATGCTAACTTGTGCTAACTGTCTCCTTCCTGTAGGCTCCATATGGACCGATATAAGTGCGGTATCAGTCTTCTCATCTCACTCTTGGCGAGAAATGTCTCTAAAATGAGTTTCTACAGCGTCAAAATGAAGAATAATCTCAGCTTCAGCACCTGATTGCGGCTCATTTGTATTCCGACACCAAATTCGGTCCATCGGTCCAGGAGATAAGTTACGCAGGTCCACGAGAAATAATGGTTTTGCTAGAACAAGAATTGAAAGAGGGGACCAACCAAAGCCTGGAAAAGGGGTGCGTTTGTTTGATCAGGTGCAGGAATTAAGTGTTCATTTTTGAGATCTGCGAAACTGCAAAGATAATCTGGTGATGAAGTTTTCAATGTAGCTTCCTTGGAGTATTTGCAAATACTTTTAAAGTGTTTGGTTGAACCTCCCTACAGCGTCAAGACAGTATGGATGATACTTTGAAGTTTGATAACCGCAGAAAAGGATATTTAATTTAAAATGAAATACGCTCGGTGCTGTCTTGTGTGCAAACCCCTCCGACCCCTGCACGGCACTTAGTGGAGGTAAAAACGATTCATTTTGCAAACAGCCTTTAACCCAGCCCTTACACTGTCACAGTGGCATTCTTTGGCATAGGAGGGAATGCCGAGGGCTCCCCCGTCTCGTTTCCTGTGCTGTGTCGCCTGCCAGCCGAGTGAATCTGTCCCATCCCTGGCATTTCCCGGGGAATGTGACTGGAATGTTATCGGGCTTCCAAGTGGAATGCCTGGGTCACGGTTTCGTCTTGGGTTTTGAGAGCAGCCTAGAATATCCACTCTGAGTGCTTTCTCCCATAATGCAACAGGCAGATGCAGTTTGGAAAAAAAAAAAAAAAAATCCACAAAAAAACCCCAAAAAACAGTAAGCTTTCCTTGAACAATGAGTCTAGACATACATGCACACGTGCACGCACACGCTGGCGACACTTTCTTACGGAGCAAAGCTAAGCTGATTTGCAAATTTAAGCCAAATTCATAGCATCTTCCCTCCGCACCAGATTAACCATTCAAGGAACCTTGAAAAGATATATATTAAAAACACTTCACGAAATAAGGCACTCCATTTTTCCATTGTCCTGAATACTTTCAGTCTGCAGAGAGGTAGAAGCAGATGAAGCTGTGCAAGTCGCCTTATCCGCCTCTGCATTGTCACAATGCTTCAAAGGTAGGGGGGGGGGGGATAAAAGCAGGTGATATGAGCAGTCTGATAGAATCTGAAGATGGGACTAGTGATCTGTATTCTGCTCCTTCAAAGGGGATCGAGAAACAGATAGAGAGGAATAACAAAATGGGCACCAACGATTGGTTCACAGGCAGCTATCCCACGATTCAATGTACCACCTTTCACTGGCTTTCTGTTTTCCAAAGCAGCGGGCTGGTGTAGAAATAAGACCTGCGATGATTGGCGCTCCCATGGGGGAAACCTCCCTCGGTGGGTTGAGTGATGAGTGTGCGTTTTTCCAAAACCCTTGTTACGATGAAGGAAATAGTAGTGGAAACGGTCCTGTGATAAAAAAAACCAAAAAAAAAAAAAAACTGCAGGTCTAAACATCCGTCAATGTGAATGGAATGGCTGGAACTAGAAGCGGTCGTCTCTGAGTTGTGTCGGGGACTTGAAGGGCTTGAGCCCCAGTATCCTGCGGGGGTGAGCCCTCTCTTTGGTGCCGTCCAGGGGCTTGCTGCAGGCCGCCCAGCCGAGGTCGATGAGGGGCGAGTCGGCGGGGTTGATGGGTGCTATGCGGAACGAGGGCAGCGTGGGGGAGCCGTTGGCGGAGCACGGGGCGGATCGGGAGGTGGGGAAGGGAGCCAAGAAGGGGTCAAAGGGCGAAGCCGCATCCGAGCCGCTCGAGGGATACGCCTTGAGGGTGAACGGGTCGCAGTCCGGAGAGGGGAAAGGGTCGCAATTGGTGAACGGGTTGGTTGGCGAGGGTTGGTAGCCCAGAAGGCTGCTGTCCGAGCGGTGTGGGCTGCGGCCGCTGCCCGAGTTCCCACCGCCGGCCGAGATGAAGCTCCAGGGGTCGATGCGGGGGCGGATGGGGGAAGGGCGGGGCCGAGGAATGACACTGACCTCCAGGCGGCGGGTTTTAGGGCTCCACAGGGCAGGGTTAGGGTGGAGAGAATATGGCCGTGAAGGTTTGTCCTCAGAGTCCTGCGTGTCTTGGCATAAGGGCAGGTCCAAAACTGGAAAGGAGAATGATAAAAAAACAAAAACAAAAAAAACAACATTATTACACCAGCAGTTTTTGTATCACATTTCTGTTTGGTCGAGGGACCGGGAGACAGACAAACATCTTGGACTTTAAGCCCAGTTCAGACCAAAGATTTGAGACGAGACAAAACTGTTGAAACGTTGCATGAGAGGTTAGAGCAGCGTGAACTGGCCCGTCGGAGCTCAACTCGAGCTGACTCTGCGTGTCAACTCGCTGGTGGGACGTTTTTTTTTTTTTACTCTTAACCATTATAGTGTTTTTTTTGTGCCTATTCGAAGAGACCCCAACTCCACTAAATGACAAAGCTGAAAAAGAATTTGACAAAACGGGGACGATCTCCTGTCTCAACTAGTTCACTGCCAACATTTGCATAAGCCCCCTGGGTAATCGGTTGAAGCACCCATGTTGGGCTTCAAATTCTCTACCCTCTTGTTTTTTTATGCTTTTGTCATTTCATCACTACTTAAAAATGCAACTGTTGCAAGTAACTCACTATCACTGTCCTCATTCACAGTTTATGATGCAACAAATTATGTCCAGTTTAATGTTCTTTGAGGTGGTTGTCTTTTATCGTGTTCACTGTAATTGCAAAGTGTATTGGGACCATGTTCCAGTGGGATTTTTGCATTTTTGGAAGGTGCAAAATGGATTGATTGATCCAGCTTTCAAAGAAAAAAAACTAAAAAGCGAGCACATAAAAAAAAAAAAAAAAAAAAAGTACAGGTAGTCGTTGCGCAGTGGAGATGTGACAAAGTCTGGTCTAGTTGCTTTTCTATAAACCTGCTGGGCTCAAAAAGCTGCAGACTGGTGAATTGAGAGAGTAGTTCCAAGTTTCAAATCATCCTGTGATCAATCTTGCCTTCAGGAAGCTGCTCCAGAGCTACAGAACACAGCTAAATCTCAATGTGTACAGTCAGAGGCGGGCCCCTTCAAACAAAGACACAACATGATAGAAAGTCTAAACGCTCAACATATTAAACATCTCCATCATCTTGTCTTTAATTTTCTTTCTTGAGGCTTTAATTGTTGAACTGCAAAATTACTCGGCAACTGCTGCAGCACTGCCCTGCTGCTCCGTTGTTCACTCCTCTCACCCATCTGAATTCTGCACTCACTTAATATTCTGCAAAACACATAAACCTGTATGATGAAACTGATCCAAACAGAAACATGAGTGGGGTGCATTACTGTTACCAAAAGAAATGGAACAATTACCAGCAGAGAATACTGATACAATTAGTCTAAATTAAGTATAACATAGCGCTGTGTAAGGTGTTGACAGAGCTGCAACAGGAGCAAACAGAAAGTGTAAATTAGCCCCGACAAGAACATTAAACTCGGAATAAATCAGCTCGAAAGAACATTTGCCTTTTCCAAATGTGATGCGTCTGCCAAATGGCATTATTTACATCAACAGTAACTCTCCAAAGGTTGCTCAGCTATTCAAGGTGACAAGAAAGAGCAATCAGGAGTCCAACAAAAATAAATAAATGCCAGCGAAGGAATCCTCTGAATTCATCGCTCTTCTTTTCATGCACACATTCACCAGCGGCAACCTTGTGGCAGTCTGTCTATGTATCCGAGTCATTACAGTCAATAAACATAATAAGATGTTTAGCCAAAACGCTCGCTGTTTAATTATGCGTGTCTTTTTGCCTCCGTGCTTCTGATGTAATGAGCGCACGCCGTTTGTGAGATCACGGTTGTTGGCGGCGGAACAGGCGAGGCATGTCTGCTCGGTAACCGGGGGGGGGTTGGGGGGGGGTTTAGAGCTGCGAAAGCCGCTCTGTGGAGAATCCACGGCTTTGAGAGGCAATCGGACCATATATAGAGTGTGAAATGGTACCAGAGGGCACTCTTAAAAACCTTCCTCAAAAGCCCACTCGCTCTTGAAACAACCGATACTCACGCCTCCGTCATTATGGCTGCGCGCTGTGCCAGAGCTTCCAAGAAATGCATATTAGTCTTTGGACAAAAAAACATGTGAATGCACTGTAATGAATGTGCAGCTGAAATGCGATATTTTGTCATTTTGAGGGGCGGATGAATGCTAATCCGACTTCAATGTGATCTTTTGTCGTGTGTCATGTACTGTGTGTGTGTGTGTGTGTGTGTGTGTGTGTGTGTGTGTGTGTGTGTGTGTGTGTGTGTGTGTGTGTGTGTGTGTGTGTGTGTGTGTGTGTGTGTGTGTGTGTGTCGAACAAACTTGAAAAGCACATATGAAAGTTTGCTCCAACCCAAAACACACTCAAGACAAAGTCCCGAAGTGGCCAGAAAGATACACACGCGCGCACACACACACACACACACACACACACACGCACACGCACACTTTTACTTCGTGTCCGTGTGACCTCTCTGTATTGTGCGACCACCTGCTGTTTGGCACTCATCTTTAACTTTACAATAAAAGAAAACTGTCTTGTAAAGGGATGTAAAAAAAAACCCACAACAACGGGAGACTGGATGCGGGCGTTGCTTAGCAAGTATTAGCAGTGAAGTATGGGGGACCAGCTGTTACCTGAGATATGCAAATAGCTGAAGACGAGCTTTGATGTGAATGAAAAAGTGCCGAGCAGCATTGAAGCCTCCCTTGTGCTAGAGAGATCTTGCAAACAAAACAACAAAAAAAAGGCACAATAATAATTCTGCCAGGGAACATTGTCATGCTGAGGCGATACATTATTCAAGGTATAAGCTGGATCCAAGTTTCAGTGTCGGCCCGACATGGAACATGCTCGGTGCTCTTGAGGAAACGCAGAGGAATCGTGCAGCTAAATTAGGAGCCAAATCGTGGACCTACTCTGGAGGAGCGGCTGTGCCTTAAAGGACCACTTTACAACAGTTGTTTCGTACTGTACATTCATGGAGTAGGGAGACTCATTAAAAGACGAGGAAACAAAACGGGTGCAGATTCAGACTGACCTAGCTGAGACGCGTGCAGACCTTGACTGGACCTCCTCCTCCTCTCAGCTCTGTGCTCCCAGGCCTCACAGCTCAGCTCCCCATTGGTGGAGTTTGAGTCGGGGGTCCAGTCCCTGGGGCTGGCCTTGTCCTGCTGCGGGGGGGCCCTGGGGCTCTGCGGACTGTGCGGCGTTTGCGGAGTCCGGTGTCCGCTCCTCTCTCGGGGGTTCGGCGGAGGCGGCGTCAGGGGCAAAGGCTTCAGTTCTTGGTACTGCAGGGCTAAATCCAAGAGCGGTCTGTGGAGCGGCTCAGAGGTGGAGAGGGTGATGAGATCGTCCACTACTGGGGGGTCTGAGATGAGGGGCTTGGGGAGGGAGATCTCAAGTTCGGAGGGGGTGCGGTCCTCTAAGGAAGGGGGGTTAGTTCGAGGGGGCACCCGTGGGGGAATATCCAGGCAGCGGCCTAGTCCTATGGAGGCAAGGAGAGAGCCACCGCCCAGCAGGGCCCGGTGGGTGCTCTTAAGCAGGCAACTGAGAGAGCCTCTCTCAGGCCTGGGGGAGCCAGCCGGGGAGGAACCCCCTTCCTCGCTGGCTGAATCTCCCTGAGGTAGAGGAAGCCGCAGGCTATCCTTCACTGAGGAACCTGCAGAGAGATGAAGTTTTAAAAAGACAGAAAGGAGAAAGAGAACACTCAACATATTTATTATTCATTCAGCTTCTATTCATAATTCACACTCATGCCAGCGTGAATTACAACAGTGGCTAATGGAAGATACGGCGTGTGGCCGGCGGTTAGGCCCGGTGATGGAGGGTGTCGGCTACCGTTCTGAGCAGAGGGAGGGGTCGGGGTGGAGGGCCGGTACTCCTCAAAGTCGTCCTTGTTCTCTCTGTTCTCATTGCTGTCTGACTCCAGGAGCTTGGCTCTCATCGACAGGCTGAAAGAATTTGAATTCAAACACGGTGATAATCAAATCATTGTGCGTGTTTGCGCGTGACAGAAAAAAAAAAAAAAGGGGGGGGGGGAAACGCTGCTGTACCTGCTCTCCTGGGGACTAAGGCGCAGGACTTTAGGGCTCTTGGGGCTTTTGGGGCTCTGAGGCCTCCAGTGGGAGCTCAACCTCAGCTCGCCATTCGCTTGTTTAAGAGAAGGGGCATCCAGGGGCCAGACGGGGCTCAGGCCAAACGTCTTGCTGTTGTCGCTGGGACTGACTGCAGAGATAAAGGAAAAAAAAAAAGAAAGAAACACAACTGGGTAAAATGAATACGAGCTTTCTGATAATCAGTATGCGTGCTGCTTAGCTGTATTTTAATGAGGTGAACATTTTAAAAGACAGGTTTCACCAACAAATCAACACAGCACTGCAATCATCTCCAACACGGTGACCTTTAACTGACTCCCGCTACAGCTCCAATTTATGAAACTTCAATGGGCTTTTTCTGCTCGTGTTTCTGCAAAGCTTAAGTCCTGATTAAGTCTGTGGATACAGTCTATACTAATGTAACTTTCAAGTGCTTCACTGAGCAGAAAGTGTGACGGGCATGAGGCAAAGTCACCTGGGAGAGGATGAGGAGGAATGCAGGGCTCTGTTGAAAGTCGGGATTGGTAACACCTCTCACCCCCCAACTGGTTTGTGCCGCTAACACAAAGCGTGTGAACAATGTGTCTGGGCTTCCTGTGACAACGCCTCCGAACATACCAATTCCATCGCACCATCCTAAAAGATCACTCCTCGACTAACAAGTTGGGTGTTACACGATAAGAGGACGCAAATGTAGAATCGTCACAATTATCATACACGTCAAATACCAAGGAGGAGACTTTAAAGCTACAACTTCATGTCGCTGAGTTCTGGTGCTGCTCACTTTCACTGGTTCCCACAGATGTGGGAAAAGGTAAATATGCTCTCTGATTGGACATGTTGTATTGTTATCTTTGGCCTTTACTCCAGGTGGAAGCTTGGCTGATGCACTTTGCTCCCATCACTCTCCAGCACAATGTTTTCAAAGCAAGCACAAAAGTCAGGTGACGGTGTTGCAATTTCATCGAGATCAGACAGCGGCTTGGAAACTTTCCCAGCATTCTCCTCTGTGCACTCTCGTTTTCTTTTACAATACGTCTCTGTTAATGTCGTCATGTTTTGATGGAATATATTTTATATTTATTTAGACGCACCCTAAACGCTGACGTTAGTGTGCTGTCATGCTCACAATGATAATGGTAACATGCCGGTGGTTAGCAGGTACAATGTTTACAATGATCGCCATCTTAGTTTATCATGCTAGCATGAAAACATTTGAGAATTTGCACTAAACCGGGAATAGAGCCGAGGCTGACGGGAATGTTGTTAGTTTAGCACGAATCAAAGTGTTGTAAAAAAGTATCACCTGCTCATCCTGTAGGGGATAATATATTTCACTGGATGAAGGCTGGCACTACAAGTAAAGGTCAGGGGGTCATCAAGGTGGTCTAAAGTTATGATTTAACCAAGCAACTCTGCCATTCCTAAAGAACAGCATTGAGATGATCATATCAACATGAATTCATATTCCTGTACTGCAGGTACTGGAACTGGGACGAGCAATTGGGACTAATAAAAGATCCAGATCTAATACTGCCGCCACAGACAGAACAAATAAATAGTGACAAAAGTATACAAAAGCTGTTAACACATATGACATAGACAGCCCACCGAGAGGGTAAAAAAAAATGCTAATTTGAACAGTCCTTAAAAATATGGGGCGGTTTCATTTTCGTGTTATTTTATTCAGTTTAATGCGGCACGATGAAATCTGGCGATGTGCACTAATGCTGGCAGGTCTCGAGACAAATAAGTTTGGGAGGCCCCGGCAATAAATCAGTGCTGCTACAAAGAGGGCAAGCATAAATATCGACTAAACACGTTTTAATGACAGGCACACTCGTGGCTTAGTGACTGCCATTAAGGAGAGTCATTAGGAAGTAAAGAAAAGCAGCCGGCTATTTAATGAATAAAAGAAGCTGGCAGATGTTTTGGATTCACTAACCACTTTTACAGATAAATGTTTCACTGCAATTTGGGCTTCTGTGTCAGCCCCCAGTGGTAATTGTTTAGTAAAATTTCTTTTATTGCCTGTTGCTGCACCACAAATTTCCTTCTGGGTTTTGTTTTGAGACAACCCGTGACCTGCTGACCACGCTTTCCCTCCGAAGGGAAAGATCTCGGGGCGTTTGTCTACGAGCCTGACAAGCAGAAGAGCATTGTAAATCTCTGCCGCTGCCGCAACCCTTCTCAACCCTTTCTCCTGGAGCAATGAATTCTTCCCTGCTTATTTTTAATTCAGTAAACCACACCGTAGCCGCTACATGCATATAAAACAAGTGGACTCTTTCTGCCTGGAAAAAATATAGCTGAATGGCTCCCCCCGCTGCAGCACTGAGGGAACTGACGACTCGGGTGGCAGAGCGACGCTGCGGTGGAAACGCGCTGCTGAGAGGAAGTCAGATAATATTTGGACTGGAACACACTTTTGAAAAGGGAAAAGGGTGTGTGTGTGTGTGTGTGTGTGTGTGTGTGTGTGTGTGTGTGTGTGTGTGTGTGTGTGTGTGTGTGTGTGTGTGTGTGTGTGTGTGGAAGGGGGGGGGAGGACAGAGCAGAGAGAAAGAGCAGGGGCCCACAGGGAAACAGGGGAAGACAAAAAGACGAGTGGGTGGTTGAGAGCACATGAAAGGAGAGAATTTGGAAACCGAGAGATGTAATGTTGCAACAGAGTCTGCGTGTGTGTGTGTGTGTGTGTGTGTGTGTGTGTGTGTGTGTGTGTGTGTGTGTGTGTGTGTGTGTGTGTGTGTGTGTGTGTGTGTGTGTGTGTGTGTGCAGGCAAGCTGGCGAGAGGTGCTGCGTTCTTTGCTTCTTTTTTTTTTTTTATGTGTCTGGAAGCACGTACACATACAGCGTCTGTGCACCTGTGTGTGTGTGTGTGTGTGTGTGTGTGTGTGTGTGTGTGTGTGTGTGTGTGTGTGTGTGTGTGTGTGTGTGTGTGTGTGTGTGTGTGTGTGTGTGTGTACGTGTGCGTGTGCTTGCTGTTGAAAAACGACGGCACTCACGTTGGATTGCACGTAAACGTGGGCCGAAGGAAGGTGAGGAGCTCGAACCCAAATCAGGAGAGTTCCGCCTCTTCTCCAGGCCTGGGGACGCCTGCACTGTGATTTTATGGATGAAATCTGCAACACACACACACACACACACACACACACACACACACACACACACACACACACACACACACACACACACACACACACACACACACACACATTTATTAAAAACAAGATGTTAGATATTCATATGTGCAAGAGCTGGAAATTGTTTTGAAGGTTGCAACACTTTTCTTTTTTAAAATTGTTTAGCTTCCTTATTCAATAAACCAGCCTCAAAAGGGTTTCACAGCCGGTAGGAAATGCGGTGTCGAGAGTTTCTTTTTTTCAGTTGACTACTTCTCCACGGCTCATTTCTTTTGTTTGATCATCGGGCTGGTCAATATGGACAAAACCAAATATCCCGAAGTTTTTGACCAAATACCTCAAGGTCTTAGGATGACTTCTGGTGCTTTTACAAAATATTTACGCGATGAGATTTTTGATAAGTAATTATTGGTCATGTGGATACTGTGACTCGGTGGGTGAAGGCCAATAATAGAGCAGCTACAAACAGTCTGATAAATTCAGAACACGACATCACTTTACTATATTTCAGCCTTTAAAACCAGGAAAAACACAGCACTAATGCCACATCACTACATTACGATACCCAAAATCTAAAACCGTATCAAGTCTCATGATATTATATCGCTATATTGCACATACCCTGAGCTAACAGCATCCTACTTCTGCTACTTGCTATTGGCTCTTACTGCTACTATCAAGCTACAAAGCCCAGCAGCAGGGGTTTCCCTGAGGTGCAGCACTCAAGCCATATCGGCCACCAATAAGCCAACAACAATCAGAGTTTTTCCAGATCTAATATTATAGTTGTTTCTCAGCGGACTTCATTAGCAAGTTCTGATTTGACTTGACTTTTTGTGGGGTATTTATTATCAGCTCTATATATTCTGAATTTTTGGAAAGTTTTATACTGATAGAGAAATAATAACGGCCAAAAATCATGTGAAATTGGATTTTTTTTTTTATATATAATTTTTTTTTTTTATTGAAAAATGTTACATTTTCTCAGGGCAGGAACTTCAAACCCTCCACCAAGTTTTCCCCAAATTTAGGGAAAGTACCGAGCAGGTTTTAGGACGGAGAATTTATGATCCAATATGGCAAACAGATTCTAAAAATGTATTATTTATACTTTTTTTCTGTCTCTTAATTTGGTCATTTTCATTCTAGTGTGGTTCATTTTTACTTTGGAATTGATAAAATGTGCTTTTGAACGAATAAATCAGACTTTCAACTTCCTTTCCCTTCAATATGTCTGTGCCACATCCGCACATTACAGTAAATGATCAATTTTAGCATGAAACTATTTTGTACAATACATGTACAGGTTGATATAACTTTGCATTTAACAGGAAACATTCTAAAATATATCATGATAAAACTCTAAACAAATGGAATATAGTAATTCTATTATTATGTCTTCTTAAATCAAAGGCACCAATCATCAGTTCAAGGAAAGATATCAAACTCTTCAAACTGAGAGGACAAAGAAGTCGACCGACGGCAGAATAAGTCGTTTGAGCATCTTGTAAATTGATCCCTGACATTTACCAAAGCTGGTACTCACTCGCTGCTGATAGTGGAAAGCAACGCTGCCCATATTGATCTTCAGAACTCAAGGGCATGAGAGGGAAATCGTTCTAGTAAATCATTCCCTCAAATAGTAATTAATTACCTTAAATTATGAACATCAAATCAAAGTGCACTTAATTCATCCACTTCTTTCTCTACACTGCTTACGGGTTCCCTCGGTTTTCCTCATTACTTCCTTTTAATAAATGGTTTGTCTCCTCAAACAATTAAATTACGTTCTTAAATTTCCTTAGACACTTAGAATTAAAAAATAAATATTGACTCTGGCTCTAACAAAAGATTTCACTGTTAAAGGTCCCATATTTTACCTGTTTCTTGATAACAACAATCAAATATGTTTGTGGTTTTAAGCACAAAAAAAAACAGTTGAATATAGTTTTACATCTTCTGTCCAAATCTTCTCTGGAGCTCTGCAAAGATTTGTGACTGTGTCTTTAAGGCGCATTGAGCGTCTCCTCTGATTGGCTGACTCCTGACTGAATGACTCACGCTCAGACCGTGTTCTTCGGTCTTGCAGCTTGATTGCGCCGCACCAGATTGACCGCTATGTGTTTTCTTTGTCATTAAAGGTTGGCCAGTGGGCTACCTGTGCTGAGGGCGAGCATATGACATAAGGCTGAGTTTGTGACATCACAAACTCATGAAAGTCCAAACTGCACAGTTGCTGAATACAGGCTCTGTGTGCATTTTGACACTTTTACAGTTTGTATACAGCACATAGACCTGCTTTATAATCAAATAAGACACGGTAATCTGAATTCATACAGTAGGGGACCTTTAATTTGATGTGATGGATGATGCAGTTTGACATCATGGCTTCATAAATCAATTGTATATAATTATAAGTTCTAGGCATAACAGGCTCCATAGCAAGCTGCTACTACCATGAACTAGTATTTGCTTATTGTCATTAATATTGCTTAACTCGTTAGAAAAAGTAGCTAATTATCTGTTCAGGTTAACTCAAGCAACAACTTCTGGGGCTAAAAAGTTAATAACCCAGTGCCAAAACCTGCAGTTCTTAAAACGGCCACTAGAGGCTGGCTTCAAAAAGTTAGATAAACCCCATAGACCACTTTGTTAAGATGACAAAATAACAGAAATAAATATGTTTGATGTCTATAGCTAATTTAACCGTTCATGACAACTTTGCAATGGTGAAATTTATATAACTCGCCCGTTTAATCTGTAATAAGACTTATGTCTAACTAAGGGCGGGGCTGCTTTGAGTGACAGGTGGGTGCCGTGACGATGGGCTGGCTGCAGCTCCACCCTAGCACCATTTTTTTTTTCCCAAGATGGTGACGTCCTTCAAAACCTCCCTTCAGAAAACGTATGGGTGACGTCGAGGAGGCTACCTTCAGGTTTCATTTGCGGTCAACGACTTAACCGACCTGACTCAAGCTGCAAGATGTTTTTAAGAGGAAACAAGTTCTAGAGATAAAAAGCGGTGCAGATTTCGACACGTTTTACCTTCACGGGAATATTTACATCATACAACAACGCCTCGGCTATCTTGTTATTGCCAGACTGTTTGCTTCTCTGTATATTTAGCCACAATACAACCATGACAGAGCCAGATTTGTAACGCCAGTGCAAAGCCTCTGTTAGTCCGGAATACATTTTTATATATCTGAAGTGTACTCCGGGGTATAAAGTACGAGAGCAACACAGGATGAAGGAGAGGATAATAATAACAATGGGCGAAAGAGGAAGGGAGAAAGGAAAGGGATTCGGGCAGATATGGTTAGAAGGAGACTAAAAACACTGACTGGGGAACCCAGAGGGGAACAGAGCGAGAGAGAAAATGGGTGAGGAGGGGCGTGCTTAAAAAGAAAAAAAAAGAGGGCGAGCGACGCAGAGGGTGAGAGCGAGAAAGTGAGCGAGGCCAGCCAGCAGTGTATCCATGGACAGGAAGTGTCGAGGCGTGGTTGGCTCGCTCTCCCCTCTCATCAACCCCCCACCACCACCACCACATCACCGCCCTGCTGCTGCTGGGAAAGGCCTAACCACACACACACACACACACACACACGCACGCACACACACACACACATATATAACACACACACACACACACACACACACACACACGCACGCACGCACGCACGCACGCACACACACACACACACACAGACAGACAGACAGCGCATTTACGCATGCTTGCTCAGCCCAAAATACACTCGTACACGCATTGAAACAGTGGATGTGAACTGCTGCCGGCTGGGTGACTGTGTGACAGTGGAGCATGCAGAAGAAACAGCAGTCAGGTGAGGGTGGGGAGGGGGGGAGGAGTCAGACCTGTGATTCCCCCCCCCCTCTGCACACCCTTTCACACGGTCACTCACTGTTTTCTTACAACGGTGGACTGAACGCTTTCAGGCGCTTTTTAGATGAAATTGTAAGGAAACTTTTTTTTTTTTTTTTTTTGAAGAGTTGTCACTTTTGTGATGAAAACACAGGTAAACAATTTGAAAGCGATTGCGTGACAGGAGAAAACAGCACCTGTCTGCAGCCCCGCTTTCAAAATATCAGCCTTTAAACCTACACGAGTCTCGCCCTGATAGGAACCTTCAGCAGAACCGAGCGACAAAAATACAGCAGTCATACCACAAAACTCCCTCACTTCCTCCTCTCTGCTCTTTTGTATCTTTCTTTCTTTTCTTTTTTTGACTGTTGTTGTTATTGTCGTTGCTTCTTGAGACCGAGCCAGTAATGGCCCTTGAAATGGGATTTCTCGTCAAGACTGCTGCCTAATAGCTGATTTCTGATAGAGCAACTCAAAAGACAAAGACAGACAGAGACACACACACACACACACACACACACACACACACCTTGGGGCATGCTGATCTTCTCGCCGTTCTTGCACTTGAGCTTGTGCTTCTTGAAGGTGCCCTTCCTCTTCTTGACGTTGGGCTTCTCCTGGTTCTGGTTCTGGTTCAGGTGGAGGATGAGGAGGCTGAGCTCGCGCTCGAACACGTCCTGCTCCCACTGGGCCAGCTGCTGCTCGCGCTGCCGAAGGAACTCTTCGTGGGACTTCTGCTCCAGAGCGGCTCGCTTCAGCTCCTCCTCACGGCAGCGCAGCTCCTGACGGAGGATAAGAAGGCAGTCGGGAGCGGTTTAATGTCAGCAGGTCCCGATCACTTGTGTGGACCAAAGTTCTGCAGGTTTACAGTCCGATAACACCTTTCGTCAGCCCGGATGACTCACGGCGACATTATATTTGACAGGGCTTCTCCTGCAGGGATCTACTGTGCAGATCAAATGACACAATATTATATCTCCGTGCATTTCAAATCACTTCAAATATTTGTTTATGTTATCTCTGTGAGGTGACAACTACAGGAATGCTGTGCGTGTACTGGAGTGAGTCATCTTTTAATTAAATCATTTACCACATATAGACTCAAAGAACCTTTTTTTTTTTTTTTTTTTTTTGTACTTTCATTAGTTTTAATTTCTTCCAACAGGTTTGACGTAGAAAATAACTCGGGTGAGCTTGGAAAATCATGGTCATCGTTTTACTTTCACTTTGAATGTCAAAACTAAATTGGAGGTTGTAGACTTCATAACACTTCAGGGCAGCCCGAAAGCCAAGCGGTTAGGGCGCCGGTTCGATTCCCAGCTAGCCAGATCTTACTGAACGTCATTTCCCTGCAATGTCTCCGCACAATTTCTGTCTATCTCTACTGCGCCTTTCTGAAAAAAGAAAAAAAAAAAAAACACAACAAAAGCATAACTAAGCATACATGCTTTTCAAACATCTTTAAACCTGTAATGCTTATTAAGTTTTGAAGTGTGTGAAATATAAAATGAAAAAGCAAAATGATCTTGAATAACAGAAAAAAAAAAAAACCTAACTGCTGATGTGACGACGTTGGTAGTTTGGTTGTTACTGTGATGACGACGCTGGCAGCAACGGGCCACGGCATGCGCACCGCATTACGGGAAATGTATATCTTTCAATGTAAAGGCACAGCATGAGAAATTCTGTCGACTTTAAAATAAACTCAACTTTCCTTTCACTCGCACCTCGACCCGCTGAGAATGGCCCCATGACCTGCTTTTGGGTCGTGACCCACAAGTTGTAAACCACTCGTCTAAAGGATGTGTAATAGCTACACTAGCTATCGTGATCCTGTGGTCGGTGCTGCCTTTATGACACGGCCAAAACACCGGAAGAAATTGAGTTCAATGTGAAGTGCAGACTAAGCTGCTTTGGTGGAATCACCAAAGATACTTAGAGCTGCTCAAAGTTAACATGCGTCAGGAGTTTATAACTCAACAGTACAGACGCTGCCACATGCCAACTCAAAGCTGACCGCCTCGTACCTTCTCTTTAGCCCGGATTTCATCAAACATGTCCTGGATCTCCAGTTTCCAGTCCTCCTGCAGGGAGTGGAAGGAGTCCTGCGGCATCTCTTCCTTCACCTGCTGCTCCAGGGCTGTCAGCTGCGCCAGGATGGAGCTGAAATTGGGTCTGCGGTGGGGGTCCTGGTCCCAGCACTCTGTTGTACATAGTCAGACACCAGGGTTTGATTAGCACAAGAGCTGCACTTAACGTCACCTCCACGAATGTATAGCTGTCCTCACTTTCATGCAAAAAAAAAAAAAAAAAATAGCAGAAGTAGTGGAGCAATGCAGAAAAATAAAAACACTAAGATGTGTATTCTTGCAAAAAGAAACAAAGGTTATTTAGAGTTTGGTAGGGATGACAGAAAAACACCAGACAGATTCACATAATCCTCACACATGCAAATCAGCAAAAAAAAAAAAAAAAAGGAGAACTTCATCCTATTGAACGCTTTCAACTCAGATTTTAAGCCTTAAAAATCAGGCCATATGACTAAAACGGATGTTTCTGCACTCATTGCACCTCATATTGAATGAATATCCCTCAATGCCCTGAATTTGTATTTACACATGTTTCAGGCACTTGTGTGGCACAATCCAGAGTCGAGTTGATCACTTATTCAAAGTGCTATGCTTAATTACCTTGCTGTGGGGAGTTTTGCATAATTTGCTCAAAAAACTTTGGGCATTACGAGCAGATGAAAAACCAATCCGATGATTAATTAATCCTCTGGGGTGGCTACCGGTACTTTAGTGCACTGATCTCTTTTTTTTTTTAACACACAAGCTGACATCAGGAGAAGAGGCAAAGTGGAAAGAATGTAAACTATCTCTATCGACTTTCAGCCAAATGTGCTGGATATTAGGAGCAGCTTGCTGACAGCAAGCACCCAGGTGGAATTTCTTTTTTTCAGTGAAACTGAACAAGAGAAGAACATGAACAGCCACAAACATATTGCACAAGGTGGCTCCAGCGCAAATCACTTCCTCTCCGTGAACCACGTGCGGGAATTTATTTTCTTAATTTCAACGCAGCTTTGGGGAAATGGAAAGAGCGCGTGCCTGAAACACCAGTCGGATCTCACGCAGACGTCTCAGCTGAGTTTTTTGACGGCCGCTGCCGGAGCGAGTGGTGCGAGCGAGCGCACTCCCTAACATTTCCAAAACACTTGTCTCACCTGACATGAGCTGCGCAAAGGGTTCGGGGCACGTGGAAGGGATGGGCAGGGTGAGCTTGTTGACGGCGACTCCGTAGGCAACGGCGAGTCCATCAATCCCTTTGTAGGGCGCCTCGCCTGTTAGCAGCTCCCACAGCAACACACCGTAGCTGGAGGGCAAAAAAAAAAAAAAAAAAAAACAGATAAAAAAGCCATGAGACAGTTCGCTCAGACCAAATTCAGACATCTCGGAACACAACTTCATGATATAACATTCTTACAACACATATAGTACAGCCCTTAACTATTAGCTCTGTTATGTACATGTTCAAATAATGTAAATCAAACTGCTGCATTGGTAATATAATAATAATAATTGTAAACTTAATTTCATGCCGTTTATTTCACAGGGATAATCTGGACTGATCTTGAGAAGAAAAATATACACGTTAACTTTACAAGGCCAATTTTTAATCTGTTGTCCCCAGACAACTTCAATACCTCTTGTGTTCATCTCATTTGGAGTCCAGCAGTCACACTGCTTTGAGCTCTGGTTTGGTGTCCACCAACTGTCTACTTTGTCCTTCTGCTATTTGGTGCAGGACAGATAATGTGCAGTGAGTTCATTCAGTGAAACCAGCTACCCCGTGTGACCAGAATTGAGACTGAACCAAAGCACCCAATTCCACTGGAAGTATCTTTTCCAACACATTCTTCTAGCTGCTGTAGAAGGGTCATGATTTTCATATATTTTAATAGTAATTTAAAAATAAAAACTCAAATCGTTCATGTGACTATTATCTAATCCTATTTCCCTGGTGCCTGGAAGTAACGCATAATTACCGCCAGAAGGTGGCAGCAATGCACCTAAAAGCTGTTTGCGGACCGTCGTTAAACAACTAAAGGAGAAGAACAGTTTGCCGACGGGCGTCGTTTGAGCTCCGCCCTTCACGAAACGCAGAGATCAGAAACTAGCCGGACCTGCAATGTGCCTGCAAAACGCAGCAGAGACTCTCACACTGAGCAGGAAAGAAACGGGTGCTCACAAATTAGGTAAATAACATATTTACCTTTTTTTTTTTTTTTTTTTTTGTGCTGGAGCACAACAGCAGGCCAGAACTGTAAAGTGAGAGTCTGTCACTGAGTGTGTGAGAGATCAAAGTTACACCACCGGTTGGCTATTACCGTGACTTTTCAAATCAAAAACATCGAGACAAAAGCTACTGTGATACAAAATGTGTACGTCGAGTATCAATTTGTTATTGTTCGCGTAAAAGAAGAATGAAAGACAAAATATATATTTTTCGTACCAGATAACACCCATACACACTGGGCTGCCTCTTGTCTTTGGATGTGAATAAATCTGATCCAGTTCAAGTCCGCGTTAACTTTAATTGTATCACTATGTTCTGCACATCATATCTCACACATTCATTATCACAGCACTGACAGTACAGAACCCAGAGACATTTGTGCAATTGGAATATTTTTTTTTTTTGTACTTGATATAACACTGTGAACTCATGCATGCAGAACTTGTGCTAACACAAATACACAAACGCACACAGGACTTCTGAGCCCACACAATGGGAGCAGCCCTGCGTCCTAAGAAGATGAAGCGTGGCGCAGGACTTGGATCTCCCACACTGTCAATTAGCCCTCGCCCGGACCTGACTGAACGCACTGTGGAGGCTCACTAAGTGGAGAGCGCAGGCCGCAGCCTATTTTTATTTAGTTCTTTAATTACAACTTCCACACACTGTGTCTGTGCAGAAACGCCGCACGTCGGCTCGCCCCCGGGGCGGCCGTCGTCTCCGCGTGGCGGCTTTGGAGACGAGCGGCCGCGGACAGATGAGAAAGAATACTAGAACAAAGATTACCCTTCATTTTCAGAGCAGGGCTGCCTGCGCTCATTTTGCCGTTTTCCAGATTCTGCGGCGATTACTGTGGAAATGAGCGTGCGTGGGTTTGTTGTCGCTGGACGGGGAAGATGGAAATGGAGAGGACGTGTGCATGTGTGCGTGTGTGTGACAGTGAGATGGCACTGAGGCCATTAAGGTAGTAAAAACTGCACTCTGTAACTAAACGCGGTTCTTTAAAGTACCAGAAAATTCCTTAAGCAGCTTGTACCATGGCAAAATCCTTTTTGATGTTCTCAAGGACGCTTGCTCAATTGGTTTTACATAGGCTCTGTACGAAGCTAAAAAGAAGCATTCAAGGGTGGATGAAATGGTCCAAATCCACAGGATTAAAATTAAACCATAGCATATGAGAGAAACTGCTATACAACCAACTGCGGCGCAAAGCGGTGTACGTGTTATCATTCGATGAAATATTTATATTTCTCTCTGTTGCCGGGTAAAAACACCCGTTTGCATAATTCCAAATGCTAATTTGTACACGAAACTTAAAAGCCATCACGAATCCCCTCTCCAAAAAAAATAACAGTTATTAAAGCCATTACTACAAAACCGCTAACCATAATCAAGGGACTCCTCTCTTTCTCTGTCGATGTGGCCAAATGCACACAGAAATGCACACGCACCCACTCGCACACAGCTATTCCCAGATAAAGGGCTGTGGTTTAGGTCTGGTGTGTGGCCTCCTTCTCCGTCTACACTGGAGACAATGGGACAGTGTGCGGTACACATGTCCCACAACAAAGCACAGAGCAGCTCTTTGAAGGGACGCCATCACATGGTCGCGGTGGCCTTGCTGCCATCCATCACCCTGTCCCTCCATCTCTTCATCGCCGAGTCTCCCACCATCACGTTTCTGCACTTTCACCCTTTTCGCTCTATTTCGCTCCGATTTTCCGTCCACAGAGTTGTCCTGTCTGAAGCTGCGGATACGCTGACTACTGACTACATCCAGAACTTCCAATACAACTTCAGCAATGCTTTCCTGATATCAAGCATTGAATATCCAGGAGGTATATAGTAGAGCCTTTGGTGCCTAGAATGGATCATAGGTGTGCCCGCTTTCCTTTAGATCCTCCCTACACATACATTTGACTTTTGAGACTTTAGAAAACCCTACGATGACACGAGGCTTCAGTTAAATAATTACTTGCGTGACACCTGTAACTCAAATTAAATCCTAAAAAAAAACAGTAGAAAATGCCCGAGGACTGTTGTGTGCCCACTGAGTACCACTGTGCATTTACAACATTTGAAAACAATCTGAAATTCCTTTTAAACATCCCTTCCACATACATCCATCAGTTTGGCTTCACAAATAAACAGCAACTGAGAGTAAAACTGAAATGATACATTTTAAGGTGGACTGGCCAGGCTATGAGTCAATCGTGTTAAAAACACGACGTCGATTCATATCTCTATGACATTTTATTTCTAAAAGACGACGACTGTCGCATTTCAATCCGGGACTGAGCTGCATCGAAACAAGCGCTCCTACTTTCTTCCCTCAGCAAATGACAACGCTGATGCCTGATGCCGAGCAGCAAAAGGCGGCAACGGGGAAAACAACCACAGTGAGAGCAAGTCTTTAAGTCTGCAATAAAATTGCTGCTGAAGGGAGGGGCGCGGGGGGGGGGGACAAAAGGACATTTGAAAAGATTCACTTCTCACGTCGGTGAGTTAATGTTAAACTAGAATAAGCAGGCGATTTGGTTTAGCTTAGCATGAAGACTGGAAACAGGAGGATACAGCTCGCCTGAGAATGTGCTGATTGGTTCAATTCAGCAGTGATGGCAGGTGGACTATTTCAGCTTTCCACAAAGCAAAGCTGACCGTTTCCCTATGCCTCTAGTCTTTATGCTAAGCTAAGCTAATAGCCTGCATCATATTTAGCAATCAGTAATCAGTTATGAGAGTGGTGTCGAGCTTCGTATTTAACTGCCTGCAAGATAACAAAAAATTGCACTTCTCAAAATGTCAAAGTATTCATTGAAAGCGCTGCGACTCAGTTCATATCACCTTTTCTTATATATTCCGGGCGTTTCGTAACCAAATATTTTTTTTTAATTGTACTCTATTAATTCCCGAGGGGAAATTCTTTTGCTACAGCAGCATCCCGAGGGGGAGCTGCTGCAACAGGCTGCCACGACCGCGGCGCCAACCAACCTGAGGTGCATGTTTTTGGGTGATGGGAGGAAGCCGGAGAACCCGGAGAGAACCCACGCAAGCACAGGGAGAACATGCAAGCTCCGCACAGAAAGGCCAAGGACAGGATTCGAACCCGGAACCTTTTTGCTGTGAGGCGACAATGCTAACCGCTGCACCGCCGTGCCGCCCTCAATACCACACGAGGACATCTGTGCACGCAATACAAATCCTGGATTTGTTCCAGGCCGCATTTCGTTACGAGTTACGCAGCAGCTACATATCGCCGAGCTCCAGAAACCTCAACTTCCACCCTCACACAGAAACACACAGGCACTCACCTCCAGAGGTCGCTTCCCTTGGAGAAGGTGGAGGACTTGATGACCTCGGGGGCCATCCAGGCGTAGGTGCCGGCGGTGCTCATCTTGGTGGTCTTGTGCCACTCTCTCGCCAGGCCGAAGTCGGTGATCTTCAACGTCAAACCCTCCATACATTCATTCTCTATGGGCTGAGCCAGGAGGACTGGAGGGAGGAAGGACAAACAGGCGGGGGAGAGGGACAGAAAGGACAAAAAGAGACTTAGTGATATTCCAAGTGCTTCAAATTCAATGAAATGCTTCACTGGAGAGAAAAATGATCCACTTTTTTTTTTTTTTGTTTTTTTGCTTAGAACATACAAAACAATCATGCTTAGAGCTCAGTCTTCAGTGCACACATCCACACTTTGCTGGTTTCTTTCTCACTTCCTCTTCCTCTTGCCTTGAGGCCACTACGACCCAAACTGACAGCGACAAACACATTTCCACATTTCCGATATCACGGCTCACTTCCATTTGACTGATCACTGTAAACACATAAACCTCGGCCTCCTTCGATTATCAGCTGTTGGACCCAAAACGGGACACAGAATGTCTACTCGCTTGGCACGCTGCGCACGGCGCGTTTCAGCCGGCACGCCGAATCACATGCGCGATTAGGAGCACCGCGGGCGTCCCCACCCGCAACCGAGCTGAGCATCAGTGAACCGGCTGACGTGAGGAAGCGCACATTTTGTTTTCGACCCCCGCCACTCTTAAGCCGGCACGCTAACGTTAGTTAGAGCAACAATAGCACCACATAAAGAAAATAAGAGTCCAACTTATTAATGAGACACTTTAGTTCACGTTAAGCCTTGCGGTACTTATGCAGCGACGAGCCACGCCATGCTCCGTAAGCTACATGACAAAAAAATGTCGTTGGAAAATAAATCGCGATAAAATGAGACTTTTAATAAAACTAAAAAAAAAACTAAAAACATATTACTTGGTGTGCTGTGTGACACTGTAATACACAATAACCTCATTGCTCGGGCATTTTTACAAGAATGGCGTTCAGGAGAAAGCGTAAAAGAAGCTTTAAATTGAAAATAATGTCACCATGTGCTATTTTAATGAACTCTAAGAATTAGAAGAGAGGAAAGTTTAAAATAATGGACAATAACGATTTGTCCATAAAACTAATTTAGGTGTATATTTAACACACTTTCTTCAAATAACTGTTTATTTTATTTATTTATCCGATATTGAACACAGGAAGCGTCGATAGACGTTGAAGCCCTTTTGTTCAATTGAATCAGTTTTAAAGGTCCTATATTATATCAATTCTAATGCAGAAGAAAACACTTAGCAGGCATTCTTTCAAAGAGGTTAGCGAGCTACCAGGATCAGCCAATCAGAGGAGACGGTCATTTATATCAACGCGCCTTAAAGACCCAGCAACCAAACAGCCTGTTCTCGGTAGAGCTCAGGAGAAGAGCTTAAAAAAGGAGATGTAAAATTATAATGTTTTTTGTTGCTTAAAACTGTGGTTTGTTGTTCAGGCATTTTTACAAGAATGGCGTTCAGGAGAAACCATAAAAGAAGCTTTAAATTGAAAATAATGTCACCATGTGCTATTTTAATGAACTCTAAAAAAAGAAAAGAAAAGGAAAAGAAACCTGAGGGGAAAGTTTAAAATAATGGACAATAACGACAAAACTGTGGTTTTAAGCAACAGATATCTTGATTACAGATATCAAGACTGCACTTTAAACACCATCAAAGTGTAGAGTACACGGCCTTTAAATATTGCAGCGGGGAATTGTAAAAGAAGCATTAATTACAGATGTGTAGATGAAGGGCTGCAGGAAAGTATATCTATTACGCGATATTTATTTGCGTAACCTACAACATGTGACGGAGGTAAGAAATGTCTTTTATCTTGATGCCGTGTCGTGCAGAAAACCGCCCACGCTGCTCCCGCATCACGAGCTCTAATCGCAGCCTGCGCCCAACTTCCCAACCGTGTCAGAAAAAAAAAAAAAAAAAAAAAAAAACGTCACGCAGTATTGCCCCGAACGCTCGCGGTAGCGCAGCAGAGTAACAAATCTGTCACGTCTTACGGAAAAATGGCCGACCGGGGGAACCTGAACGTCCCGTTATTCCTTTGAAGCCCGGTGATATTCATCTTTCCTGTGTCTTATCTCGCGCCGGCAGACCGCCGTCACTCGGCCGCTGCAGCTACCCGCGTGGTCAAAGTGGGCGGAGCCCACTAATGGTGGAGTCAGATCAACAGCTGTTTTAAAAGGCATCCTGTGGAGTTTATGACCCCCCCCCCCCCCCCAATAGTGGCACTCAGGGTTTATATTGTGAGTGGGTCCCTGTTTTATCTGTCTCACGCACACACGTGGGTTATAACGCACACTTTTCTACCAATGGTTTAAAATTGTTCCACTTATTTGCCGTTGGTGAAGATGCGCCAGTCTTCCATTGATGCCTTCACATTGTGGGTTTCCTTTCTCCCCCCTTCATGGCAGTTATTTAATGTAACGCTGCTTATATTGCCTCCCATATTTACGATACTTTTATGTTTTTCCTACTTTGAGTTAACGCGTGTCCGGTTAATTCAAAGTTTTTGTGTATATGTGAATATCTTTGTGTACATGTCAAATTCTTTTAGTATATTTTTCAATGTCCAGATAAATCAATTATTTTCTATTTAATTCTACATTCGCACGCATTAACTAAAAAGAGAAACAGGATACAGTGAACTTTTCTTTCCGACTTGACGAAACTAAAGTATCTTTTGACGTTTGTTTTCGGCCAGACGCATTCCTCGAACCGGCTCAGCGCTCCGCTGCACCGCAAATATGCGCCGTATCAACTTTTGATGGGAGAGCCACTTCAAACTGTACGCAGCCGATCAGCTGGGAAGGAAGTCAGACACAGGACCGGGCCCGGTGAATCCGGTTAACCTTCACAATAAAACGCTCCGCGCAGACTTCCGATCGCGTGTCACCTCACTCCTTCAACACCGTCCCCCCTTCTGGGGTTTCGAGCAGGAAGAGAAATGCGTGTCTGTGTGGAATAGTTACGCAACTTTGTCTGTGGGCTGCAGCACGAAGGAGGAAATAACTATAATAAACATAAAACACTGTTTACCCGCTGAGAGCACAAAAATCTGTGAAAGATGACCAAACCAGGAAGTTAACGAAACCGAGGAGGCAAAAACGCTTTTAGCACGATGGACCTTTGCCTGGGGGAATCCACGGGTCAGATTAAAGCAGGGAGGAAGTTGCACTGACATGACAGTCGTGTCTATAGTCGCACTGGTAGGACACCTGACTCGAACTAAATATTTATTTTATCCAATAACCCAATCAGGAAGGATTTGCAGGTTAAAACTGAGCTGAATCTGGTGGTGGTGGTGGTGGTGGGGGGGGGGGGGGGGGGAGGAATCAATGTTTCTTTCGACCGTGTTACATTAAATGAATATATTTTATATTTGGCATGTTCAAATTATGTATTCAAAACATAATAATTGAAATACAGTCAAACCAAAGACCATATGTAATCCACATTCTCAAAAAACACAGTCACTTCTTAACCACATTTAATCCAGTAGTGACCAACAAGTTACCAAAACCGTCCTTACCGGGACTTTATGAAACCCTATAAACCCTGAAAATACAAATGCTTTTCAAATATGGCGTCTTTTCTTCCCCCGAATACTACGACAACAACGAGAGAGGGAAAAAAAATTAAAAAAATGGAATGGATGGAGCAAATCCAGTATCATAATTGCTTGAATCTCATCAACAGGGAGGGGAGCGGCTCATAACTGACGCACAAAGACCGGCTCCGTCGAAACGGAGAGAGAAACCGAAATAAAGCGGGAGAAGCACACGCTGTAAAAATGCAATAACCTCCGAGCGAACGCATTTTTTGGTGAGCAGCCGGCGCGAGGCATTTCAAGGGCTCGCCGAGCGAGCTTCTGGGCGAAAACAGAATACAGCGCCGAGGATGTCGGCTGCCGCGGCGTGACACGGCGTCACATGCCTCGGTGTACGGTCGGCAGCTGTGCCTCTCTTCCTCTTTGGCCGGCGGAGCGGGCATCGCTCACGGCACGGCCGGCTGTCAAAAGCGCAGGGAGGAGAAGCGGCAAAGAATTTGACTTATTATAGGGAAGTAGGACTCCTGCTATTTGCAGTCACTTTTCCGACTTTCTGGGCTCCGCGCCCTTTTCCCTTTTTTTCTTCCCCTTCTTTTGACTTCGTTCAAAAAAAACAAAAAACAAAAAAAAACAACAACAACAAAAAAAAGATCTATTCCATAAGTCTCTCTTTTCTTTAACCACGCAAATATGAATTTGGCGAATTTCTTTCGACACACTGAACGGACACTCTCTCTCTCTGTCTCTCTCTCTCTCTGTCTCTCTGTCTCTCTGTCTCTCTCTTTCCCTCTTTGTCTCTCTCGTTCAGACATCCTGTGCTGTGCCTCGTCGTCGCCCAGAGGCAGCGGGTTTGACGTCACAAAGGAATGCATCACAAGAGGTTGTGTTGTCTGCTCTGTGTGCGAGAACGTTGACCGGGTATGGGGTGGGGTGGGGTGGGGTGGGGTGAGGGTGGAGTGAGGGTGGGGGTGTGGTGGGGGACGACACAGGAGACTCGGGTTCTTTCATAAATGTACTTGCACGCCGAATTCTGCATCCGGTTCTGCCAAACCCACACATACAGAAAACAGTGTTTCAGCCTGGGACGGGGAGGGTCGCGGCCTGAGGCGAAAGCGCTAAACGGGGCGGGGGGGAGGGGGTCCTGTGCGCTCGCGAAGTGCGTACGGGACGTCAATGTCTGTCTGGCTGACATGTCACTGCGAGGTAATAAAAGTACAACTTGTACGATAACTGTCGACACGCGTTCAAGAGAAATGACGTATCGCCAGCCACCAATGTGTCGTCAAGTCTAAAATTTGACTGACAAGCTATTATTTTTCCCACTGCACCCCCCACCACCGGGTGACCGTTTCCATCCGCTCGGTGCTAGCTAGCTCTCATTCATTCTCCCGCTTCTGTATTCAGAACTGTGCCCCCCCCCCCCCCCCAGAGTCAAATCATAATTTCAGTCATACGCAGCGTTGCGTCACACATCAACGGTGCGCAACAACAAAAAATGGGATGTTGCGTAATGGTGAGGTATTTTAATTGGACGGCAGATCATTGATATGTGAAGTGATCGTCGCGACGCCAGACTGAGAAGGACCGAAGTTATTGAATATTTTTTTTTTTTACAAATAGAAATTCGTCGAAACTATGAAAAAAATGTATTTTTCTAAACTAAGTTTTGCAGTACAAACCAACCAGAGACCACGACAGTACACCGAATAAGGCTGAAGTTATTGAACATTTTTATAGGTCGTTTTTGTTGTTGTTGTTGTTGTTGTTCTTTTCACTGGTACACAGAGACCTGTTTAATTGGTCCAGCTCTGAGGCTGGCTCAATTTGAGGAAAAAAATGAGGTTTTAGCTTGTTGTCCACCTTCTTGTTTGTTTAGTTAATGAGTTATTGACTCGGGAAGTTCGAATGTGCCAATGTCTTTCCAACTTTACAGGAGATGTGTTTCCATGACTACTTCTATCCAATGAGAGTATTTGCCGTAACGTTACTGGGCGACACGTAGAGTTTGCTTATGGCAAATGATAATCCTGCAAACACGATCCCCTCCGCTGCTGCTTTGTTATGACCGTCGTGCTTTTGTCATCAGCTCGGCGTTAAAAGGCTCTTATTCATATGCTGACCAGGATGTGAAGCGTCTTGCAGAGACAATATAACGTCAGTTTCTAAAGGGGTGAGAATTCAGAATTGGGAGGCGACACACCGCCGCCTTTAAATACACGTAGGAGGACACACCGGACACAAAGCATTTTGTCCACTCTGCCTCTCAGATCTTTCGCCTCACATTCCCAACCGCCTCTTTTTATTCTCACTGCCAGGCAGCTTTTAAATTGTGGAAAGAAAAAGAAAAAAAAAATGCATTGAGGTATGTCCGTCACGCACTTTCACATCGACACAAACAATAAAATGGCAAAAGTAGCCAATGGCAAAAACAAAAACAACATCTACAGTTAAAAAAAAAAAGAAAAAAGAAGCCTGCTCATTTAACCTTTCAGCAGAAAATCAATGTCTGTCCCTTCGACGCCTGAGTCACTGTTTCTGCCAATTCCAGCGGCTCTCGGGGAGGCGGCGGGGGGCGGTGCTGGTGTCGGGAGGGGGCGGGCTGGTATTTACTGCAATGGGCCCTGATCCCTTGCTCCACTTCTTTTGTGCTGCTTGCCGGTCATCGTCTGGTAAAAACAAGCCGCGGTCAGTCACCCCTGTTTCCACCGGGACTCTCGCCCACTGCAGCCGTGACCCCACTTCCAGGAAGTGACGTCGGCGTTCGGCTAATTAAGACTCCAGTAGCTGGCCCCTCCCTTAAAAAAAAAAAAAAAAAAAAAAAGAAGAGCACTCCCAGGGACTGCTGCTCTTGGTGTGTGTGCTAAATTAGTGCAGCGCTATTTTAGGAAACAGAGGTTAAAAAGGGGGGGGCACTTGGGGACAGACACTAACAGACTGGAGGGAAGAGCTGAGGTGACACACACACACACACACACACACACACACACACACACACACACACACACAGAAAGGGAGGGACACACACACACACACACACACACACACACACACACACACACACACACACACACACACACACAAAGCAATCCTTCTACGTGAGAAAACCAATACACACACAAAATACTTAACACACTCACGGTATGTCCATTTTTTAGCAATGCGCTCAGCTGCACACAAGTAGCAAAGTATGAGAGAGAGAGAGGGGCAATCAGCTGAAGGGCACACATGAATACTGAACACTGCTGCTGCTGCTGCTGCTACTACACACACACACACACACACACACACACACACACACACACACACACACCGAGGAGTCTAATCCTCAGGGTGCCTGTTGTGTTATGACAGCTGGGCGGTCTAAACACCAATCAGCAACTTGATACAACACACATTATGAAATGTAGCTGCACAGAGTCATGATGCAATATTTAACATCCCTTTTAGTCACGTGGACCCAGATTGTGAGTCCAAAGCATCGGCGGCAGAGAATAAGCTGCTCACCTAAATTCGAATCCTTATCAACAATTGATGAAAGAATTGTCCCACACCGTAGACCTGAAGTTGTCACACGTTTCGTGAACCGTGTCCATACGTTGCGGGGCTGTCGCTCCTTATACGACCGAATCCCACCCAATTTAGAAAAAGAAAATGATTTATCTTTTATTATTTATTTATGTACATTAAATACTGTATGTTTTTATTGTTGTTTTTGTTTGTTTGTTTGTTTTTAAACACCAACAGCACATTTGACCTGTCCATTTAACACACACACACACACACACGCACGCACGCCAGTGGGCCATTTCAGCACCCGGAAAAGAGTTGGGGTTCAAGTGCCTTGCTCATGGGCCCTCCAAGCAACATGCAAGTACTAGTTCAACTTTCAAGCTCTCAGAAGACACACAGGTTGGAGAGAACATGCTCCACATAAATGTGTCCCCGGGGGGGGGGACACACACGGGTCCCAAACACTCAACTGGTACAACACCGTACCCACGATGCCGAGCGCAGACGCAGACACGCCGAAGCATTTCAGCAGTCTCAGCACACCGCATTCTTCTTCCACTTCCTGAGCTGAGTCAGAGTGCATCCACAGTTCAGCCCTTGTTCAGCCTTCCTCCTCTCGCCGCCGTCACCACGACGACGACGACGACGACGGCCGCGTCCAAATCGGCCGCTGACCCACATGACGATAAGCCCCGAAGGAAATATCTTCGAAACTCCGCCGTCCGGCAGCACAGTGGGGGGGGGAAAAAACACACTCGTGCCTTTCATGAAAAAATAAAAATAATAATAATAAATTGGGGACATGTGAGGTTGTTTTTGTTTTTTTTGTCACATTTTAAACCAGGAATCCACCTCTCCCCCAAAGAATAACAGCCGGTACCCTGACTAGACCCGTCTTGCCCAGACACAGTGTCTTCCTGATAGAGAGGCGAAACCAACAGTGTCGCCACAAAAGCGCCGTGACAGGTCTCCATGGCAACCAGACTCTGTTTTGGCACTGTTTGTTGTTCAGAAACAAGAGTGTGTCAGTTGCAGCCACGGCTGCTACCTACAGCGGCCTCAGATCAAGGCTGTTTGTTGCTCAACCCAGCAACACATCACTTAGCGAGAATCCCGTAGTCGGGGATTTTCTTTTCTTTTCTTTTTCTTTTTTCTGGTGCTGATTTAACGCGAGCTTATCCGACTGACAAAGCACAACCGTGCATCCCGGGCAAATTTGAATTCCCCGCATTCTTCACATGTCATTAAACAAAGAGATTTAATTCTAAAATGCAAGCCTAATGTGCAAAATCCCTCTCAACCTTTTTTTTTTTTTTTTGGTGGGGGTGGGGGGGTGAAGAGGCTGGTATTTCAAATAAGGGAGAAAAAAAAAAAAAAAGGTTTTCTGGAAACTTGGTTTGACATCATTACTGACGTACAGATTATGAATTTCAAGGTAATTCATAGCAGGAAACGGGTAGAATTGCCAAAGTAATATCTGTAAAATCAGATGGTTGGCTACGCCTGCATAAAACTGGCAAAAATTTGTGGGACAGTGGTAAGTAAATAGACATGTATACAGCTAGGAAACAAATATATACATACATATATATATATATATATATACACCGATCCACTCCTCAACCTGCAGTCGTCTGCCTCCTTCACGGAAGAACTCGCGGCGACGTCGTGCGCTTCGCGTCGAAGTGGTTACCTTGGTTACCGCGGCAACATGGACGCCGTCTAGAAGCCACGGATGCTTAAGAGTATAAAAGCAAGCCCAGCGGGCGCGTAGTGCAGCGCAGGAAGTCCAAAGGTGATAGTGATCGAAGGAAAACTTTAAGGCGTTTGGGGAACGTCGACATTTTTGCCTCAGACGTATTAATTAAATTACAAAAAAATAAAAAATAAAGAAACTTGCAAAGCTAAAAGTACAATAAATCAAACGGGAAAATGAACTCCGGCGCCGCCTTTTCTGTCGACGCGAGCGCGCCGCCGCCGCCGCTCGGGAACTTTCAGAGGGAGAGAGAGAGAGCCATGGAAAAGTGGTCGTTACATCGACAGCGCCTGACGTTCAAAAGAGCAAAAGCTTGTAAAGGTTCAGTGCCCTTGCTCGAGGACATTAGAGAGAACATGCGGCGGCGGCCGAGTGAGCGCAGCGCAGCGCAGGCAGTCAGTCACGGCGGGCCGTAACCTTCCAGCTTGCACGACAGTCTTTCTCTAAACCTCCAGCACCCGTCACGACGACGCGCCAGATATTAAAAAAAAAAAAAAAAAAAAAGTCGGCCCCCGGCCTCTTCACTCCGCACCTCGCTTAATTATTACCCCCCCCCCCCCACCCCCCCGCCTCACTCACACACACACACACTCGCAGTTTAACGAGTGCGTCGGGCCGATGATGATGATGGCTGGAAGCGCGCGACACACACACACACACACACACACACACACACACACACACACACACACACACACACACACACAGTACTTCGCGAAAACACAAAGATTTTTTTTTTTGTACAGAAAGGGACTAATTTAGGTTCTTAATATTAGTCAATGGCCCAAAAATATCCCTATGGGCTTTTTAATGCCTTTTTTTTTTTTTAAGCGGGTCAACCTAAACCTCCTCTGTGCTCTCTCTACTCTACTCTACCCCCCCCCCTCCCCCCGCCGTGCAGCCTGTAGGCGAGGGGAGAATTCCGGCAGGGTGGGGGCTTTCCCCAGGAAGAACAGGAGCTTTGTCATCGTCCCGTCCCGCCCCCTCCCCCCTTCTCCACCCGAGGGACGGGAGGAGGCCATAGGCTGACAGACAGTCTGGCAACCTCTGACCAGGCCCGCCAGCGAGTAAGGGAGAGGGAGGCGAGAGTGATAAGGCATAATCACAGCGTGGGAGATGTCGACTCACGGCGAAACTGGAGCGGCCCGCTCCGCCGGAGTTTCATCTTGTCGCTCTGAGGGGGGGGGGGGTCCTTTTTTTGCTTAAGAGTGGGCGCTGTTCAACGTCACCGAGTTACACTGCCACCGGGCCGCAAAACCCGACTCGGTAACAACCTTCACGGGCAACTGCTCCGACTTTTTTGGAGACGCCCGGTCAATATCGGCGCACGAGTTCCACGTTTCTGTGACCGCCGGTCCAAACCAAAAAAACAAAAAAAAGAGCTCCTCGTCAGTTGTTCGCTTTTCAGTAATCGATAAACATACAAGTAGTCCATGAAATAATGAATACAAAAAAAAAAAATGCCCATTACCAATTTATCAGGGCCGAAAGCTTGCGAGTTCAGAACCCAAAAGAAATGTACGTTAACGAGAGAATTCTGCAGCAACTCGTCACGCGCAGGACCGGCGGATGAGGCCGACGTCGGAAACGTCACGCGGGGTGGGAGGGGCGGGTGGGGGGGGGTCAAAACTCTCGATTCAATTTGGATCCATTCGGCAGTTGATGGAGCGTAGCGGGCGGCCACACAAACATGACACCGGTCGCCCAAACGTGACAAACCGCCGCGGTCAATTATTATAAAGTTCAAAAACAAAACAAAATTAGTGAGATTTACTTCCACCTCCGGAGCCTCCGGGGGCGCGAGCACCGCCTTATAAATAACCGCTTTACACTCCTCCGGAGTCGACGGCTAAGAGGGACGTTTTCATGCTTTATTTATCAGACCCGGCCAGATTCTCCGCAGCGCGCCGACTCCTTACGCGGTTCCGGCGGTGCGAAATCGACATTCGGCCACTTAAAACTCACGCGGCGGCCGGCGATGCGACATCGCGGTCGGGGGGGGATGGAGGGAGGGGGTACGACGCGTCGTCTTGCCATGCGAGCCAATCATCGTGAGAGCGAGACGCATCGCGATCTGCTCGGACTACCCACGCACGCACACACACACACACACACACACACACACACAAGGGATTATTTTGTTTCTGGGCACCCACCACATTAACACGGTCAGGGTGGAGGGGGGGGGGGGGTTATAAATGATTCCCTGTGCAAAGCATCCTGTGCCAGGTGAAAAAAAAAAAAAAAGCTGTGAAAGCTCCTGAAAGCGGTGACTTATTAACAAGCCTCCAGAGCTCTCCTGTTGAATTTTAACCTCCGTTACCGCTACTTCCTTAGAAACTAGAGAGAGAGAGTGTGGGCGGGCGGGCGGGGGGGGGGGGGAGCGTTACTGGCTCTGACCCCTGAAAGCTGGGATGTCAAGGCAAAGCTGCTTGCAGGCAGGGCCGATGTCCCCCGGGAGGTAAATAGGGATGAAACAAACGCACGCAGGCAACAAAAGGAAAGCAGACTGGCGCCGCTTCAACGGCACGCCGCGCGCGGTCAAACGAATCACTAAGAAGCCCCGCCCCTTTTTAACCACACACACACACACACGCGCGCACGCACGACGGATTTAAAGAAGAGTAACTTTCGGGGCATTCCTGTTTGTATTTACCAATCAAGAGAGAAAACAAGTCAATTCGTTCGATCTCCAAAAAAACAAAAAAAGCTTCGCGGGAACTAAAATTCGCATACGGTGGCGATTTGTTTTTTTTAGGGGGGGATTTTGTTTTTTTACCTAAAAAAAATAAATAAATAAATCACCCGTCCGTTAATTGAATTCCCAGTCCTTTCGTTCCTGCTATCTCGCGGAAGTTAATGAGTAACGCCGACTGCCGAGTCCACCTCGATAAGGCCGCCGGGCTGTGTCGACATCGCAGGCAACAATGGCAACGAGCCCGGAGCGATTCCCGAGCCCCGTCCGATACGTTTGCGCAATGCACATCCGAACGTCCGATACAAAAATAAAGCTATACAAGATGTAAGATAACGCACGCTGAAACGAAATCAAAACCTGGGACGCGCGCTTTGCTCGCGTCGCATTTAAATAAAACACACGCGTACGCACGCACACACATTTTGCAGCTTTCAGGACTGAGCGTGGGTGTGCAGCAGCCATTGTGTGGGCGCGTCTTTTTTTTTTTTTTTTTTGCGCCCGCAGTGCATCGACTATATGAGTAGCAGGTTTACAATAGTAGTAACAATAATAATAATAATAATACGTAAAGTATAAATTACCAATGTAAATAGCAACTGAACAGAAAAAAATAATAATAAATTAAGTCGCAGGAGCTGCCAAAAAAAAAAAAAAAAAGGTATCTCTTCAAATGTCGTCGAACGGAGGTGCTAAAAGGGGCGCTGACAAATTTTGGGTGCACCTCAACAAAAAGGTTACCAGTGAAATCAACGTGAAAAGTTAAGTCTGGAGCTCAGAACACAAAAACAAATGAGCTTTTGTTAGCTTTTAAGTACTTCTCTTGAGAGGAAAAAACAAAAACGACTTGTATTTTTTTGTCTGTCTGTCTGTCCATTGCGAAACACAGACTAAAAAGACAGGAGGATGACTAAGCCGCACATGGAGCCGGGCTAGTTAAACTCCCCCTCTGCCTTATCGCCCACTCCGAGCCGGCAGCAGCGCAGCTGAGCTCTACCCCCAGGTAACCCCCACCCCCCCTACACCTTTATATCTTTAACACAACTTCCTTCTTTTCAATTATTTTTTTTCTTGATTTCTCGTCTCCCGCTTAAAAAAAACCCAAAAAAAAAACACACGAGGGGTTCAAAACAGTATTACAATTTACCGACTATTTCGTCCTGATCCCGCGACGTGCTGAATCTTCTTTTCCGCCGTGTGACCAAAGGAACACAAGTAAGTCACGTCGTTTCTGGTTAGCGCCGAGTGAGACACCCACGCGTTTACATTTTTCAAACTTCTATCACCATTGTCATGAGTGTTTTGAAATCGGCCAGTAGAAATAAGCACCACGCCACTGGGATCATAAACTCAACCCTTCCTTGTGACACGAACGTGGTTTTTTTTTTTCAATCCAAGTATATACAGTTGCTTTATGAAACGATGATTTTGTGAATGTAGTGACATCTTTTAAGGACGATGGTGAGAGTGAGCATTTTAGGTTCTTAAAAATCATAAACGCTGTTACATTCACATGACATATTCTTGCACTCAGACTGTTCTGTACACACGCTCCTGCATTTGTTTCTAGTCACAAATCTACATGGGCGAGGTTTGAATAATCCAAAGCCTTAATGGGCTCAATGTTTGAAGCCGATCCCAAAGTAAAATGCTCGCTTTTCCTCAAGATGACGGTTTCCTTTCTTCTGCAGTTTGTCTTGGCAGCGATTCCTCAAACCGGTCTTTTAATAAGACTGTTAAGGCGTTTCAGGGAATCGGTTACAAGGTCTGGTAGGTTTGATTGACAGGTCTGTCGGGCTATCAGTCGGCCCTTCCCGATAGAGCTCCCTCGTCCCACCTTCCACTTCACTCTGCCATCCGCACTTCGCCCAAAATAAGATTCTCTGGCTGCAACTGCTGGCCGAGAGGGCCTTTGATCAGTCTGAAGTCACAACACGGGCAAAAACGGATATCATAAAAACGGGATTTTTGGTGGTGCGATTCTGGCCCGTCATCCTCAACAAGAATAGAAACATCATTTTTGTTATTTGACCGACAACAACAAAAACAGGTTTGTGCTTTTACGTGCCAACTCCGGTGGCAGCCAACAACATATTTGACTGACAAACTGATAGCAAAAGTCAAGCCTGACATTTTTCACTGCTGGATTTTTTTTTTTTTTAACAGGTTTTTTTTTATTAAATTTATTTATTTTTTTATCTCTAATGGACAGCTTCACGACCTTATTGCCTCAGCTATCACCTAAACTGCACGCTAAATAATAATAATATGGCTCCTTTAGCAGAATGCAGGTGCATGTTCAGACCTGACCGGGTTTTCAAATCCCCTCGTTCCCATCGCTAAATACGCCTGGAGTACCCGCGTAATGCAGCTGGACGGCGGGACGGCGATGTGTGCCAGTGCAGTGCTGACAGGAGTGCACATCACACACACACACACACACACACACACACACACACACACACACACACACACACACGGCCGCCCGGCGTACACACCGAGGACACCGACACACACGGGGCCGTCCCGAGTGCGCTGCGGTGAGGGGCGCTGGGGGGCCCCGAATGAAAACACGCTGGTGGGGAGATGTATCAGATGTTTGTCCACTCGTGGAGAGAGAAGAACAAAAATAAATAAATAAATTAAAAAAAACAAAAAAAAAAACCTACATGTTGATCCAAGATCTAACTGTGGCTTCTTCCTGAAAAAGGGGCCTGTGAGTCGGAGCCCAGCGGAGTGCTTAGCTTGGCACTTTCCCCCGCCAGTTCTAAACTAAGGCCTCTGCACAGTTTTATGGCATGTGGCGATGCCTATAGCTGTTTTTGGGTCTATGAAGGCTTTGTGCAGATAACCGACAAGTGGAAGGACGACAGCTGCTGCGCTCGAAGAGCTTTCGAAGGCTCCCGGCGACGGCGCGGGTTTTGCTGTGGCTGCACCGAAATGCTGCAAAAAAAAAATTGCTGCGCCGACGTTTTGATGAAAGCGTTTTTGTTTTTTGTTTTTTTTAAAGCTGCGCGTCTTCTTTTAGAAACGGTTTTTGAAGAGTTCTGCAGTGACGGACCCACGGCATCTCGGCACTGTCCCGCTGTGGAGCTCCGTTTGGTTTATTGTTTTGGTTTAAGAGCGCCGGGTATAAAACGTCGATACTTTTATGACACGGACTGAATTGGACGACTCGTTTCAGTCTTTTCAAAGTAATTTGTCTGAGCGAGTTGTTGGCATAGACCTATTGATAGTGTATTAGGATTTTAGGGAACATTGATACTGTCTATAAATAAATAAATAAATAATAAAAAATCAGCTGTTGTTGTTTTTTTAAGGTCCAACAAAAATGCCAGGAATCATCTCCTTTTGCGGTTAAAAAAAAAAAACATGTCAAGTCAATTTGACAAGTTTACCGTTATATGCTGGGACTGCGTCCATGTTTGATTGACAGCTGAGCATCCAGGGACACAAGAGACACAATATAATCAAACTTGCATCTCAAACCGTAGCTCACGAGACAGCATTTGTTGGCACCCACAACGTTTAGCGTGTTTTTTTTTGTTGTTGTTTGTTTTTGTTTTTTAATGTGCCGCTCAGTGAGCTATCCAACCTGCACGCGTTTCCCCGGTGAATGTTTTGTTTGGTGGCTTGCACAGGAAGACAAAAGTGATGCAAAGACATGCGTCCTTGTTTTGTAGATAAGACGAAGACATTAGCTCAAAGGCTAATGTGAGTCAAGGTTCAAAGTCCGAGGCTCTGAACTAAAGACAATGGCTATTAGTCAGTCAGTGACGGCTACGGGACCGCGTTTCCTACCAGAACTGTACGTAAAGCCCTCGAAAGCTCTTTTAGAAAACTATTAGGAGACCAGATCAGTAATCTGCAGGGGAAAAACAAACAAAAAATAAGGGCGAGGGAAAAAATAGCCTCTCGTGCCCGGACGCAGACGAGAAAAAAGAAGAAGAAGAAGAAGAAAAAAAAAGAGGCTCCTCAGCTCTCTGCTTTGTATTCGACGGAGTTGCAGTTACGGCCTCTGGCTACACAAGCCAACATGATCCTGTTTAATCAGCATCTTCTGCTGGTCCAGCAACAGCAGCAACTCCCGGCTGTTGTTTACAGGCCCTTCAGGGGTAATGACTATTCACCCCGATCCATCATCGGAACAGCTCGAACTAGGTATCCAAACTCATCTCCTTTCTAATGTAGTCACATAATCTTCACCTAGAGTTTCGGTTGGGCTCATCATCATATTATCATACCGGGAGTTCTCCTGTCCTCAAACCACCCTGTTCAACTCGCGTCCTTTCCTTCCTTTCTCACAACCGGTCGTTATGAGAAGCGTTACGGCCCACTTGTGACTACAGCTTCTCCCCCGTGCGACCGCGGAGTGTAAAATGGCAGCTCGAGAAAGAAGAACTTGCAGTAATATTCTGAGGAACTGACACCATAATCTGAAGTTCGCCATTGAAGCTTTAGTACATTTTGTGAAGTCAAAGTAGCTGCCTCACTATCTGAATTTTCTTTGTGCGCCCGAGTCTTTTCCTTTATAAAAAAAAAACAACAACAACAACAACAAAACTGTCAGCGTCCCACTTCCATCGCTGTCAAACCGACGGTACGTCCTTTTTTGAAACGACCCTTCCTCCCCTCCTCCTCTCCTCTGCCTCCCCTCCGCCTCCCTCTTCCCACCAACACAACAGGATATTGCTCAGTGGCACAACAGGGTTACGGCTGTATGGAGACATGTTGAGGCAGGCCAGGGACAAAGATTCGGAGAAGAATAAAAAAAAATGTAAAAAAAAAAAAAACCAACAAAAAAAAACAAGAGGCAGGAGGAGGCAGGAGGAGGCAGGAGGAGCGATACGATCTCCCGGCGCACAGAGAGAGGGATTGTGTTCGCTTCGGCCCGCCTCGTATACAAACACTATATTAACGCAACTCTTCTTTCTGTTTTGCCCTACAGGAGACGCATTTCCAGCCGGGAAAGAACCTGACACACGGGTGTGTGTGTGTGTGTGTGTGTGTGTGTGTGTGTGTGTGTGTGTGTGTGTGTGTGTGTGTGTGTGTGTGTGTGTGTGTGGAGGAGGGGGGAAGGGGGGGCGACGGGTGGGGGGAGCGGGGAACGGTGGACAGAGACTGTCGATGGTCAACAAGCGAGACTTGACACGCATGAAAGCAAAATGGATGGAAACATTGAGGAGTCGCGGAGCAAAACAATATTCTGAGGACGTGCCGAGTTAAGCCCCTTTGTTGTAAACAAACCTTGAATGAAGGGAGTTAACCTCCTTAAAACCTCCGAGCCAAGGCCGTATGCTCAGAAATGATTTCGGCGGTGTTGGGTTGAAACGGGCGGCAATCCGCGCGACCCTTTGGCGATCGGGATCGGACGGGACGGGACGGAGCCGATAGGGAGTCGTGGTCACGTGCCTGCGTCACGACAACGATGACAATAACGAGAGGGGAGTTGCTGCCGCGTTCAGGTCAAAGGCCTGAAAACAACCGACGCCAAGAGCCCCCCCCCCCCCCAATCCCTCCCGCCCCCCTCCGGCCGGGCGTCGAAGTCCGAAAGTGTGAGCCGAGCCACAAAGCTTCCTCTTGAATTCCCTGACCTCGGCCTCGCGAAGCGTGACATTCGTCCCCTCGACAACACTTATCTACCGTCTACGAGCCTTTCGGGCCTCCTCGGCCTTGACCTACTTCCTTCAGCCCCCCCCCCTCCCCTACCCCCCCGGGGGGAGGGAGAGGGAGAGAGAGGGGTGAAGGGAGAGGGGAGAGGGAGGGAGGGTCACGCGACTTCGGCTGCCGAATGCGTCGTCGTGCCACTAAATCTTATTTCTAAACGCTTAGTCGTGATCTTGAAGCACGCGTCGGGATAAAGCCGACATACCGCCGAAGCAATTACGCGACAGAATCCGAAGCGGACGCGGACTAATGACGCGAGTCTGGGAGACTGAGCGAGAGCCAAGAGGTCGTCTCTGTTCTGGATACGGCTTGGTAATGACTCGGGAGGCTCAGTTAGCAGCTTCAGAACCCCGGAAGACCCAGAACACGAATCGATACCCCGCATTTCATCAGTTGTTTTTTTTTTAATTTTTTTTAATAAGACTTACTGTTGTTGGACTTGAGATCTCGGTGGATGACGGGGACGATGGCCTCGCTGTGCAGGTACAGCATCCCTCTGGCTATCTGCACGGCCCAGTTGACCAGGACGTGCGGCGGGATGCGGCGGCCCGCCAGCGCCCGGCTCAGCGGCCCGCCCGAGGCGTACTCCATGATGAGGCACAGGTTGGGTTCCTGCAGGCAGACGCCCTTCAGGGTGATGATGTTCGGGTGGGTGAGCATGGAAAACAAACGCGCCTCCTGCCTGACGTTCTGCGCCGTCACGCTGATGTCCTCGTCCGGGTCCTGTCGGGCGGCCTTCACCGCCACCAGGCCGCCTCGCCACGTGCCGCGGTACACTTTCCCGAAGCCCCCAACCCCGATGACCTCCTCCAGGCTCAGCTCCCTGAAATCCACCTCCTCGGGTTCGAATTCGCCCACGACGGCCGGGCTGAGCTCGCCGACCACGCCGCCGCCCGGGAGCTTGGCGTATCCGCTCGGCTTGAAGGAGCCGTAGTTGGACGGGAAGATGCCGACCTTGTTGTTGACCTTGCCCGCCCACCAGCCCTCGTCCCCCGATATCTCGGAGTCCAGAGAGAGGACCTCCACCAGGTCGCCTTTACGCAAGGTGAGCTCATCTTTGCAGGACGCCTCGTAGTCAAACAGGGCCGTCCACACGGGGTTGGTGAAGTTCCCTTTTTGTGATTGCTCCAAATTTTTCCAGTTCGACAGCGGACCACGACTGAATATGTTCTTCAGCGGCTCCATGGAGCCTCCAGCAGATGTTTTGACTGGATCTGATTCTGCACCCCAAGGGTTTGAAAATAAAGTACAAAGAAGTACTTTATCGCGCCTCGCTCCCTTTCCTGTCTTTCTTGTTGGCTCATCAGGGACCAACGGAATATGTTCAAAAGTTGGACCGACAAGAGGGCAACGGGAGAGAACTCGAAGACGGCCGAGCAGCGAGCGTCTTTCATTCGCCTCGACATGAAACTCCAAAAGCTTTCCGTCACGAAGGGTCAGCTGGGAGATGGCTTTTGTTTGATTACGGCCAAAGTGGGTCAACGCCGGGACAGACAGCGAGCGTCTCCAGCGAACTCCTCTCTGTTCAAGCGATGCGGCGTGCGGTTTCCCAACACATGGTTTGAGCACAATATCATTTCACCAGCCTGCCTGCAGTTTAAGAGGCTTCCGCTGATCACCTCATAATGGCTAAATTAGCCCTTGCGTCTTCCCACGTTCAAAACTGCCACCTGTTGAGTTGAGATTTTGAAGAGTGGAGGTGGAGGAAGAGGAAGGAGAAGAAGAAGAAGAGTCAAATTCTGCCTACAACTTATCGCAAAAACAATTCGAAGTGTGGCTACTTGCGAATCCAAAATCGAGGTTCCCACAACATTTAACTGTCCATCTGGAGGTTGTTTTTTTTTAATGTATTTTTAGCCATTAAGTGCGGTGGCCACCACAAAGCAGGAAGCGCCGAGGAGCGGAGAAGAATAGCAGGAAAGGAGCATTCAGTCCAGCCAACCAGTGTTTCACGACAAGTTTCGGCGCTGACCGCTTTGCGTTATTGAGCCCGAATCTCCAACAACGGCGTCTGGCAGAAACCTCGCTGCGCTCCCGCAGGAAATCCCGCGTCCCGTCGCGCCAGAGTATCCATGCTTCACGGTCTTATGAAGATCACGCGATGAGTCGAGCTTTATCATAACAGTTTACAAAAACAAAAACAAAAAACAACAACAACAACAACGACGAAAAACTTCGGAGCCGCCGACTCCGTAAACAGGAAGAGCTCTCCGAACCTGCTCGACTTTACTTTCCAGGGAGAAACACGCAAGGTGGGGAGAGGTTGGGGAGTAGTGGGTGGTGGTGGTGGTGGTGGTGGTGGTGGTGGAGGGGAGAAAACAAACAAACAAACAAAACAAAACGAGTTAAGTTTCCTGGTTGGAGTTTCAACGCGTGGCCCGGTCCTGCTCGGCGCTCCTGCGGTTCCGGTCGGTATCCAAACAGCGCAGCAACTCCATCGTGACTTCTGATCGCAACTCCTCTTCGTCGGTCAGCGTTCAAACTCGCCAGCTTCCCTCGAACCCACTTCTTACGTCTGCGCTTACCAGCCAGTAGAGAGGGTGGGGTTTACAAAACTTTTTCTCTCTCTCTCTCTCTCTCCCAGCAGGAAAGGAGTCAGATGACCACGGTCAAGGTAGACACAAAATCATGTGACCTAACATCCGGTGTTAACCGTCAAAATAAAATGTCAGCGGAAGTCGAGTTAATTGTCGGCGTGCGTTGCCAACGAGTACAAACGAGGCAAATATCTGCGTGTAGCTGTCCAACATTATTATTATTATTATTATTATTATGTGGACGGTGTTAACATAACATATTTACATTAGAGAAGAGGTGGGCAATTCAATGATCCAAGATCATGTTTACTTTCATCAAACCTCTGTACAGATCGTTTTTGTCTACATGTTGCTCTCTATTGCAATACAAATAATAATAAGTTACAACGTGATTTCAAATGTCGAAGTAAAGTAGTCTAGCCTTAATAAATTGAGGCAAATTACAGATAATATTCAAAAAGCGAGTGCTCAAACAGGCTACTATTTTTTTTACAATAATAGTCTCTTTTTTTTTTCTTTCAAATTTATGCTGTTGCGGTATTTTGTGGGTATTTCCTGCTAACTTCACACTCCTGGTGGTCCACAGTGCAGGAGGTGCACCACGCTCGTGAAAAAATTAAAACTACTGTACCAAAAAAATACAACGTGAGTGAGGTGCAGGCTTTCAAAGTAAAAGATTCTACATTTTTTTAACAGCAGTCGATTATTTGCTCTGTCGAAATAGCCATGATATTAATGTTGTAATTATATAACTATAATTATTATTATTATTTAGTAATATTTTGGGAGAAAATTAGTATTTTCCTGACTGCCGATTGTGCTTTGATCCCACAGGGCACATTTTGATCTGGCTTTTATTTTGAAATTTACACTTTACGTCCTATTCCTCCATTTTGGCTGGCCTGATACTGGATGCAGGGGCTGAATGTCAAGTGCAATTTCTCAAATACGAGGCACTTCCTTGTAACGTTAACGTTATACTTCTACTCCACAACCTTAGTTACTAGTTACTTTTCAGAATATACTTTCACACTTTTCCTGTCTAGTGAAAACCACGTCACTCCAAATTTTAATGATTCTGAATTGGAGATTAAAAATGTATGGGTCGAGCTATTGTTCAACTTTTTAAGGTAAATAAATGACTTGGATCATTACTGTAGATTAAACTAAGCATTAGTGGTTCAAATTAGCACAACCGGAAATAACTATAGCAGCAAAATGCACATTAATGCAGTGGGTACCTTTACTTTTCATACTCGGGAGTACATTTCACTGATAGTACCTCGATACTTTTACTGCAGGCAGGGTTTGAATGCAGGACTTTTACTTTCACCGTGTGGTATTAGGATCTGAAAACTGCTCCTTCCGCTGCAGGCTGTAAATACTGCAGTATTTATTTAAACCTGAGAAAGAGAAAACGATCAAAAACATTGCAGTAATTAAGCAAGCAAAGTCTTTCAAACACAATAACACAAGTCATTACTGACGTGATAGCAATATACCTGTGGGTAAACCTTTTATTAATAGTTATCGTGCTAATAATAGCTCCTAAAAATCCACACTTTTTGAAAGATGTACATTGAGACAAATAATATCCACTTTTCTTCTGCCATGAGTATCTTTTGCATTTCAGTGAAGCAATGTTACTTTTCAAACTTATAACTTCTTTCTGTTAATGTATTTATATCCAATATGCCATATGATTACATGCCATCAGGTCTACAGCTAATTTATTTCCTTTGCTCCTACAACTCAACGATAAAGTGTCTCGCCCAAAGAATCATTTGGAATGTGAGTCTTTAGTGAAACTCAGTCCAAACACTCAAGGACAGCAGTTCATTAAAAACTGTCCCAGGGCTAAAAAAAAAAAAAAAAACGAGGATCAAGTCCTGCTGCTTCTGAGGACAAAGTTCTTGAAGATTTTCTTTTTGTTACTTTGAATAAAAGAAAAGAAAAAAAAGAAAAGAAAGAGCTTCAAGATCGTCTTCAAAGCGACACATTTGAAAGTCTTTAGCGTGTGGCTGGTTTCATGTCCTTTATGTGGTTTGACGGGCAACTTACACGACCGAGGTGGAAGAACTGATTTAACTGAAGTGGACTCAGATTCGCTCCTTTACTGTTCGTCTGAAGCCAAACGGAACAACTTCAAAAGTTTCATTCCGAGGAGCTTTTTAAAAAAAAAAAAATGTTGTATCATCTTTCGACTGTAAAAGCACGAGAGTTGAGCGGATTTTCCCGTTAAAAAATGATAAATTACTGCTAAAACAATGTAAAACCAGACTCTCTCCAAACTGGATTGACTGTTCAAAATGAAAACTGGCCAGTTTCTGATCCCAGATAATGAAAAATCCCCTGGGAGAGACTGTGTTTACTATAACCAGTACTTTATCTATTGAAGCCCATTTGTGCCAAAACCTTTTTTTAAAAGGGCAAAAAAGTTCATAGGTTTCAGTTGACAGGTTATATCATAATTTACCATCAGTACATTGTAATACTTTGATTTGCGATTAGATGCACTTTTGTTTTTTCCTGTCATGCAAAGCATTTGTCTCACAGCGTTACAAGACGCCACAATTATATATATAAAAAAAGATACACAAACAAAAACAAACAGCCTACACGATAGAATGCGTGTATTACGCATGAAATTTAACTTAATGAAGGACTTTATCTCAATTTAAATGTATTTATTCCTATCAATTGGTTAATTTAAATGTGCCGCCAGCTGAGTCTTTTTCCCATTAGGTATTCGGTATTGACTGACTGGTAATTTTTCAATATCATTGAGGAGGCATACGTCATAAAGTCTTTCTGCATACATAAAACAATTTTTCCTTTGAAATAAATGACACTTTCACTTCAGTAAAGGATCCGACTACATCACAGCGCCACGTATGAAATGCGATCAAATTTGGCCTTTCCTTACGAATAATGTATGACGCGATATCCCACGTGCCACCTACGATGGTGGAGTGAGAACATGATGCTCAACGAGCATGTTGGCGCAGCCTGAAGTGCACATCTGAGAAGTACGTGACTGCGCTGGCCCCTCCGATCAAGTGCTGAAACACAAGGTGCATTTTAAACATGTGCTCTTCAAGTAGCCACGCTATGAAAGGCTTTTATTCTCCAAAAAAAAAAAAAGGTCAGGGAATTCCAGGTTTTTGTTTTTTTTAACCACATTTTCCCATGTTTCTAAAAGTCAGTGGCTTCATGGGAGGGGATGACAATCAAGAGGACCACCTTTGCCCCCCCCCTTCCCGGCTGCTGTGTGGAAACAGTGTGCTTCCTTCTGTTCCCTCTTTGATGGCTCCCCTTCCCTTCCCTCCTTCCCTGCCCCATATTGGCTGCCGTTTGTTTCAACAGCGACCTCCTAAAGTAAACCACCTACAACCCCCCCCACCTCTCCCCACCACACACACACACACACCCTCTCTCACAACACACACATCGAAACCCCGCCCTCCTCGCAGTACGCTGAGTCAACGCTTGTGCAGGAAGGACGCAGTTGTTGTTTTTGCAGCTCCGGCTCTGCGTTGCTTGGTCGGTCGGGTGTGCGTGCGTGCGTGTGCGGGGTGGGGTCTAGAGGAGGGGCGGCTGCGTTTACACGACAAAGTGGTCTGTTTTAAAAATAAATAAATAAATAAAAGAAGGCAGGAGGAAGAGGAAGGGGGCGAGTACCCGCGCTCAGGGCCAAAAGTGTTCGCCGGACTGCGTTTCGAGAGACGGTGGCGGTAATAATCAAGCGCTCCACAAACCTGCGACTGTCGCCGCACTCATCCGATTCAAATATCGGGAGGCTGCGGGATAAAATACCAGCTCTGCATCTACGAGGAAAGTCTCCTATATTGTAGAATACAGAAAAGGAAGGGAATAAAAAAATAAAAATAAAAGTAGGAAAAGCGCGGAGTTGAGACTACAAAATGCGCGTTTCTGGCCTGTGGTGGCGAGAGAGAGAGAGAAAAAAACACCAAAGAGGGGAGCAGTTAGGAAATGTTTTGCTCAAGGACGCAGCAGGATTCGGGTTTTGCGCTTCCAGCTGCTTGAACAAAAGAACGGGGAGTCTGAAGGTTTGAAGGCTGTTTGCAGATTTTCTCCACGTGAAAAGCGTCGCGGCCTTTTCGTCTCCGGCGTTGAAAACGAACCAAAACAAGGGTTGCTTTTTTTTTTTTTTTTTCTTTTTTTTTTTTAATTGAAATATGAACTTTATTTCACCCATACAAAATAAAAAGAATGTTAAAAGTTTACAATACAGCGTCAACTGTCTGTTCGCAATCATTTCATACCGAGACTGACACATAAAGGGGGAGCCCCATCTCTGCTTTCAATGAACACATTTAAAACAAGCTAAAAGAGGAGGAGGAGGAGGAGGAGGAGGAGGAGGAGAGGGGTGGAGAGAGGGGCGGTGCGGGGGGGGGGGGGGAATGTTGGAGATAAAGGAGCAAGTCACTCAAAAAATCGGAGGCGTGGCCGGAGTGGAAATTAAAGAGAAGGAAGGAGAGAAACAACTTTAAAAACAAAGTTATGGTCCAAGAGTCGCGGTATACGTCTGACGGGTAATTTAATGCTTCTATAAAATAAAATAATATTCAGGCTTCCACTGCCAAAACAAACACCCTTAACCCGCTGATATGGTTGACTTGAGGAGGAGGGGAGGGGGGGTTTCAGGTCTACGGCTCTTTTGATAAAAACGTGACTTAAAAATAGAAACTAATTGGAAAAAAGCTGCGGCAAGCGAACCTATAGTAAAAAATACACCTGCTTCCTTTGTTTATGTTGCAGTCCGACTTGGCCGAGTCGCGACAAAGCCAGGAAGCAGGGCTCTCATCTCAGCAGCAGCGTTTCGTAGCCCAATATCGATAACGCGGTAACGCAACGCGCTTTAGCGGCGAGACGGCCTCCTGTTCCCTTTCCCCTCCCCGACGCCCCCCCGCCTCGGCTCGCCGGCTTCCCGCGGCGGGCCGAGGCGGCTCGGAGAAGGCTTCGGCTGCCACTCGTGGAATTCTTCAGCCAACCTGAGGGTCTGAGCGACGAGGACTGATAATGTTCACTTCATAACGTCTAACTACGGAGGATTTAGGAAGAAATGGAAGAAATAAAAATAAAAAAAATTAAGAAAAAAGTGCTCCCCCCCCCAAAAAAAAAAAAAAAAAAAAAAAAAAAAAGCAACCTACACAACCCCGACCTCTCCTGTCTTTTTTTTTTTTTTTGTGGGGGGGGGGGGGGGGACTTCGTGGCAGAAACGGTGACGACTGCCGCGTTTGCTGGTCCAAATCGAAACGGCTGACTTGTTAAGAAAAACATCCTCGTTTTGGATTTTCCTCTTCAAATGGGGAAAATAAAAAAGGAAAATTAAAACACATAACGTGCAACCAGTTTGTTTTTTTTCCGTCTCCCGCGGTGGCGTCTCTTACAGCTGGCCGTCGAGGGCTTCGTCTGTCGGTGCGCTGCGGTGAAGAGTCTTTCCCTCTGCTTGCAGCAGCCGCCGGAAGAACAACTTAAGAATTCGAAAAATAACGTTGAAAGAGTGCGTGTGTGCGCGTGAGATTGATTGATTGAGTGAGTGAGTGAGTGGTGGTGTGTGTGGGGGGGGAGGGGGGGGGAGTGGGAGAAGCGGGGGAGGAGGAGGAAGAGGGAGCTAAGAGTCATAGTCTTCATCGTCGTCGTCGTCCTCGTGTTTGTGCGGCGCGGGGGCCGGGGGAGGCGGCGCCGCGCTCATCATGGAGGGGTGGGGGGCGAAGGCCATGCCGCCCGCCGGCTGTGCTGGAGCCATGCTGCCCATCGAGCCCGTGTCGCCCGTGTGCATGTACTCGGGGGGCGCGCTGGTGCTGTGTGGGCGTGTGTGTGTGTGTGTGTGTGTGTGTAAAGTGGGGTGAGGGGGGAAGGACGGGGAGGGGGCACAAGAAGAGGTATGTTAGGAGTCTTGTCCTTTCACAATATGTTGTATCCTCAGAAGAGTGCACCCAATTTAAACGGGAATTAACCGCCGGCAAATTGGCCGCGCGTCATCTGGCAACGCTGCGAGCTCTCGAGTACGGCATTCAAAGCACTACACACTGCTACGGATAACATGTACTACGTGTACACATTGTCATAGTATACTTCTTTTTTTTTTTAGCATTTAGCATTAAAAAAAAAGAGAGAGATCAATACTCTAGCATTTTTATACTTACGGGAAACAATACACAATACGTGTGACATTTCCTTTGTGCGGTGCATCGTGGGAAAAGCGTCCACGAAGAACACGCCGACTTGTGAATACTACATTTCGCCACCGCCTGAGAGTAAACGACACGCTCGTACCCGCGTCCAATGCTCCTGTGTACAGTGAATTTAAGACCCTGCACTGGTTTCCTCGTCGGCTGTAGTGGAAGAACAGCGCCCCCTGGCTGATTCCAGCTGTAAACTCCTCCGCCAGGCTTTTTTTTTTTTTTTTTTTCTGGCTGAACTAGACAGCAGTTTTTCAATTTCCAATAATATGAGCTGAGGGCTTTCAGGAGCCTCATAACGACTTATCAGCCACGTAAATCTGACCATATTTGCTGTTAGAGTGAGATGATGTAACTCTGGAGAGACGAAATAGGTAATTCTTTTTCACGTTCTCTTTACAGATGGAAATAAAAAAATGTTAAAAAAAAAGGCTGTTCCTCAATTCAGTATACTCGGGATTGGAGTTTGATTATTAGCTTTATAATAATAATAATAATAATAATAACAATAATAATATACTAACATGGCAGGACCTTTATGGAAAGCACCATATAAAGAGAGAGTGCGGCAGATTTGTAAAACCATGCAAAGTAAGATTCATGTGTTTTTCTGCACCAGTGAGAGCTTTAAAATGATTCTGTCAGTGACACCGTCGCTGACTGATCAGCGCTTAGTCAGACACGAGAACCATGTGTCGTATTGCCATCGCATTCACGCACAGATGTTCTCGTCTGAAAGAAGAACATCTGTGCGTTTTTGCTCTCTCGGCGTTCTTTACTTTGCTCTTCTTTCTTATGGAGAAATGACTTAAAATTCATATTGACCGGGGTTGTTGTTTTTTTTTTTTTTTAAATCAAAGTCTAGGAGATCCATGGTTTTTCCTCAGGAGCAGAGACAGACGCGCGTACGAGGCAACGAAGCACCCGCACAGCCGCCGCCTCCTCCTCCTCCTCCTCCTCCTCCTCGTCTTCCTCTCTGACTGCAGCCTGGAGGATAATTACCGAACACACTGTGCTGCCAGCTGCGCAGCGTCTGTCTGGCGTGGATTTAAAACACGGTCTGGACAAACGGCATCTCGACCGCGGATTTTTTTTTTTTTTTTTCTTTTTTTGTTCCCCCGTACCTGCAAAACCTGGAAGCAGCCTGCAGATTTGTGCTTGACTGAGAGCCGTCCTCCTCGTCCTCGTCCGTCTCGCTGTCTTCGGAGTCATCCTGTTTCCATCACAAGGGGGCAGACAAAGCGTGAGCCCTCTCGCGCACACACACACACACACAAATCATCACCAACAGAAAGCCGGAGGCCTCCGTATGCAGATCATCTCCCACCTCTTGCTCCGACTCTGTGCCGGACAACTTCTTGTCCTTGCCTTTGGAGCTGGCCCCTCCGTTCTTGCGACCAGACCCCGGCTTTCGACCCCTGGGGAGGGAAAACAAAACGTTTACGTAACGACGTGCGGCTACTTTTCGCGGCAAAGTTTCTGAAGAAAGTTTGTGTGTGTGTGTGTGTGTGTGTGTGTGTGTGTGTGTGTGTGTGTGTGTGTGTGTGTGTGTGTGTGTGTGTGTGTGTGTGTGTGTGTGTGTGTGTGTGTGTGTGTGTGTGTGTGGACACGACGTGACGCCGTTTCGCTCAGTCCTCTGGAACGCTCTTTTAAACTCCACTCAGCGTTTTAAGGAGTAAAAGTCTTTTGTCTGTTTTATTTCGGTGACTTTCTGATTTGGTCCCTTTTCCTTGATTTTTGCGCTAAGTTGCTAAATTGGTGCCTTTTTTTTTTTTTTTTTTTTCCAGGCCTATTTGGTGTTTATTGTTATACAGACAAAAATACAGTTTGCTGTGTTTAAGCTGTTAAAAAAAACCAAAAACATCCTTCCTCATAACCGTGTCGGATACAGTTGGCATGCCGTGTAAACTCCCCGCCGGGCTGATCCGCTGCGTGCGGCAGAGCGCCGAGCCGGCTCGTGTACGCCGTTGAAAACGCGCTACGGAATCACGAGCGCGGCGCGGAGGTCTGTCTGCTCGGCTCGGGATCCGTCTTTTAAATCTACTCCGGACCCTCGAGGGCGCGCGAGCCAGAAATACTTTGTGAGCGAACGACTCGACGTTCGTAGATGTTTTGAACGAGCAGCACGGCGCCAGCGTTCCAATATCTTGTGAACATATTCGAAGAGTTGAAAGGCGGTTATTCCGCGGCGTAAACCTTCGGGCGATAATAAGATAACCTCCAAAGGAGACTGGTGTGACCGATGTTATTGGCGGGAATTACTTTGAGCCAGTGCACATTGTCAGAAACTCCCGACACTCCTGACTCCGCTCGCCTCGTTCCCACGGTTGACTCAAAATGTCTAAATAGCGGGAACCACTTTGAATCGAATCAGCCGCAATCTTTAGTGACAAGAAGACTTCTCACTCATTTCATTTGCGTGTAACTCTCTGCTACAAATGCGAGTGTTTGACTTGACAGTCAATAGTGCTTCTTCTTCTTTTTTTCTTCTTCTTCTCCGCAGTTCGTCTATAATTAGTAGTCGGCCTGTGGAAAGAATGCGCCTGCTCTTTCATTTTCTTGCCTTTTTTTGGTTGTTGTTGTTCTGTAGTTTTTTTTTGTTTTGTTTGTTGTTTTGTATCAAATAATAAACAAAATGGAAACCCGTGATAAGGTAACAACGCAGGGATGACCAAACATATCGCTGCGGTCGCTTTCGATGAGCAGCGGCAGCCGTTTCCCGGTCAACGGCGAGTGGACGCGGCCGGCTTCGCATCGCACCGGAGTGTTTTCACCATGTAAAGGGAACTTCACCTGCGTGGGACTTTCTCTCCCCCCCCCTCCGCGTGGTTCTCCTCCCCCTCGCCCTGCATGTCCGGCACGGTGGCCACCAGGTCTTTCAAGAAATCGAACTGCTGCTCCAGCTCGATACACTGTTTTCTGCAAACACATACGCACAGTTGTCAAATCGTCGCTTCCTCCACTTGGGTTACCCCGCACTGTGAATAAGAGCAGCTGACTAAAAAAAAAAAAATAATAATAATAATAGTAATAAAAAAAAGAAAAGGAAAAAAAAAAAAAAAAGGTCAACCTCGTGTCAGATAAACAAGAGCGATGCACGGCACCGTTCCAACATTTCGACAGCATCACACCGGCGAGATTTGTCTGGGCAGCCGCGTCTTCCTCGTGGCCAGCGGGTACGTTCGGATACAAGGGATTTGGCAAATGTGTTTACAAACCCGCTCGGCAGCGCTGTCGAGGAAGCACCAGCGCAAGCAGGTAATCCAACGATACGGCGTATCGGGCGCTTCAGAGTGTCTTTATGTAAACCCAAAGCAAATGAAGACACAACGCCTTTACGGCTACACGTATCCAGAATCAAATTACTGCCGTATTCACGACTCGCCGTTTTGTTATTCAGCCGGCGAGGAGCTCCCGTCTGCGGTGCTTCGGTCTGAATAAATCGAACGGAGGACGGCTCGGTGCCGGATCTCGGTGCGTCTTGCGGCGCATCTGCACCTTCACTTTTAGCTCACCGCCTTGTGATCACGACACACGGGGATGCGCGGCGAATTGTGCGCGCAGCAGGGAGAGCACGGTGCAATATGCTGTCGAACGGGTTGGTTTACCAAGACACACACACACACACACACACACACACACAAAACAAAAAAACTTACAGATGCGACGTTGTCATTGTCTTTGCATTCCTAGACTGGGTGACTTGACAGGCCTTTGTAAGCAACGATTCCAAAAAAAGCTCCAGGGCTCTTGCTGATGTCTCAGTTGAGGAAATAACGATACCGGCGGTGTGCGTCCCTCATCTAAACACGACCGACTCCATCACATGAACCTAAAAAAAAAAAAAAGTACCGCAGCTGTGCAAAGCCTCAAACAGGGCTGCTCTCGAACTCCCGATTAAGTACGATGAATGTTACCGACCGGTCCACTAGTTTTGGCGCCCGATCACAACGCCGGTCGACAAAACTTTGCACTCGATCCAGAGTCAGTCCGGGGCTGACGAGTCGTTCGTTGACAGGTCATCTTTCTGCTCATTTTCTTCAGCAAGTAAATCATTCAAAAACATTCAGACACGTGAACACAAACCCTTTCTCGAACTTGCACACTGAAGACCTCTCAAGCAGGAAGGATACAAATAATAACAGGTACTGCTGCGGCCACTTTTCCTATTTCTTCATCTGTCTGCATAATCTTCTTAATCCTCGCCTGAAACGAGAGAGAGAAGGTCTAGTTTTTAAACACGTGTTTGCACAGTGGGTCAACATGTGTGAAGACAAGAGACACGAGTAAAGTTGTATCACTGCAAGAAAAACAACAACAACAACAACAAAAATAAACAGATTCGAGGTAGATTTGTGTTCATCGACTGCTGTAAAATGTCAGCAAAACGTTACAGTCAACACGTTTCTAAAAGGGGAAGAATCGCGATCGAGTGATAAAACCGGTCCTTCCTGCCGTGTTTATCCGCTTTTAAAAAAAGTAGCGTTTGCGCTGTAAATACTTCCCCAGGATTGCCTCGGTAAACAAACAACAACAACAACAACATTTTGCTCAGATTCACAACAGTTTCACTCGAGTTTAGCTTGACGTGCTAAAAACAACGTCCGTAAAAGTGGACTCGCTCGCAAATTTTCCGGCGCACGCTTGAAATTCACTTTAAGCAACAACAACAACAAAAAAAAATACCGGGGGCTAGCTAGCAGCGTTGTGGGAGGAGAGAGGAGAGAGAGGGGGGGGGGGAGAGAAGAGGAAACAAACGACTAACGTAGTTTGTAGTTTACGGGGAAATGGTTCGCGTTTGCTAGTTAGCATTGTTAGCTCTTAAAACAAAAGAGGCCGAAGTCAGCAGCTCAGCTCCGGCGCCGAGTTTAGCCGAACTTACCGGAGGGAATCTGGCGTTGTATTTCTTCTTTTTACTGGGCATAGTTAAATGACCTGGAAGGCTAGACTAAAAAAAAAATAATAATAATAAAATTTAAAAAAAAAAGAAGCAATATTTTTCCACGTTATTAATCTTTGATCATGTATATGTATATACATATATATATGTATATATATATATGTATACTTCGCCGCCGCCGCCGCCGCCACCGCGCGCGCACACACACACACTAGCTGTGGCTAGTAGCTCCGCGGGGCTAACTCGTCGGTGCGTCGTCGTCAGTCGTCCCCCCCCTCCTTCCTTCCTTCCTTCCTTCCTTCTGCTGCCTTGCAGGTCAGTTCGGTTCCGCAGGGTCACAAAGCGCCGCCGGGTTATCAGACAGCCGACACCCCCTCCGCCGGATATATAAACCCCGGAGGAACCTGCGATATTCATTTAAAAAGGTACGGGGTTTTTTGTTTTTTTTAAGATGATGTTACGACCGGTGTGTGTTTGGATTTTTTTTTTTTAAATAACAACACAGCTTTTACTACAACGTATGTGCGCCGATTTTATTTTTTTAATTTTATTTTTATTTAAAAAAAAAAAAAAAAAAAGCGACGTGTTTTGAGTGTAAATAAATAAAATTAAAAAAAATAAATAAAAAGCGGTTCGAGTTCAGCTGTAGATATTTGACGAGTCGTCGCGTCGCTGAAAATCAACACAACAAAACTTCGGCAGGTAACTGATCCTCAACGTTTACGGTCATTTTGTGTGATTATTCTACCGGTAAATAAATGAATAAATATATATTTTTTAAATTAAAAAAAGCGTGTTATAACGTCACTTACTGAGAATCAACGTCCAATTTATTTATTTTTGGTCAGGAAGTCGAATTAGTTTTTAAGATTTGTACAATCGGTTAGCCGGGTCGGCTAGCTGGTGAACAAAAAAACGATCACGAGTCTTTTCTGCGGGTTCAGTTTAAACGTCAACTGGAGACGAAGATAAACAGTAACGTGTGTTGTTGTTGTTGTTTGTTTGTAAAAGAGTTGATGGCGAGGGGGGGGGGGGGGAGTTGTTGATGTAGCAGGCTGGCTAACTAGCAGCCTCCGCAAACAAATCCAGCCGGTCCGGTTCTGCCCGACGCGAGTTAACACCGAGTCAGCACCTTGATTAAACTTATGTGACGCACATGGTTGTTGTTGTTGTTTGTTTGTTTGTTTGTTTTAATTTCGTCTTCCTTTTCACAGGGCGAAACTCCGGGACTCGGTTGAATAGCCTCCACGCTGACGGCATCATGGAGGAGGAAGAGGGCCCCGTCGAGAAAGCGGCGGAGGTCTCCGTCCCCGCGGAGACGTACGCCGCCGAGGCCATGGCTGCAGACATGGACCCCTGGATCGTGTTCGACTCCAGAAGAACCCCCAGGTCGGAGTTTGACGGCTGGCTGGAGAGCAACAGGCCCTCCCGGGTGCAGCGGTTCGGAGACGAGGAAGGGGGCGGCGGCCCCGTGGGGTGGATCGCTGTGCTGGGCCCGAACCACTGCCCCAGCCCCGGCGACGTCGTGGGTCTCCAGGAGAGCTGGGAGAAGCTTTTGGCCAGCGGACGGCCCGTCAGCTTCCAGACGGTGAAGGAGCTGGCCCTGAACCACGGAGTGCTGACGGGCAAGTGGCTCATGCACTTGGACCCCGGTTTCAAGTTGGACCACGCGTGGGAGTGCGTGGCCAGGGCGGCCCTGGACGGCAAGATCTCCCTCGTCAAAGTCAGCCCCTTCAATCCCAAGGGAGAGAGCAAGCAGGTCATATGTGCCTACAACCAGAAGTTCACGGAGGAGAGCGAGGTAATGAGGCTGGATTGTGTCATTCGTGCCGCCGGGGTCAAATGCCCTCTATCTTACAAGCCGGATGTATACACAAACCTGGGGATCTACCGAAACAACCGCTGGAAGCTTTGTCCCACCATATACGAGAGCAAGTTTGACCTGGAGTGTGTGCCCAGGCGTTCCCATATTGTCAACAAAGTCACCAATCTGGAAGTAACATAAGACCGTCGGAAGAGAGGCAACTTTTGCAGGACCAGTATAGATATATATATATATATGAAGAGGCTCTTTATTAAGCTGCGTTGTGCAGCACAGTTCACTGATTCTGACCGTTTTGATTGTCTGTGGTGTAATTTTGATTTCAAGCTTTTCCTTTTTCTTTTTTTTTTTTGCAAATGAAACCACTAAACCTTGTTTCCATCAAGTCTATTGCTGTAATATTTTCTGAGTGGCCTGAAATACGGTCCAATTTTTTTTTTTTTGTATCGATAAGAACATTTGAATTCACGAGTTTTCAACACACGCACGCACACACACACACACACACACACACACACACACACGACTGGCAGGATGGCTGAAATCCTTGATTTGTATGCACATTTTCAGGGGATAACTTGCATCCATTCATTTTGACAGTGTACATTTGTTTTGTTTTTTTCCGTTTGGCTTTATTATTATTATTATCATTTATTTTTCTCGCTTTGTACTGACCCACAATTACAAAGTTGCCAAATAAAATATACTTTTGAAAACCATCTTATGTTCTTTTTTATTGCCAAGAAAAGTGTTCTGGATGTTGTTAGTCATTGATTACAGCAAAAGTTGAATACCTATCGTATAAGATCATACATGTAAAAAAAACAACAGCATAATCCAATCTCAAAGCATCTTTCACCACGGAGGATAGCAAAAGGACCTACAGGTCTGACACGCGAGTTAAACCGCAGCCAGTATTCACGAAATAACTAGAAGAACTGAAACTAGATGTTTCTGCTGTAAGCATGGACTCCTTAATATCGCTAGTTTGACAGCTATTTACACGTAGCCCTTCATTTTGGTTCTTAGCACATTCAGACAGTTACTGCCAACCTTCAGAAGACATTTAAAACATTATATGCGAGTAACCCGAAGCGATGTTTCATGAAACTAACAGTGGACATCATTTGCATAAACTTACCTCCGTATCTTGATTTCATGAGGCCCTTTGTTTGAAGTAAAATGGCCGACCAAACTTGGATCAATTCAATGACCACAGCTATGGAAATTGTTCAAAATATGACCGTACAAAAACACGCATCACGTGTTCTGACCTCACCTGACGCCTTCACTTAAAGCATCACATCCGACTGGCTATTTAAAACAAGCCTTTGCTGCTGGATCATCTTCCACCGTCACGTTGACACCGAAACAGTTTGTGGCGGATGTTAAACATGACCTAAAGGGAGTGTGATGAAATGTGATTGTGTTGAATATTGTTTTTTTTTTTTTATCATTTGACAGACAAACTGCACATAAAACTGGACAAAGCTTCCTGACTCAATGCCACAAAAAGTCTTTGCTGGTATTTCAACGAGAACGTCCACAGAGAGCAGTTTTGCTACGTTCTGCCTCCTCCGGCTCGTCATGTCCACTTTCCTTTTCCGTCCGAAGCAAAGGGATCCTGAAGGCTGAACGGGCAGATACAAAAGGTCTTTGTCAAAAATGTTTCGAAATAAATCACTCGGACGGCTTTTAAGTCGGGTGTCCCGACACAAACCCGGCTTGGCTTCCATTGTTAAAAATGGAAATAAGACGGTCCTCGTCGGCGGACATCAACTCGTCAAACTCGTCGAGCATCGCGGGCCGGTGGCTGCTGGTGTTGGATGCGATGTCGATCATGCCCTCATTCTGGAGCAGGTTGACAATGCTGTTGGGGTAATTCATCCAGGTGCTTCCCGGGTTGCTGGCAGGGTCAGAAGTGTTCTGCAATGCTGCGCTGCTCTGGGCGGCAGCATTGGAGCCGGAGGGTGCAGCCTGTTGGCCTGAAGACTGAGCCAACATCGAGACGCCGTTTCCACTCTCACTCATGAGGTCCACAAAGTCGTCCATGTTTAGGCTGTCCAGGGTGCCTTGGACCTGGGCTTCGGAAAAGCTGGGGAATTCTGGGATATCCTCGTCCACAATCGGCGCGTCCACGCGGAACTGAGCGGCCTGGAGGTTGAAGGAGCTGCCGGTCTGCGAGGCGGCCATGCTTCCCTGAGAAGCTGCCGTCTCCTGGCCGATGGCCGAGGAAATGTTGGGGAAGAATTCGTGGAGGTCCGACAGGTTGACGGTGGAGTAGTCCTGGTTGGCAGTGGACGCGGCGGTAGAGGAGGAGGAGGAGGAGGAGGGGGCCGACGCCGGGCTCATCGGAAAGGTGGGCACTGGAGCGGCTTTGGGCTGGGGGCCCAGGTTCAGACTCTCCATGATCTTCCATGTTTGGCTCGTGGTTGCAGCCGAGATGGAGGACACGGCTTCTACTTTGGGCTGAACTGAGAACAACTGGCCTGATGTGTTGTAAAAGGAGGGCTGAACTTTCGCCCCAATGGCACCAGGGGGCGCCACGTTTCCTGGAAAAAGAAACACGACAAACAATTTGAGTTCCAATACCTAAATATCCACACAGTATATTGTGTGTACTGGAGCGGGAAACCCGATTTTATTGTCAGATAATGGCGTATGTTGGTCAATACGCACGGATGTGAAAACTTCTTTTAATAATGCAGAAAACGCTTCGTGAAGTAAACTAGAAATTGTTCCATTTTTGTTTTATTAATAGCTGTTTATGATTTGAAGTGGCGGTTACTGTTTACTGAATATTTTGAAGACAGGAGGAGAGAAGAAGATGAAAAGCAAATGGCAGATTTACAGTACATCTGAATTATTGTTAGGATTTTATTAGGGGACCCCAATCATAACCAAAACACCCCGTCAAATAGCAATAACAAATTCACAAGTGATTAAAAACTAGGACCGAGGCCAACAAATCATTTCATTTCTGGATTATTTTGACAATAACTTTTTCAACTAATCCTTTTATCATTCAGTCAATGAAATGTCAGGAAACGGACGAAAATGTGTCTCGCAGTTTCTCAGGATCTTTAAATGCCTTTTTCCCCCCCCCCCCACGGTTTAAAAATATCTGAAGACTCACCGGCTTGTGCGTTCATGGACGGAGGCTTGGGTCTCCTCGCCTGACTTATGAGCCGTCTGTCTTGCGGAATGGACACTGAAATTCCAACAGACATTGCTTCTGTTACAGTGCAACTACAGCGGAGCAACCATTACCCTCCTGCGTTATATGGAAGAGGAAAAACAAACAAAAAAAAACAACAACAACAACTCTCATCCACGTACCACTAGACAGCATGGGCCCCATCTTCAGGCTCTGGAACATGTCGCCCGTACGCTTCCTCTTCTCGCTCAGCCTGTATTCATCTGCAAGGGGGGCGTTTTCAAAAAGCATTTACCAGTTTGTAGCGTTGAACGGCTAAATTCATCTTTGGTGTTTCAGAAATGCTCAATGAAGAGGAGTGTTGGAGGCGATACGGGTGGTTTTTTTGTGTATTTTTTTTTTTTATTTTTTTTAAGGTTATTATTTAAGGCGAGACGAGCGCCAGGAACCGCCGCTTCTTTACCTGGATCGGATGGCAGGTACTGGAAGTCCATCGGCTCGCTGACCTCTCGGTCAGACGGCCGCCGGAGCTGCATCTTGACCCTGATGGGCTCCGTGAGGTTGGTGTCGCGATACGGCGGCGTGCGGAACACGATGGCCACCTGCCTGTGGACGTCGGCCTGGGAGAACGTGCCCTTCCCCTCCCAGGTGTCCTGGAAGAAACGCACCTCGATATCCTCTGCGCGGGGGGGGCGGGGCGGGGCGGGGGGGGAGGGGAGACAGGGAACGTAGTAAAAGATGAGAACGGACTCCAAAACTTCAAAAACCAAAAATCAACTTCAGGCATTTTTCTCTCCAGCTTCCAAAAAAAAAAACGTAAACAGAGAGAACGACGCCAGGAGTGCTGCGTCACGTTTGCTGCGTCACAGCGGAAAGTTTGCCAACCACTTGCAACCGGCTTCAGATGTTTCACTTCGAGCAAGAGGGTGTCATGTTTCGAGCAGAAAAAAATGCGTCGACTCCGCTTTCCGAGTCGACGGCTCGCGCGAAAAGTCTTTTGAGACCTCGCGGCCAGGAGTGCAATAAACCCGTCCACGTCCAGGGTTCTCAGGCTTTTTTTCCGCGACCCGACGTGAAGCCAACTGGATCAGAACCGCCGAGGTCTCTCCGGCTGGGAGCGTCCCGCCTCGCCGGCGCGTCTCGCCGAACCGCTGCACGCGACTCGGCGCGCCATTTTCTTTTTTTGCGACCCGATCGAGTTTTTTTTTCCGCTTTGTTTACCGAGTATTGATTCCAGATAAAAGAAAACCGAGCGCGTCACCAGGAGCAGAAGAGCCGACGGGTTCAAAGAGCTGCGCTCGATACGAGCAGCTACCCACGCAGGAAACTGCTTTGATATGAACCGCACGTCAGCCCTGCACAAACTTTGAGCTTTTTCAGAGATAATCGTAAAGCCGTTTTTTTGGGGTTTTTTTTTTCTAGGTCAGCAGGTGCATTTTATCAGACATGGAAGTAAAGCGGGTTTGATTGTCACCGTTGCGTGCGCACAGCCACGTTTTGGGACTGGGAAAGGAAAAAAAATTGTGAAAATGAGAAGTGGGCCACTGACTAGAGGAAGAGAGGTTTTGGTTGGTGGGAAAAGTGACTCGTGTGGAAAAAGGGGAGTGGGGGGGGGGGGGAGGCGTGAGAAGAAGGGGGGGGGCGCTTTGCTTTGCTTTGTTTTGCGTTGCGTCGCAGCAGGCCGTGCGACGGGCAAACGACAGCTCACAAACAACAAGCAGGCATCCCTTCGCGTTTTAATCTCGGTTTCGGTCTCCGCCGCGTCGCGAGATAAATATCTGCCTGCTGCACGTTTTTTGTTTTTTTTCCATTAATGCCGAAGCACGCAGCCGCCCCGCAGCGGCTGGAATCAAAGCTAATGAGTGCAGAGTTTGCAGCCCGGAGCGGAAAAGGGGGGGAAGGGGAGGGGCGACCAAAACAAATCGGCCGAAAGAGGCCAAAAGGCTCTGTAAAGCGGCGGGCTTGTTTTGATCCTTCCTCTGTGGGTTCGTCGCTACGAGCGACGACATTTCATGTGGAAAAGTCATCTGATGACTTAGTGAAAGATTCAAATGTGCAGCTGGAAGTTTTTTTTTTTTTGTCTTTTTAATTTTGGAGAACAGATTTCTTGCAGCGCACTCCCATCCGCCCGGTCAGTTTCTGACTTCTATTTACGGACCGTTCCAACATGAAAGCGCCGGTTTCACTATTTGCCTTCTACCTTTTTGCACTTTGTCGCACAGCAGGAAGATTTCATCCCCTCCTTTGCAGCTTCCCGAGTTGCGGTTGACTCTGCAGATCTTCAGCTCAGCTGTGTTCGGGGCTCCTGCGAAGACAGCGAAAGCGTTGATGAACAAATGAACACTTGTGCCACAGATTAGCGCCACGCTACGAATAGGAAGTGCGGAGGAGTGTTTGGGGTGTGGCTGACAAGTCAACACTACACGGCTTAGATTCGGTTCTCGCCTCTATGTAGTTGTTGTGTTTTATCTTCATAGTCCACTGTGCTATATTAAAGGCCATCATTCAATTTCGTACGACTACCGCCAGCCTATCTTGAATTTAAATAGCAAATGCGACATTTGTTTATTCTGGCGTTTTGGAGCGACTGGCAGATGGGACGTCTAAACTGCCGACGATCTTGCGTATCTGAAAACTGGAACGATAAAAAGGAAACAAAAAAAACAACAACAACAACAAAAAAACACTTTATTACGCAAAACATTGCAAACCTAAAACACATTTGCGGTTGAGAATTTAAAGAAAACCCTAAACATCTATTAATGGCATTGTTTCGCATAGATCGCATTTCAACATGAAATGTGATCAAATACTTGAAAAACAAGCAAAGAAGCAAGAAGAAGAATAAAAAAAGAAGAAGAAGAAGAAGAAGAAGAAGAAGAAGAAGAAGAAGAAGAAGAAGAAGAAGAAGAAGAAGAAGAGCCGAATCTTGTAAATACCTTCAGGCTGACAAGAAGTTAGCAGGCAAAGAGGAACAAAGCCTGTCGGACGTGCAAAGGTAAGAGAGCGAGGTTTACATGGAGGCCGAGTGAACGGCGCGTGTGCTTCGGGCGTGTCCGTCAACTCACTGTTGTCGTAGATGGGCTGCGACACCACCGGATCCAGGGGGAACAGATCCCCCGTCGGCAGCGTGATGGAGGCCTGGAAGCAGAGCCGGACGGAATTCAGGTCAAACTCCTCCTCCCACACCTTCGGCTCGGGAACTGAGGCCAAGACGGTGAAAGGGGAAAGGGTGGAGCGCACAGTCAGGCAACACAACAGTCTGGAAAAGCACTGCATGCATTCATTCATTCATTCATTCGTGTGTGCGTGTGTGCGCGTGTGCACTTCAAGGGGAAAAAAAAAAACGGCGTTGCCCCGTTATTTTAAGGCTCGCGGCAATAGTGGGCAACAGACATTTTGGGACGACAGAATAATGGAAACTTTGAAGGTAATTACATCACTGGGATTTTACTTCGGTAAACGTCCACCAAAATAACGGCGTCCGCACGCGAAGCGGGACGTTCGGAGACTCTCCGCACAGCCCGATGACAACATCGAACAGCCACGGGGAAGCGCTCGGTGTCGAAAAACTGGTAACTGGGATTTACTTACTGTTGTAGGGGTTATTATTCGTCTGCAGTCTACAGGTGATGGCTTCGTTCACGTCCTTCTTCTTCACACACTGTATGCCCAGATTCTGAAAACTGCAAAAAAAAAAAAAAAAAAAAAACAACCACTAAATCAGCGTGTACTTCCCATTTCTTATCAGTTTAAGGGTTTTATGGGAAACAAACGCCGCGGCGCCCACACAGTGACCACTTCGTAGTCGACACATCGTGCAAGTAATTTGCTCCATTACCTACGGTTTTAATCTGTTTTGTACCTTCGGCTTCAGATGAGTCTGAAATACTAAAAGCCACATTTAAGAATACTAAAGCACGATCGCTGTGGTCGCCGACCGCATCCGCAGGTTGAGAGAGCAGTTTAGGTTAACCGGAAAAATACTTCATTTGACCAAAAAGATAAAAGACATTTTAGAGACGCAAAACATAAACATCCTTAGGAAGTGAAACCTTGGTAATGTTAGGATTTTATTTCTGCCAAAAAAAAAAAAAAAAAAAAACTATGAATTGCTTTTGAAATGCACCGAGTTACAAAAGGTTTAATTCAGTTTCATTTTCTTGCACTGATCATTCTGGTTTCAATCCATTCTGCAGTCCTGTTGATAAACTAGTAGACGTTACTTTACAACTTCCTTAAAGCTTCTTCAAGAAGTTGCTGATCTCAAACTCCTAATGTTACTACAGAAAACACCTTGCTGGTTGTATTCCTGGAAAAAAAATAAACAAATAAATAACATTGATCTTTCTATGCAGCTAGAAAGTTTTTTTGGGTTTTTTTTCTTACCAGAATATTCTTCTTCAAAGGTAGGATTCACGTTTTCTAAACGCATTCTAAGTGTTAACGTTAAAATGTTTTTCTTAACACCGTCGCGACATTATTTCCCAATTCTTCAAATGTTTCAGAACGTTTTCAGAGAAAACATGAGAACATAAGAAGAAAATTCTGAGAACAAACTCAAAGAAGAACATTACTGAAGGCTTGCATCATTTCTAGCAGGATATCTTAATATAGACATCTTCACATGTCTTATAAAAAGATCATTACTATTTTCATTATTAAGACTATTATATGTACTTAAAAGTATCTTTCATTGTTATTATTATTCCTTTAACAGGCAGTGGTTTGGGGGTTTAATTGTTCGTTTTATGCGAAATATACATAAAACCACAGGTAAGAACAAGAAATGAATGATACTTTGAGAAAATCAGCCTGCAGCCCGAGGTAGACTACTCTATAGCTCTATTCTGCGTGCCTTTAACAACCTCTGTTGGAACCGAGAGCCGTTATCAAAAGAACTCATCTTTAAATGTGAAAAACAACATGACTAATAAAAACCTGTGCGCACGTTCAGTCTGCAGCGTGTTTGTTTCTATCGCATCACAATCATGACCAAGACAGAGAAACATGTCTGGTCTTGGTTGCAATTCTAAACATTAAATCATGAAATCTGTCACTGTTGCCACACTTTTTCTAATCCAGATGATTCATACTTCTTTGCTTTTTTTTTTTTTTTAGAAGCTACGGCAATTTATTTGTATTATTATTACATTTCGTTTAGCTGACGCTTTTATCCAAAGCGACTTACAACACACCGATGGTACGCCATCGGGAGCAATTTTAGGGTTCAGCGTCTTGCTCGAGGACACTTGGGCACGTGGACGGGAGGAGCTGGGGATCGAACCCACCGACCTTCCGATTGGTGTGCAGCCCGCTCTGCCGACTGAGCCACAGCCTATTTGAGCGTGACACGCAGCCGAGAGACAGCCGAGGCCGCGGAGTCACCTGGGTTGCTATGAACTCTGTTAATGTTTTCCCTGGCGACTGGTTTTTTTTTTGTTTGTTTTTTTTTATTACCGGGGTGACAGCACACGCGTCACAAGCAAATGCCACCTTGTGCTGACGTCGTGAAACTGTAATTTCCAGCGGGGCGCTTTCTCTGCGGTCCGAGTGATGTCCCCGTCGCATGGCAACACCCTCCCCCCCCCCCCCCCCCCGCTTACCTGTGTATCCGTCTCTCCTGCAGGTCGGCCTCGTAGTAGCCGTGCTTGCAGTCTTTCCCGACCAGTTCGTGGGGGTGAGGTTTGTGTGGCGCGTTCTTCGTCACCAAGGAGATGCGGACGCGCAGGGGGCCGCTGTAGTTGTGCACCTGTCCCCGGGGGGAAGAAATCACACTTCATGGATAAAAGCGCAGGCGCAAGGAAGCCCGCCTCGGGCGAACGCCGCCGTCTGATGCAATGTACTGTATCTGCTGCGGACAGGCAAGACGGTTGAAGACTTTTAAAGCATCTCTCAGTCGATTGCCGCGTCGTATTGCCCCCCCCCCCCCCCTCCTCACCCCCCGCTGCAGCGCTTGTCCGTATTTGGGGCGCGCTCCTTTCGTTACAACGCGATCCCTTTCGAGTCGGTAAACATTTCGAGTTACGTCACGTGACCAGCGTCGGCGGCCGCGCGAGATCCGCGTTTTAGGGACCACCGGTGCGCTTTTGCCACCGGACTTGAGTATGGACAAAAAAAAAAAACACACAACAACAACAACAACAACAAAAAAACCGCACAAGTTCCCCGCCCGCAACAACACAACCGTCGCTCCCCACCACCGCTGCTCGGCGTATTCGTCTCCCTGCTGCTCCTTCGTGTTCCCGGACAATATCGACGCAAGATTTGACGCGTGCCGTCCTGCTCGAGTTTCGTTGATCACGACAACGGGCGAAACTCGGCTGCGACGATCCCCGTTGTCGACGTGTATTTCTGTCTGCGTGTGCAACCGCTCGGTGCGCTGCTGTATTAATCTCATGTCGAATGATAAAAGCCCCGTACCCCCATGTGGTTTTCCATTTCTTAGATTTGTCATTCATTTCTTCCTTCTTATCATTATTATCATCACCATTTAACTTATTAGCCTTCCTTTTTTGCCGAAGTTATAAAAAAAAAAAACACACACACACACACACACACACACAATATCCAACCTGATCAAGCAGAACTGGTTTATGTGTGATCACGTATCACTCACACAACAGCTGCTTTTGTTTTCTGTACTCGTGTTTCGTTGATCACATTTATGGGAAAAAATTGTGTTCCTCCCCCCCGTCCTACTTTCTTTTTGTACTTTATGTGTGTACCTGTCAGTATGTGCAGACAACAACAAGAAAACAATACTGAATAAAGTGGTGCAGTTGCAGGAGACGATTATTCAGCACTGACCTGCTCTGTAGTACATGTACAAAAAAAATGTTTACCCAAACTTCTGCTGAAGAGGGTCGTACGTGTAATGTAAGCTACATTAAACGGATTGCAGGTGGAAAAACACGCAGTGAAATGTGCCTGTCCGACTCACCTTGATGGCTGGGTGGGTCTTAGTGGTGTCGTTGCTTTTCTCTCCCGGGATGCTGCCGGCTGAACGTCCCTCACACTTGTACCTGAACCTCATCCCCCTCGGCTTGGGCTGCTCGATGATTGCTATGAAGGGGTTCGCTGTTTGGACTGACAGAGAGACGGAGGACAGAGAATACCGAGCTTTTACTTCTTATCTGTGTGTCAACATTGATACAGCTGCGTCACGGAGCGGAGGGATGATGTTTGCTCACGAAATCTCGCAAAAGCAAACACCAGGACTGACTTTTACTGTTACCGTTTTACAGGAAACCACGTCTTACCTGGGTTGAGTGACGCCATGCTCCATCCTCCATACGCACCTGTGGAGGACAGCGACAGGGAGGGCAATTTAAAGACTTGTTGGTCAAAATCTCACAGTGGGCAGTGGATTACCATCTATAATCGCATGATGCAGTTACGGGGGCAGTGGCCAAAAAAAAAGAAGAAAAAGAACAGCCTCAGCACATATTTGTGGGACGGTAAGAGTTTGTCATATGTGGTGTGGCCAGAGTGGAAATCTACTAGACGGTTCGGCGGCCAAAGAGGTCGAAGGACGCCCGAGATACAAGGGCTTCCCGGCTAAATATAATCACTGGTCATAAACTGCCTGCCAAGCTGCGGACCAAATGAAGAAGTGCAGAAAAAGGCAAACAATGGCAGGCGGGGTGGAATATTGGTGTCGGATTACCGGCCGGCTTGATAGAAGTGAGGCAAAAAGCGGGCGGGGAGCGCTCTAGTTTCAGGTGCTGGGGGACAGCGAGCAAGGGGTGACACTAGATCAGGTACTTGTTCTCGTCAAAAGGCATGAAGAAGGGGGATTACCAGGCCGTAACATGCCTGCTCTCCAGCCGCAGACCAAAGGAAGAGAATGTGGGGGGGGGGAGGGAAAGGACTTTTTTTTTTTTTGTGGCTTCTTTTCGCTTTATGTGCAGCGACGCATGAAGAGGGGCAGTAAAGTACCAAAATCACCATTTACACTTGTACTATACAATATTCATGCCAATTAATCACTTAATAAGAGCTACAAATAAATGCCTTATGATTGCACTTGTACTTTCTCTTGAGGACCTCATGCTATGAAAGTGAAAGTAAAAGTGTGTCGTCTCATGCTCATAAAAGTACTAATATCATGCGGTGAAAATTCTTCGCAGGCCCGGGCCCCTTTCACATCACACCACTTCATAATGAAACAGTTTCCGGAGTCTGACGACAAACCGAGTGATCTCACGAGACCAGCCGGAGTGAAATGATCAGGCACCGTCTTCACAAACCATTCGGATGTCATCGTTTCTACCGATGTTAAGACGCATGCCGTCCCGCGGCCACCGCGAGTCCCATTAACGCAACGCATGTTTGTCAAGACTTCCTCCGCACTACCAACACATATCTTTCATGAACCGTGGTCACCACAAATATGAAACGCACGCTTCCAAACACCCTCTGGTGTTTTTCTACGTCGCGACGCGAGGGGTCGCGTCATGTTCCGAGTGACCCGCTGACCCTGTGACTGACCTGTGACCCGTCTCACACGCAGCCCAGCACTTTATACTGTGAACTACACAAAAATCAATACGCCGGTTAACTGACATTCAAAGATTAATATTCAATCAAAACTGGATTATAGAGATATTGGAAATTATGTATCAAGAAAAAAAACATATGTAGGTGAGTATGTAGACCAAAGTTCACACAGCTGAGCGCACACACACACACACACACACACACACACACACACACACACACACACACACACACACACACAATCTCCCACAATCAAAACACAGCTGAAGCGTCTGAGACTGTCTGGTGACTCACTTTCATTTACTATTATGCCTCTTGTTTGTCAGACATTTTGTTGACTGCTCTGTCATATTGTCTTCTTCCCATCTCCGTTCAAGTCACCTCCAGGTCACGCTTATTAGTGGCTTCAATCTATTTTTAGGACGCAGCCTACAAGATCTAGAAAAAGTCTGGCGGCATTTAACCCCCCCCCCCCCCCCTGAATATATATGAGTTGAATATATAAAAAGGAACCAGGGGCGGTTTATAAATATGCACGAGACGTGCTTCACATCGGCAAACTAAACCGCCTGTTTCTTATGACAATTTGTGTAAAACTATGATGTGCTCTTTCAATTATTTCCGTCCATCAGAACTGAGGTGGGCGTTTGCGAGCAGCGACTACCAATATATTAATATATAATATATTTTTTTAAATGAAGCCGGTTGTGTTTAATGTCGGCCGAATTAAAGAAAAGTCGCCGCTAATGAACCAGCGAGCTCTTAAAATGTGATTCGGGGGGGGGGGGGGTGCACATTTCCACAAATAGACAAGAAATCATTCAAATCGCGACACATCTCAACGACGTTTGGCAATGTGTAAGTCCGCCCGAGGGGGAAGATCCATGAGGTGGACCAACCCCGACGAAGGCCCTTTCGGCAGCCCGACACCGTTCGGGCAGGTGAGTTCGCCGCACGCAGGAGACGGAATGACAGCAAGTCCACTGGCACAGACAAGGTACTGTACGAAACTTAAATTCAGTCAACCTTCTTTCCGGTACGTTAAGCTCACGAACCGGTACGAGACTCCTCCCGTTAGCGCAAAAAAAAAAAAAAAAAACAACCCAACGACAGCGGGGCTTTCCCCCTCCGTGCGCAAAACAACTCCCTGTACATTTTCACGTCCAGTCTGAACAAACAAGGCCGAGCCAAACGAAAGCAGCTGCAACTCACCGTCCATGGCTGCGTCCGAGTCCGGCTCCCGCTTTCTCCGTCTTTCGCCTCTCTTTCTCTGTACTTTGTGTTGTTGTTGTTTTTTTTTGTTGTTGTTGTTGTTTTTTTTCCGCTAAAAGTCGCTGAAAACACGACCGTGTGGACTCCCCAAACTTCTTGACAGAGCTGTTCTGTCGCGCACTTCGCTCCACCCACATCTGTGTCCGGCGGTGAACGGAGTAAAGCTGTACTGTACTGTACTGACAGGTTTTCCGGTAAAAGAAAAAAAAAAAAAAAAAACAGCGCACAAATTCAACAAATTGGTCTATTTGAGGTACAACGTGTTCAAAGTGTTTGGTTGCTTTTTGCGCAACACGACGCTTTTAAAGTCAACATGGTGATCGCACTTGGTTGCGGCAAATGCGAAGGGCATGAAAACGCTACTTTGCTGTCCTTGTGAAATACATTTCCGTTCATTTGGTTTACACCTGTGTTTGAAAATGTAAATAATAAAGGAATATGAATTGACACATAGTGTAGACAGACAGTTTTGACAAAAACAACAACAACAAAAAACTTAACGAAAACCGGATTTGAATACGTGAATTAGGATGTTTTAAGTTTTTTGTTTTGTTTTTTCCCCCCGTGTTGTCAGCTTTGCAACACAGCATTCAAAATATGTTTTTGCTTCAAAATAATTGACACAAATCGAGTCAAGGAATAAAACCAGTGCACTTTGTGCCCTAGTTTAAAATATGCTTCAATACAACAATATTAGAATGCAATAGACTATTTGAAAACAAAAGTACAATGAAGTCTAGGGACTTCATTAAAAAACAACACTTTTGTGATAAATATAATATATTATATATATCACAAAATATTTTAAATATGTGGGGAAATGAAATTTTAAATGGCTAAATATTTTCCAAAACACTGGAAACAAATCTGCATTCGACAGATAGGCTACTTATAAGACTATTATAGGCTATTATTATACAACTATAAGGTGCTGTCTGAAAAAAAAAAAAATCTTTTAATAGCTGTGAAATAGTTTCCCTCTCTCTCGGTCTCTTTTTTATTTAGCCTATTCGTTTAATTTATATTTATTTCGCTTAGCATCTTAACATCATTTATTTCCATTAATATATATATATTAAAAAAAATGGTTTTGATACGTGTGTATTTTTGGCAATGCTACAGCTTTATAAATTAATACATTTATCCATTATCTGCTGTTATGTCGCTTACACATTGTACGTGGCAACTGTGTCAAATACTAATAACTACGAGTAGTACGTAATTCATTTAAAGGTATTTGTAGCAGACAAAAACTTGGCCACGAGAAATTCTGTGCCATTATTTTGAAGAGAAAATGTCTGTGTTTCCGGCTTTGTCCCCCGTGTCCAATTTGACGCAGCTTTCCCTTTTTCGCCTCTCCTCTGCAGTGCAACTTGCCACCACCCACTCAAAACAGTGCGGAAATACCCAGATGACGCACTTGAAAGGAACAAGAAAATAATTTGTGAGTGGGAGAGGCAGCAACATAGCTTCTGGCTTTAGTCATAACCTGGAGGAGAATTCAAAACCGGATCAATCGCTTCTATTCAATTCAATTCAACTTTATTCGTATAGAGCCAAATCACAGCATAGGTTATCTCATGGCACTTAACACATTAAAGTCCTTGCAGCAAGACTTTACAATAGAAGGGCGTTCTCAGGGTTTCCTTCTGTAAACACACTTCTCACAGTAAAACACACCGCTGCAATTGTAATAAGTTTTCATGATTATGTTAAAACGGTTGCTCGCACACTAACCTACATGACGAGTTTCCATTCTGCTGGTGGCCCTGCGCACAATGAAGGCGCTGTGTTACACATAATTGGAATCCAGAGTATTTTTTTTTATTATTATTAGCTATTATTTGTTTGTTAAAATTTGTTTGTCTTTGTTTAGCTAAAGAAAAGGGAATTTCTGCAATTAAAAAAAAAAAAAATATATATATATATATATGTAAAAACCTCTCCCAAGATTATGACATTTTCTGACCAGCAGGGGGCGCTGCGGGGAATGAATAAAGGTCCGCTTTCAGTACAGGACTGTGCAACTGGTACTTGACAAAAATGAGTGAATGGAACTTAATAAATAATTTCCACAGATTTCCTCATTGCAAATCAAATTTTATGGGCATAAAATTGGCCCGTAAACACAAGAAAAACAGAAATCCAATCTAAATATTCATTTGTTGCAGGAGAGTTTATTCATCATAATATATATATATATATATAAAATTATATTTTTTTCAGTACTCCTATTTTACTATAATCATTATTATTATTAAAACTAAATATGACTAACCTATTGCAAAGGCCTTGGCCACCCTGATGCCTTCAGGTACTGTGGGTGACCACAGCTACAAATTTAGAAAAGCTGAATTGTCCATTATCAAGTGTTCTAGGAGTTTGCATCCTTTGGGTGCTCTTCTTTCCTCCCAGAGTCTAAAATAATGCAGATTAGTTATGTGGCCTACGTTTTGTACCATATAGCCTACTTAACATTACAGTTGTTTGGAAGTTCAAGCCTCTGTGTTTTGGCTTTTCTGTGCTACCTTTTGTTTCTATTAGTCCCCTTAAAGCATTGCTTCTCTTTACATGTGCATATTTGCGCCGTGGCGTTGTTACTTTTGGATCAAAATAGTAAAAACTACCAATCTCCAACAAGTTCCCGAGAATGTGCCATTTTGGAAACGAGTAGAAACCAAAAAGAGAAGTGAGATGTGGTTAAAAGCTCCACTTGTCTCCCTTTTTTTTTTTTTTTTTTTTTTTTGCACCGTAAACTAATATATCCGAGGGTCCCCTGAATGCAGCGTAATAGTCCTAATGGGAGGCCCGTGGATGGGAGGAGGTTGGCGGTGCGTTTATGTGCTCTGAGGCGGTGCCTGCTCCTCACTGCGGCGGGCAGAGCTCTTCGTTACAGAAATGGCGGAGGGGGAGTTGGACGTGGACTCGCTGATTTCCAGGCTTTTAGAGGGTGAGTTTCACAACCCTTGTTTGATTCGCGTTGGCTTTGTTGTGCGTGGCGTTCATCCACAACAGTTTTTATTTTTTTTTTTTTTTTTAAGTTTGATTTTGACGCGAGTTGAGAAGGAAAGAAGGCCCGCTGTACTCGCTGGCGCAGCCCGGTGCTGGAGTGAGCAGGACCGGTCCCGTCAGTCAGTCAGTCGGCACACCTTCAGGCAGCCGCCGCCTTCTTTCTCAGGACTAAGTTATCATTGATTCATATTTAAAAGGCATTGGACCACGGTCTTTCAATGGGGATTGTGAGTGTTAAAGAGTGGGTTGACGGCGAAGTGATAAGAAAGTTGTAGCCGGGAGGGCTTTGCGTCCCCGACGGGTCCAGTACGGGGGCGAACCGCAGACCCCGTCTTTCAACTAACTATAGCAGTTCAATGGTGCCTTTTTTTTAATATTTTTTTTAATGTCGCAATATGGGTGTTATCCCTTTGGTGTTAAGGATATGACACACTTGCCACCTAAAACCTATCGTGATCTCGACTTTTATTCCCACAAACTCGGTACAAAACACACCGCGGTGGGCGGCAGCATCTGCTGGTATATCGGCACTAAAAAGTTCACATTTCTACCAGAATAAAGTGCAGCTTGGTGATTTTAGGTGAGCCGAAACGTTCAGTATAACCGCCTGACCTCCGAGGAGGTGTACAAATACCCGGTGTGTTGTCTATATGTGGGTTGCCCACATTCCTAAGAAAAAATGTCCAGTTTCCGATGGGGACGTCGGGTAAGGATTTCTCAGCTGAAGTGAGGGGGGGGACACGTCACAGTGTTATGTTTATACGTGAATGTTAATGGTCATGTTAAGCCCAGTGTTAAACTGTCATCCTACAAGTGTTCACTTTTTTTTTTTTTTTTTTTTTTTTTTAAATGAATTAAACGGTTAGTCCGACATTTAAATAAGCTTTCCTACCTTTTAACTGTGGATGACAATCATTCAGAAAGCCACCTGTGCTATATGTCTGTTTGCTGTGGTACCTAACATGCATGTGTGGGATATGATATGGGTTGTTGTTTATACTTAAAGCCATCAGTTTGAGTCTGTTGGCACTTCGCAAAAGTAACCTGTGTACTTCTGCAGAAAGAACTGTTGTTATTCCTGGCGCCGTTGTTATGTGTTGGGTAGCAGCAGTGGATGACTTTCCCAGCGGTGTTAAATAAGGGATCCTGACAACAAGTGAGCGGGAGCTCTCTGTCTTCTTCTGGCCTTTCTGTCCTCTTGGGAACACAGACGGGGTCCCGCTCTGTCTTCAGTGAACATGCAGACAGCTGAGACAGTGGTGAACAAACATTCACGATCGATCATCTCGCACTCACACACACTCATGTTCAGCCAGCTGGAAATCAGACACACACACACAAACATACACAGTTTGGCAGCGTATGCTAATGAATGAGCACGAAGAATACATGTTGGTATTACTAAAATCATCCAGATTGATTTGGAGGCTTGTGACATCATAGTGCTTTTGTTTGCTCTTTGTGTGTGTGTGTGTGTGTGTGTGTGTGTGTGTGTGTGTGTGTGTGTGTGTGTGTGTGTGTGTGCGCGCGCTGCACAGTAACACAGCAGTGTGAGCCTGTCATGTCAGTTGTGAAGGACTCCCGAGCTGTAGTCGGTTAGTTGGCTTCATGTTTAGCTTCTTTTTTTTTTTTTTTTTTTTTAATGCAGTGATTAGAAAACCTCAGTGGAGGAAATTGGAGGGATCTGTCCCTAAAAGCTTCCAGATGTGAGATGTGACTGTATCCCACCATCCATCTCCTTTCATTCACTTTCTCTTTCCATCCACGGGCACTTTGTAGCCGTTTGGGCTGATTTTTTTTTTTTTGTTGGACGAGGCAGGCTCACCGCTGATGGTTTTTCTGAAGGCCTACACTTCTAAATCGAAACCATAAATTGATGTAAATGAAATCTTTTTTTTTTTTTTTTTTTTTTCAGAAATCTGCTGAGCGCAGTCTGTTTGTATTTATTCCTAAGAGTGGGTATTTTAACATTTTGACAATATTTATACAGCACCTACACCTGCTTTATAATCAAATGAGAAAATCCGGGTTTGTACATTATGGGACTTCATCGTTTGGGGAAGGTAGAAATTGGTCCTCTTGCTGTTATGTCCAAATTCAGTTGCGCAAACCAAACCAAGACTTCTTTGAATCACATTTTGGTTATTCTGAGAATGTTTTTCTACAAAAGCTCCCGTAAATATTGTCTAACACGAGCCGTACATAAGAGTTTTGTTAGAATAAGATAGAACCTAGATGTGGTGATTTGTTCATGTTGGCAAATTACAAATTCAATTCAGATTTTTGGTTTTTTTTAGAGCTGCATGTGGTTCCCGGGGAAATCACATTTCTAAATTGCTTTTTTTTTTTTGTCTGCAAACAAAAGACGCAATCGGACTGTGTCATTTCCATCTTAAAGGTCTCGCGGAGCTCTCTGGCCAATATTTTCCGTCAAGTTAAAAGAAAATAAAGAGCGAAGCGCTTTTACTTAAACAACAAGAAACAGATTTGGGGCCAAACACGGGAAGAAATACAAAACCAAGCACTGAAATGGTTCCTGATGTATCAGTTTGTCTTCGAATGGGCCGCATTTTATTCTCGATTTTTGACCTTTCGATATCGCAAAGACCTCTCGCAGGCTTTTCCTTGGCGTTGAAATCTTGATATCCCTCACTTAGTTGACTTAACCAGATTACATCTGCAGCTCGCTTTATTTACACGTTTACTAAACGGCCTGTCGGAGGCTTTCTGCTCGCATTCACAGGAAGAAGCTCCGAAGGCTTTTACTTTTCCACACTGGGGAATCTCTCTTCTTCTTCTTCTTCTTCTTCTTGTCTGCGTGAATAAAAAGGACCTTTTCATGAAGGCGGTGGTGGTGGGGAGGAGGAGGAGGGGGGGGGGGTCTTTTTAACTGCTTCAACAGTTTGATGTTTCACTTTTTCAATGAGAGCTGATACCAGTCAGAAATATACATACCCCTTGCGCAGAGACGCACATATGGAGCGCTCGCTCATGTCCTATTAAATGTCAACAGGCACAGCTGTCCCTGGTAGAAATTAACTTACCCTTTTGCTGACCCAAACACATGGCTGAGAGTGTTCAAAACAGCTCTAAAGTAACACAGGTATACACTTCGCTGCTGTCTGTTTGTTTTTTTTGTAGTTTTTTTTTCAAAAATATTTTTTCATTTTTAATGCTCTACAGGCTACAAATGGTTTAGTAATTAAATATAAAATGTCAGACATTTAAAATCCCACTCTGTATTTTTTTAAATTTATTTTTTTTATTCCTTATGGCCAAAGAAAAGGCTTTGAATAAATAAACAGAAAACTACGGAAGTACAGTGAAATGCAAAACATACGTGTTTCCCTTTTTATGTATTTCCCGGGCCATTGAGGAGCTCTGTGTCTTTCCACAGCTCCCTGTCACATGAACCATCCTTTAAAACGGCAGACAGTTCCAAATGGAACTGAACTAATCGACTGAAGGAACAGATCGTGTCCCGAGTCTGGCCAGCCACCCAACAGGAAAATGTTGTCATGTCAAAGGTTGTTTGTCAGCTTGTTTGAGCAATGTTAAGCCCCTCCCACGGCCCCGCCCCCGAGCTGTGATTGGACCGCGTTTTCATTTAGGAATTTTTGGACTTGCAATCTTCCAAAAAAAGCTAAAACTTCCCCCGTGACATCTAGCAACAGAACTTCGCATTTAGTTTTTGGCAGATTACGCCCCCCCCCCCCCCCCGCTGGATAACACTGAAACTTCGACAATCTCCAGTTCCGCTGAGCACGGATTATCAGTGGAACCGATCCATTCGGAACAAATTCACAATTCAAAATTGGATTCTCGATAGAATAAGTACAATTTTTTTTTTATTTATTTTTTTAAAGAGCGCCGTATTTTCAAATGCAATTTTGTGCCATCGGCGTTGTTTTCTGCGTTGTGATTTAATTTGAATGTCGTCCGAAAATATTTTGTAACAACGATAAACAGTTTGTGGAGTTAGCGAAAGGGGGCGGGGGGGCGGGGGTTAAAAAAGCAAATAATTGTACTCTGACTTCACTATACGCTTTTGTTTAACCCATGTTTGGTAACCGTTATATTTATGGCACACGGTGCATTATTACATTGGTATTGTGGCGATAATAGTCATGTTAAAAGTCTGAATCCTTTCAGCATAACTAACCTAGTACGATGGTACATATTATGTATTACCTGACAAGTTGTACGTTTCATTACTGTAATGAATGACGTGGGGGTGGGGGAGAGGGTGGGGGAGAGGGGGGGGGGGGGGACCACCTGATTGCGGTCCTGTTACTTTGTCTCGTTCTTTGCTGATTTCGCCATCCAGATTTAAAGAAATATGAAATACGTTTAATTAAGTTAAGTTCAATCTTTTTTTTTTTACTTATGCGTGACACGAAATAGAGTCTATTTCTATTCATATGTTTTGGAGTTGTTGTTGGGTTTTTTTTGCACAGCGAGAAGAGTGTCTGAGATTTTGTTTTCGCGCTCAGTGGTTGGTAAGGAACCGAACAAAACAGATGTAGGTTCAGGTAAATGTCACCGGCTGTATTGTGCGATTCAACGATTGGAACGGTCCAAGTCCCAGGATTTGTGCATTTCTTTCCAAATGTAAAAAACAAACAAACAAAAAACAAAAAACTTGTTTAAAAACAAAGTTTGGTGTGGCTGAAAATGTAGAGGAGACATTTTCAAACGTGTCCACTTTAGCCTGTGGACATCCAAGGACACACACACACACACACACACACACACACACACACACACACACACACACACACACACACACACACACACACACACACACAAACACAAGTACAGCGCACGTGTCCTTCAGTGAGGTTGTTTGGCGGAGGGCTTGACAGGCGTCGTCTAGCCGACAGGGCTTAAACCCGATCGACTGACAACGTGGTTTACGATCACGGCGGCCCCCGTCGGTGGCCTCGTTTGTCACCGTGAACACTAACTTGCCGTCGAGCGCGGTCCCACTTTTGAAAGGTAACCGGCGTGGAGGGCGTACGGCTGACTCGGCGTTCCCGCGTCCCCGGAGAGCGCCTCCGACGCAAAACGCGGCCGTCTCGTCCCGCGTTCTTCCGCTGAAGGAGCAAACGAAGTGCCTCGCTGGCGGTCGGGTGTCTGATCGCGGGAGGGGATCAGACACCCCCTTCCTCCCCATCTCACCCTTCCTCCTCTTCCTCCTCATTAGTTTTTACTGGTGCTCTACCGTGTCTGGTTGCTGCGATCACGCAGGGCGGCGTTGACGGCCCCCCCCCCCCCTCCCCGCCCCCCGGCTTTTCCAACGTGCCCGTGCTCAGCCCACGCCGGCCCGGGCTTCAGCGACAACGGGGCCCTCTGTCTGGCTCTGCCAGCACAGGTGGCCTGAAGGCTTTCTGTGGCACAATCCACACCGCAAACCCCGCCGCGCATTCGCCAGCGACGGGGTGGGGGCGTGTGGGTGGGGGTGGGGGGGGGGGGCGGGAGGGGGAAGTTGGAATTTTTGAGTCATTTCGGTTTCGGGCAAAGATGCAGACCAAGTTGTAATCTAGTACGAGAACCTAAAATAGCTTAAAGATCTGGTTTTTGTTTATTTCCCTGACTGGGAATCATCCCTGACTTTGCACACTTATAGTAAACCTTCAGTTCATCAGTAGAATACATACATATATATTTTTATTTTTTGTGTGTGTGTTATTGATTTTTGTAAACTTTCAAAGACTAAACGGTGGCTTGTTGGTCCTAATTCTTCCTGAACAGCCACTGAAACTCGAGTATATGGTCAAAAAGAAAACGACTATTCCAAAACCGTGGAGCGACGGCACTTTCTTTCTTCAACATGACAATGTGCCCGCACACACACACACACACACACACACACACAACAACAACAACAACACCAAACAACTTGTTTCTGTTCCTCAAAGGTTTGGACCCAGAATTAAAGTGCGCCCTCTGCTGAAGTTTGCAGCTCCACGGTGAAATCACGCCGCGTTACCGTGTGACCGGAAAAACACTCTGAACACGCCGGACCCCAAAAAATGTCCGGTCGGATAAGTACAACATATTCGTAAATAGAGTTCAGTTGACCGTCTAAGCCGCAGCTTTTGAGCTCCGGTTTGCATTTCACGTTTTGCTGAACTGAAAATTCCTTCAGTGTTTTCTGAACAAACAACTTCTTCTGAGGAGATTTTAGTGCGTCAACTGAATTCAGCCAGTTCTCAAAGTGACCTGATGTAACTGTTGCTCTGCTGTGGTGGTTGCTGAGGCCCAGAGGGGCAGTTAGAGGGTTGTAATGAATGTTAAAATGTAGTCTATAAGCAGCATGGATATAAAAATAAATACATTTAAAAAAACAAACAAATCCATTATGTCCTTTTACGCACCTAAATGCCCGACTAAAATTGAATTTTGTAACGCAGCTTTCTGCCCCGTGACACATTTCTCTCGCCGGTTAACCCCCCTTTCCTCCCTCCCTCCCCCCTTCTCCCTCCCCGCTTGTTTTCGTCGGACTCGGGAGGACCGCTGCCGCGTCTGCGTGGTGTTTGGGGCTGCTGGCGTGGCACTCTGTTGTGGAAACAACAATGGCGGAGCCTGTGCGGCGGGGCGCGCTCCCCCCCCCCCCCCCCCCCCCCCCCGGCACCGAAACGGGGCACGGAGAGCTCACCCGGGACTTTTCAGCCGCCCGGCGAGGCTTTCCAAAGAAACCCAGCCTTCTATTCACTCCCTCGCTCCGCCCCGCGTCTCAAGCTTCACTTTCTCCCTTCGCTTTTCTCTCGTATTCTCCCTCCTCTCCCCATCTCTCCCACTTTCTGTGTCCGTAGAAGCTGCCTACTGTTTACCCCCCCTCCCACTCCCCCTTCGTCCCCCCCCCCTCCACCTCCCCCCCCCCCTCTCCTCTCAATTTCAGCCTTTCTTCGGGCCCACAAAGACGGCCATTCACCCGTGGCACTTAAGAGGCGAACAAAAACGTCCTCTGAAAATGAACACAAAAAAAAAAAAAAGCCCGCGCAAGAAATGCCATCGCTGTCGGGATGTCTGCGTCTCGAGAGCGCGCTCCGGCTCTCCGGCTCTCCGGCTCTCCGGCTCTCCTCGCCGGAGTTCGTTTTGTGTGTGTTGGGTTTTTTTTTTTTCCTCGCGCACTGAGCGGGGTCACTGTTTTCCATCGCTCCTGTGTGGGAGCGGGTTAGACGGAGGGGGGGGGGAGCTGCTCTGGCCTCGCGCCCAGACGGAGAGAATGGAGGTGGATTGCTAAAAAAGGTCTGACGGGGCATTTTTTTTTTTATTTTATTGGCGCGGCAGTGACCGAAAACATGCACAGTCATTGCCCCGCTTTAAATTCACGGGCCCGCGCGACCCGATTTGGAAGTTCCTCTGCATGTTTTTGTCGGGAAACCAGAGAAAATAGAGGACCCTGTTTTTTGCCGAACTTATTTTTTTCCAAAAAATAAATAATAATAATAATAATAATAATAATAATAATAAAAGCCGCATTGATCAGTACTTTTTATATCAACAGAAGACGGATTGTGAAAGGTGTTGACGACGGTGAGAAACCCTGAGACCTTGCAGGTTTTCTCCTCGGCTCTGTGTTGCGTCGTCTTTCAGCTCGTTGTTTTGGATTTGCAGACGGGAACTTTGATGTTTTACTTCATTCCCAGGAAGTGTTAAATGCTAAATTGATAGTGTCCAAATATACACTGCAACTTTTTGCCCTCCCCCCCCCTTCCTCCCGCCCTGAGTTTTATGTTTCGCTGAAGGCGTGCGGGGGGGAGGGGGGGGGGGTGCAGCAAAGGTACCCGTATCAACATTATTGATCCGTTTTATTGGCGCGTCAGCGGTCCGAAAGCTAAAGTCGGGTATCAAAAGCTTTTTTTTGTTGTTGTATTTGGAACAGAAACGAATCGGCCGCGAGAATAAAACATTTTTAAAATAATACCAAGCTTAGTTTTTTTTTTTTTTTTTTAAATGCAACACATGTTCCAGAGCAAATAGCCAGAAAGTACGCGGCGAAGAAAAAACCGGAGTAGAACGGACGGACTCCGGCTGAGGAACAAAAACAACAACAACAACAAAAAGACCTGTCGTTTGTCATGTGGAGCAACGCTGACCAGCAGGCTCACAACACGACCGGTGGATCACTGACTTCTCGGGGTCAGCCCTATTTTTAAGCACATGACATTGTGCTGACATCGGTGTGTGTGTGTGTGTGTGTGTGTGTGTGTGTGTGTGTGTGTGTGTGTGTGTGTGTGTGTGTGTGTGTGTGTGTGTGTGTGTGTGTGTTTTCTTGTTGATGTGGCTTTCCATACATTAACATAGTTGTGGACCGTGGCTCGGTGCTGAGGCCCGGGCCTCCGCCGGGCCGCTTCCCTTCCCATCACATGGCGGCGGCGGCGGCGGAGCCTCCGAGCTCTCCCGCTTCGTCCTCACCGACGACCCCCCCCCCCCGTCTACCCTCCTCTCTCTCTCTCTCCATAACACTAAGCGCCCATATAAGGCAATGCCTCTCCAGAAGCGAAGTGTGTGTAATTGCCTCATCTTTCACCCTCTTCTCCGTCTCTCTCCTTGACTCTCGAGCGTTGAACGTTGAAGGGAAACCCTCTTTTTAAAAATGAAAAATGAGGAGGTGGTGGTGGTGGTGGAGAGGGGGGGGGTGGAGGAGGAGGAGGAGGAGGAAAAAAATAGTCGACCTCTTTGACCCCGTGTACAGCCAAGTGAAGCAGAGGAAACGATGACTGACAGACAACAAGCCCCTTTTTAGAAAAGCGACCCTCCAGCGCCGGTTGCATATTAAACCCCGGGATTTTCCTACTTATCGAGAGATTTCTTTTCTTTTCTTTTCTTTTTTTTTTTTGGAGGGGGGAGGGGGGGGGGAACGTCGTCCCACGAGCGTCGGACTCTTGGCTCCTGCGTGACTCTGCAGAGGCGCGTCATCCGACTCGGTCAAGTTAAATCACCTGGAGCTAACCCCCCCCCCAAAAAAAAAAAAAAAAAAAAGCATATTTAGCGTATTGACATGCAGCCGGGCTTTGGTTCAGGGAACACTGGCTCATTTGTACCCGGAGAAGATCAACCGGTGGAACGAAGGTTTAAGTTGAGCAGGAACTGCAATAATAAGCTTCACTTCTCTCCGGTAGAGGACGGTGAAATGAACGAGCGTACCAATCCTAATCGTACATTGCGGTTTTAAAATATCGGAAAATAATTTTTAAAAAAAAGAAAAATTGTAATATTTTTCTTGGCCTGGAAAATTGGATCTTACTCGTCGATTTTTGTCAACCCGAGCGATTTGAAAGAAAAATCGTTCCCCGACAAAACCTTCTTACACCTGAAACAGGTTGTTTGTTCGTTTGTTATGGATTTGCGATATGGACGGAATCAAAAATATCTTTGACCAAATATCTACATGTATATCTATAATTCAGCCTTTAAAACCTGAGGAAAAAAACAACATTTAAGGCATGTCAAGATACTACAATATGCAAAAATCGAAGATGATATCTAGTCTGATATCACAATATCGATTTCTTAATATATTTCCCAGCCCCAGAAATACGGGTTGATATGATTGGTCATTTGACTCGTTTCTATTAGTTTAATATTGTGTTAAAATGAATATTTGGTTGTTTTTTGTTGTTGTTTTTTTAAGACTGTTGGTCGGACCAAACGTCTGAAGACGCCTCCCGGGAATCTGGGACATTGCAACAGACTGTTTTTTTTTAAATTTTGTTGAATTTAGTAAAACCAAATGATTTCTTGATCATCTAACCTTTTCCTCCAATTAAAGGAGCCGTGGGTTGAGGTGAGGTTGCAGGTTACAAAAGTAACGAAAACATAATCAGGAATAGGACGTCCTGTTTCTAAATCCTACATACGGGTCCTTTTTAAATGAGGCGTTTTGTTCAGCTTTTGTAACTTTTGAAAACGTGGTGGTCTCCTTGTGAATGTTTTTCCGGTGAGGTATCTGTCCTACGGACCGACTTCCGCCCGGGAGTATTTTTATTTATTTTTTTTTTTTGTCTTCCCTCTGACGTGAATAAGTAACACGAGTCGTGAACCACCTCAGGTTTTTGATGGGACTTCCAGATGCCCCGACCGCCGGGTCTCCGGGTCCCTGCGGGGCGGCACAGCTGAGCGTGTTCGGGTCCGACGGCTTCGGTGGGCCGTCCGGAGGGGGGGGGGGGGGGGGGGGAGCTGCTCTCTGACGTCAGCGGGTTCACTGGCGGAGGAGGAGGAGGACGGCGACCCGGGGGGGGGGTGGGGTGCGGCCACCGCCGGGCATGCAACTTCAAGATGAAGGTGTGTGTGTGTGTGTGTGTGTGGGGGGGGGGGGGGGGGGTAAGAGAGACATGGAGATGGAAGAGATTACTTCACGGTGCAGTGATCTCGTTTGATCTAGAGAAAACAAGACAGCGAGTCGAGTCTGCGGGGATCAGAGTGCGACCAAACCCCCACCACCACCACCACCTCCCACCACCACCACCACCACCTCCCCGGAGAAGCTCCGGCGGGCCGACGCAGCAACCCGACCAAATTAGGAGAGAGGGACAGGAACACGGAGGTCTCGCAAAGAAGACATTCTCACTAATCTTGCATAACAAATCAACTGGGAAAAGCTAGTGGAGCGTGGAGGGCCCCCCCCCCTCCTCCTCCTACCTCCTCCCCCCCCCCCCCCTCCATCCTTCAACTTTAGACGAGACTGCGGTGAAGTGAAGGTCGGCAGCTGTTTCGAACCAGAGAGCCGGTTCAGTCTCGCTTTCGCTGCCGCCGAGGGAGTAGACGAACACCGCTCGGAGCGTCCCGTCATTGTGAAGGATTCTTTCAGGTCGGGCGGATTCCGTCCTCCGTGTGAAATTATTCACATTCAACACCGAAAAGGAAGAAAAACCAGCTGCAACTTTACCTGTTTTTTTGGGTTTTTTTTTTTAAACGGGTCCATGTCTGTAGAAAAATACTGTTTTGACCGAGGACTTTTGTTGGATGACATACATACACCTCCCCCGCTCCCTCTTATTCTGCC